>NC_133855.1:3410000-3720000 GCF_047830755.1 Zonotrichia albicollis
GGCTGGGATGGCCCTGGCAGGGGGCTCTCCTCGGCTCCCCGCAGATCCGGGATCTGACCATGGCTCTGTCCCTCTCTCTTTCAGCCCTTGAAGGTATAGCAAATGACATCAGCGTCGCCGTCGGAAGCCTGGCAATTCAAACATTTTATGTCTTCCAGACACTGCAAAGTGAGCGATATTTGGTCTTCCAGAGGTTGCAAGATCAGCTCCGCAGGGCATGGAGGACTCGACCTCGTCTGTCGGGGCTCCGCTGGCTGCGCTGCTGGAGCTCTGCA
Organism: Zonotrichia albicollis; assembly: GCF_047830755.1. Lineage (NCBI taxonomy): Eukaryota > Metazoa > Chordata > Aves > Passeriformes > Passerellidae > Zonotrichia > Zonotrichia albicollis. Next base: position 3,410,276 of record NC_133855.1, read on the forward strand.
GAGAGCTGATCCCAGAGACTCTGTCTGCTGGGGCAACCTGAGCCAGCGGGAATTTTTCATTTCTTCAAGATTGTTCTTTCTTTCTTTTCGTTTTTCTTTAGTATATAAATATAGGATGTATTGTAATAGACAGACTCCCAGGAGCTTTCTTTTGCTGCCCAGGGTCTGCAGGGCATAGGGGAAGAGGGGTAAAAGGGTGCCTGGGCTCAGCAAGCTGCCCAGACATGCAGTGTTGCAGGGAAAATGGCCAGAAGCCCCTTGGCCTTTGGTGATTCTCCTGAAGCCTTTGTGCTGGTGACAGAGTGGCTGGGCAGGGGCCAGAGCTGCGGGGATCCCTGTGAGAGCGGAGCCTGGAGATGGCCACAAGCCCTGTGCCAGGCAGGAAGGGCCATCCGTGTCCTCCTGCCCGTGTGCTGCTGGCTGGATTGCTGAGGGCTCCCAGGTGCCTCTGGATGGGGCTCCTCTGGAAGTGCTGTGGAGCTGTGGCACTGCTGCCGGGCAGCTTGGCTGGGCTGGGGGAGACCCTGAGGGGATGGGCCACGAAGGGATGAGGGGCTGTGGAAGCCCTGACAGGACAAGGCAGTGGGAAGGTGATGGTGTGTGTTTTTGCTTTATAATGGTTTTGTCTCTGTGTCCCCTTATTTTCCCCAAATGGTTTACCCCAGATTGTGTTCCCTCCCTCTACCTGTGTAATCCCTCTCCTTTGCTGAGATCATCCCAAAATCCCCACCCTGGCTCTGTCAGTCACTCGGCATCCTATCCCCTCTATCTAGAAATTTTGGTCCAGTATGTTGAGGGATTAGCCAGAGGCTAGGGGTCTACCCCCCAAATGTTACCCCATACGCTGTCCTAAATGTCCATTTCCCCAGTTTCCATCCCTTAAATTTCCTTATTGGTCAGTAAATGTTATCTTCTTTCGGTTTCCATATCCCTTTAAATGTTATCTTGGCCCTTCTCCTGCGGCTCTCAGCAGCAGGGCCCCTGAGGTTTGTAGAGGCTCCCCGGAGCTCCTGAAATAAACCTTGGATTAATCCCTGCTAAGAGGCGGCCCCTTTATCTTTCGCCGTCGTCACCAGTGTCCCCCCTGCTGCAGGCAATGCAGCCCTGCCCAGACCCAGCCTCCGCCCTCCTCGTCCGCCCCCTCCTCCTGTGCCCGCCGCCGGCCCCGAGGCGTCGTCCGAGAGCCGCGTGGCCACGAAGACGCTGCCGAAGCCGCCGCGCCCCAGCAGAGAGCCCAGCCTGTCCGGCTCCTTCAGGCCCTGCTGCGCCTTCCCTGCGGGCGGGACGCGGCTGTCAGCTCTCGGCCCGGGGCCAGCAACGGCCCCCAAGCGCCCCTCAAGCGCCCTGGGCCGGCCATGCCCAGGCGTTCGTTCCCAGGAACGGGACAGCAGCGGCGCGGGGCCGGCGGCCGCGCTGCCGAGCGGCGGAGCTCGGGACGTGCAAGCCGCAGCAGAAGCGGCGGGAGCGGCCGCGCCGCCTGCGTCCTCCGCGGGCCCCAGGAGGAGCTGGAGCCAGGGCCGGGCTCAGGCCAGGCGGAGCCAAAGGAAGGCGGTGTCGCCCCAGCCCCAGGCACTGATGCCCGCCCAGCAGCGCCACCGCCAGCACGGCCAGAGCCAGCCGGAGGCGGGACGGCGGCGGGACGCCCGAGGCTGGGAACGGGGCAGCCCCGCCCGGCGCCGGGGGCGTGCCGGGGACATGGCCCGGCTGGGCATGGGGAGAGAGAGACTGGGAGAGGAGCGTGCCTCGCCGGCAGTTTATATACAGCTACGAACAGGACACCTGAAATCAGCATCTAGAGCTTTTATTTTTCTAGCATCAGTCTAATTACATTGTTATGACAATGGAGAAGAAAGATGTTAACAGCTCACTGATCAAACAGAATGCCAAGGAAACTTAACATTACAGCATAACATAAGACAGTCTCAGTGCAAGTTTCATCCAATCACACAGAGCAAAAGCATATTGACAGTAGTTCTATCCAATCATCTGAAGTACACGTAGCTGTGGTTAAAACAATAGCAGTTTTTCTCTAATACAATGCTTCGTTCATAAAAGACAAAGCACAGAGCCGTATTTATATTTAACCTTCTAAATGTATACTTAAAATATACTTTTTGTCTCTTAGGCAAATCACATAGGCCTATTGTTCTATTTCTCCCGTCTGTGCTACAGCTTAGAAAACTTTTTCTGCTGCCTTGGCATTTCACTGTCCTTGCTGTCTTTGGGGCCTGTCTTATTCACAACTTTCTCAAAACCTTCTAATTTTATGGATTCCAACAATTCTCCCTCTCTGTTAACCTAAAAAGCAACCTTCATACTCATGTCGTTTACTACTTGAGTTCTATAGCCCTACTATAAAATTTCTGGTTACTGTCTGCTGGAGGCTGTGGGAATCCATAAAATTAGAGGGTTTTTAGGAAATGGTTAAAAAAGAGTATTTAGGTCTCAGGATGTGGCCCGAAGTTCTGTTACAGCAGAAAAGTTTCCCAAGCAAGCAGAAAAGTTTCCCAAGCAGTAAACGTGACAAATAACAATAGGACTTTGTAGATTTGGCTTTAGGATGGCAACAAGTTTATTTAATGTATATCTTTAGAAGGTTACTGTGAATAGAGGTCTGTTCTTTGTCTTTTATGAACCAGTCTTTGTTTTAACTACTATTACGTATGTTTTATAAGATTGGATGGAAAGCTTGTCAATATGTCTTGTTTTGGTGTGATTGGTTGAAATCTAAACTGAGATGGTTTTATGTCATTCCGTTTTACCCCACCTTTGGGGGCATTTTCCTTTAGGCCAGCATGCTGTTAACATCTAACAATGTTCTGAGGCTGATGTACTAATAAATAAAAAGGCTGGTCTGAATTTGTCCAGTGTGGTCCATATTTGGACTTTTTGCCGCGGCAAGTGGGTTCCTCTCTTAAGACGTGGGTTCCTGACACCATTGGATCTATAGCTACCCTGGTGCTCATTCTTGCTGACCCTAACCATTACTATGTTACAGCACAGCAGCTTAATACTGGGCTGTCAAGGCCCAGTCAGTGGAAGAGGTATGAATCATGTCTGACAATAGTTACAAGTCATTGTTCAAAAAACTCTTGTCAATTCCAGGGTCTTAACTCAAAATCCTCCTCCATTTCTATACCTTCATCTACCATTTCCATGAGATTTCGAACACTCTCTCTGCTTCTACTTCCTAATTCTCTCTCTTGTATGACAAAAACTTCTGTGACTGTCTTGTTCATCATTCGCCGCACACACTGAAGTGTGCAGGGAATTACTATTAATATCACTACCAGAACACTCACTACATTGAGACTTATCTTGCAAAGTTGCCTTAGCCAAGGTGCAAAGCTCCATTCCTGGAACAGATCATCCAACTAGGAACCACCATCTTCTTTAATTTGGGCTGTCAAATGTTTCAGTTTGCTGTATGCTTCTGTGAATGGATTCAGAATGATCGGACAGGTTCATACAACACAACCCTTCAAATTCCTCACAACTATGCCCTTGTGCCAGTAAAAGAAAATCAATTGCTGCTCTATTTTGAAGGGTAGCATGTCTAACACTATCAACATTGGTTAACATATCACTAATTGCAGAGGATGTGACATTAGCTTGTTTGCTCAGCTAACATCCAACTCAATCTAATTATTTCAATGCCACTGCTGAAGCCAATTGGGGTAAAAATATACCTGCTGAAACCCTTCTTGCAGGTTTCCAAGGCATGAAATCACTCTGACAGTTCTCCTCATAATGAGGAACAGCTCTTGTTCTCCTTTGTTTCTTTTTAATCACTGCTTTGGCTGAGGGTGCAATTAGAGTGAGCATCTCAATGCTACAAGGGCCACCTTCAAGGTGTGCTGGAATGCCTTGCCAAGCTCTGTCTCCACAAATGAACCAATACCCCTTTGGCAATTGCCGTGGGTATTGGTCAGCTTCAGAAAGCACATCCCAACTGTTTGAAAAATTACACCCAAAACTCAAAATTTTGTATGCAAAATAGTGGGGACTAACATTGTACTTTGGAGGATCAGCTTTTTGCAAGGCACAAGCTTGAAAGTAAAACAAAAATCCATGGTTAAGAAGCCAAGGATTTCTAATTCTTGAGGTTCAGATGCTGCCCTGGGAAGTTTTTTGGACCAAACGTTCCAATTCAATGAGGGATTGTTTCTATTGTCAATTTCACCTGGCTTACCATTGGGTTGTTTTTTAACCAAAGGCAACTCTTTTACTGGCTCACCAACCAGACAGCTTGAGAAAGGTTTTTCTGGTTCTGAATTAGACAAACATATAGTATCCGAGCCGGCTGCCTTGGCTAAGGTCACCTAAACATTTGTTTTCGGTTGTTCCACAGGCAAATGTCCACGACAAAGAACAATTAAAACCCACCAATACCAACATATAACTTGCATTTTCTCCATCTTTTTCATGAGCTAAGTTTTGGCAGAATCCATACATACATATCAATTTTAAAACTTTGCTTTTAACAAAAACAAAAACTTAAACTTTTGCCAAAAGTCAGCTCTAAGAAACAATTTGACATACAATTGACACACTTATAAATAACATTAACACGAAATCAGAGTTTGCAGGTTCCACCGATGCACAAGGAAGGTCAGGCGTGACCTGGGATCCCTCTGCTCGGCTCACATCTGTGTACTTGCTTCCTCGGTTCTGGACTTGTCAACACGTTCTGGGGTGCAATATGCTTTGACGTTTTTGGCAGGGACTCACTTAATTCCAGCACCTGTAGAGACAGAAGCATACCTTTTGCTCCAGGTTATTAATTGAAAAGGACCTTCAATTTGTCCAGACTCAGGGTTTTTAATTAAGACAGGAGGATTTTCTCTCAGTTTCACCTGTGTGTTATTTGAAAAGTGCCTAAAGATTGATGGATCAGGTTCTGCACCCAAACCGTTTAAAAAATTAAAAACATACAAAGCTTTGTTCAGCCTCATCTGTGGTGTGACCTCAACTCTCTCTTTCTGTTGATTTAAAATGCATTTTAATGTTTGATGTGTTTTTTTAATAATTGCTTGGCTTGTGCGAGAGTGAGGAATACTAAAGATGTGACGAAGACTATTCATTTAGAAACGTGGCTAATTTTTGAGATATATATGTGGGATTATTGTCAGTTTTTACTTTTTGGGGTACACTTTAAGAAGCAAAAGCTTGCAGAAAATGATGGCAGGTATGATTGCTTGTTTCACTTGTGTGAAGAGAAGCAAAAATTGTACTAGAGAACGTGTTTACTGAGACATGAATATATTTTAATTTACTAAAGGCAGGATATTTAGTGTGGTCTGTTTGCTATAACTGCAGAGTTTGCAAACTTTGTGGGTTGACCGCTCTTGTGGAAACAGGAGGTTGCATAAGCTGACAGTTGGGGCAAGTATTGATGACAAGTTTAGCTTGACTTTCAGAGATTTGAAACATTCGCACAACTGCTTGTGCGTTTTGATGGAAAAAGGTATGACTCAGTTTTGCTTGTTTTGCTTGTTTAAAAATGTTTGGTGAAGTGTTTGAAATAACTGTTGTCAGATTGTCTGCTCTTGCGTTTCTTTTCACTAAAAATTTAGGAAGCGAAGAATGAGCTCTAATGTGAGAAACAAAATATGGATTAGTTCTATATTGTAAAGTTGTAAAAAGACATGAAAGCTAAAGATATAAAGTTTTATTATTAACATATTTTAAAATTGATCTTTTTAGTCTTTTAACTACATTAGCAACATAAGGAGAATCTGTGATTAAATTAAAAGGTTGAGGGAAAAGCTGAAAAGCTTGAACTACAGCAGCAAGCTCAACAATTTGAGGAGATTTTTCTGCTATTTGAGTGTCTGATTCTCACGCATTAGTTTTTTGGTTCAACTAAGTTACAACTGATTTGTGACTTTTGCTAGAGTTATCAGTGAAGAGAGTTACTGCATTTGGAGGTTCTTCATTTAATTTAGGTTTTTCTCTGAAACTCAATTTTGTTTGCAAGAGCTTGTGAGCTGGGTAGTGAACAGAACAAATACTTGGGAAACTTAAGAATGCATACTGTAAATCATCAGAATTTTGCATTGCCTAATTAAAATAATTTTTTTATTGGCAGATAGATAACTGAAAATTCTTGGCTTGCTAAAGTTAACAATTTGGTTTTGGCTTTAATTACAATGTGTGCAACTATTTTTAAAACTGTGAAAATAATCTTTAGAAACTTGTAGGGAAGAAAAATCTATTTTATTATCAACAAAGGATATGGCTTAGAGGGGTCTTACTGAAAAATGAGACTACAAAGTTGCATTTTTTTTCGTAAAATTGCAAAAAAGAAATGCTTTTCTGGAACACAGCAGTGAGCTTGTCTTCTTTGGAGAGTTTTTGTGATTTTGTTGAGGGCTGCATAAGCTTTAGGGGTTAAGGTTTTTGGAGAAGTGATGTCGCAGCTTCTTTTCAGCAAATCAAAAAATAGACTTAGTTCATCATTGGTGATTCTCAAAACTGGTTTGACGCAACTGATTTCTCTTAAAAGTTGTTGTAATGTTTGTAGGTTGTTGACACTAGTCTGGATTTTTATCTTCTGTGGTGTTATTGTTGTCTTGGTCATTTTCTATCTTAGGTACTTCTAGGGTGGAACTTTTTGAATTTTTGTTGCAGAGATTTAAAGTTTAGCTTTTTGGATTTCAGCGACAACACAAGCACGGGTTTTTTCTATCTTTTTTGCATTGAAGCTGTGATGAGCAAATTATTTATGTAGTGTAGAATCATGGAACTTGGAAACTTTTGGCGAGCAGGAGACAAAGCTTGGGCTACAAAATATTGACAAATTATAGGAGAATTTTTCATCTCTTGTGGCAATAATTTTTAGTGATATCTCTGGACGGGTTCTCTTCGATTGATGATGGGAACTGAAAAGGCAAATCTTGGAGCATCATTGGGATGAAGTGGAATGTGCAAAAAACAGTCTTTTAAATCAATTACGATGAGAGGCTAAGGTTTTGGAATCATTGGTAAAGAGGGGATTTTAGGTTGAAGAAGTTTTATGTCTTCAGTCACTTCATTGATTTTCTTCAGGTCATGCAGCAGCTTCTAGGAGTTTGATGTCTTCTTGTGGATGATGAAGACTGGAGAATTCTAGGGACTATTTGTGGGAGTGATGTGACTTTGCTGTAATTGTTCTTTTATTAATTTATTGAGGATATTTAATTTTTTCTTCATTAAAGGCTATTGATCAATTTATATAGAATGATTAGTTTTCTAAGTCAGTTTTAAAGTAGCAGCTTTTGACGTGGTTTTCATCACAGGCTTACTTCTAGTTTTGTTCTTCATGGGGACAGGATGTCTCTCTTCTAGACAGTGAGAGGCTTCTGAACAGCAAAAGGACGCACTGTTGTAGTCCTTTTTTTTAGGACTTGTAATGTTAATCATGGATGCACTTTGCATAGTGGCACTTCTAATCTCTGTAAGGGAGCTTGAAGGAGTTACTAAATCTTAATCACTGGGCTAGAACATGTGAGAAATTACAGTAATGTCTGAGCTAGTATCTGGCATGCTTGTAACATAAATTGTTTTACTACAGTGAGTCAAGCTATAAGTCAGTTGCGGTTGGCTATGGTTTAAACATTGCACTCAAAAGACTTCTGGGCTTGAGGTACTAGAGGGCACGTATACAAATGAATTCTTAGAAAAGTTGCTTTGTGTGGGTGTATTCATAGGTGACAGAAATGCAATAGCAATAGGTGGAATTACTATAAGAACATCAAATGCAACAGCTAAAATTATTAGGTCTTCATTAAAGTTTACTGAAACAACAGTAGGAAGAACTGAGTCTAAGAAATTTGTTGCTGGCTTTGTTTAGAATTTAAAAAATTTGTCTTTGTTGACAAGGATTGACAACTCTAGTAGGAATGTTCACTCAGCATAAATTGTTTAGTAGATGAATTAGTTTTGAGGAGGTTAATTTGAACTTTGCACTTGAGAGTAATAAGCTGGAACTATTTGAGGATTGGTTGACTGAGGGATAAATGACTGAGTTACTAACATAATTTGATTGGGTACCTGGTTGCCAGGGGGTACTACTACTTGTGTCTGAGTGTGGTGTTAATGTGCACTGTTTTTGAAGTTTAACAACAGAGGCTTGCTATCGATGTCAAACTGAGAGCGACAATGTTTAGCAAGATTCTTCTCTTTTTGGCATTGAGGGCAGATAGAAAGTTGATTTGGTGGAAAGGTTTTTACACAGTAATTTTTTTTAAGGTGACTTGTTTTACTACAAGCAAAGCAGCAAGGCTTTTTATCAGAGTCTAATTGCACAGTGCTAACAGAATTTTTTCAATTTTGTTCTTGTTTTTTTAAAAGTTTTTCAATTTAATCTATTCGTTGTGTCAAATTATCTTCTAATGTTTTACTTAAAGCATTGACTTATAAATTTGCAAGGTTTTGTGAGCTCATAAGTTTGCTGCAAGCTGTTAGCATTTGTGTAATGGTTGGAGGCCATTGAAATGGTTGAAATAATTTTTCTACATTCATCATTAGCATTTACAAAAGCAAGGTTTTGAAGAAGATGAGGATGAGCTTGTTTAGTCTGACATTGTTTTTCAACTGCTTGGGTTAATCTATCTAAAAAAGAACTAAAGGATTCTGTTTCATCTTGTCTAATCAATGCATAAGCATTAATATGTGTACTAGCTAGTTCTACTGAAAACAGGGCTTTTCTAGCAGCATCTTTAATATTTGCTAATACAGGCTGAGGCAAGTTCACTGCTTGATCTTTTGGTCTATGGTGAGGTGGATTACTTGCTAATTGGACAACATCTAAATCTGCATAAGCAGTATTTGCATATCTTTCAACTAATTTATTAAGAAGTTTTTTCTTTTGTAATTCTTATAAAAGATATTGTAAATTGGTTAAAATCAGGGAAGCTATATTTTGACAATCAGCAGGGACTAAATCATAAGAATTAAAAACACTTTAACACAGAATTAAAGTAGGGAGAAGAGAACTTGCTTTCTTTTAAAGCATGACGTAATTCTTTAATATTATGATGAGAGAGGCTCTTATATTTTGGATTACCATCATTATGACTATATTGAACAGGTAATGCAAGAAGTTGTTTCTTTAAATTTAAATATTTTTCTAATTTTTTAATAATATTAGACTAGGGAGGGAGCTTTAAAGGAGGGTTGGGATTGGAACTGACAGTTTCACTAACAGCAGCTGTTCTGGGAACTTTGCTAGTATGACGTTTGAATTCTTCACAGGGGCGTTGCGGTAGCAAAAAACTTTCTTGGGAGCTCTGCTAGTATGGGCAGGAGAACACGCTTCTGAATTCTTGGTAGGGACATTTAAAGAACATGCACTTTTTGGAGCTTTGCTATGAGGGGGAGAGGAGGGCTCAGTCAAGGACTATGCTCTTTCTGGAGCTCTGCTAAAGGGGTTGGGAAAGGGCCGTGTTCTTTGGATTGTGGAGGAGAGCTGGAATTTGAACTCTGCTGGAAAAACGACTTTGTATTTTTGATAATTTGTAAAGAACAACGACATGTTTCACAAAGTCTTTTTGCTAGTGGGGACTAAACTGGAGAACAGCTAATGTTAGGCTGAGAATTTAATTTTTTTTCTTTAATAATAAAGAAAACATCAGGAGGAGGAGTATGAGGAGGAGGATGAGGAGGAGGAGGATGAGAAGGAGGAGGAGGACAATGACGACGAGGAGGAGGATGATGAGGAGGACAAGGAGAATAAGGAGGAGGAAGAGGAGGAGGACAACGATGACAACAATGATGAGGACGAGGAGGATGAGGAGGATGAGTAGGAGGAGGAGGACGAGGACGAGAACGATGAGGAGGATGAGGAGGATGAGGAGGATAAGGAGGAGGACGAGAATCGGGAGGAGGAGGAGAAGGACAAGGACGGGGAGGAAAACGAAGAGGAGGAGGACGAGGACAAAGAGAAGGATGAGAACGAGGAGGAGGAGGAAGAGGAGGAGGGCGTGGAGGAGGAGGACGAGGAGGAGGATGAGGAGGACGAGGAGGAGGAGGCGGACAAGGCAGTGGAGGAGGAGGAGGACGAGGAGGACGAAGATGAACACAAGGAGGAGAATGAGGAGGTTGAGGATGAGGATGATGAGGAGGAGGATGAAGAGGAGCACGAGGAGGAGGACAAGGAGGAGGAGTATGATGAGGAGGAGGAAGAAGAGGAGGAGGAGCAGGACGCGGACGAGGACAAGGGGAAGAGGTGGAGGACAAGGAGGATGAGGAAGAGAAGGATGAGGAAGACGAGCAGGACGACAAGAAGGACGAGAAGGAGAAAAAGGAGGACGAGGAGGAGGAGGAAATGGACGAGGAGGAGGAGGAAATGGACGAGGACAAGGAGGAGGACGAGGAGAAGGAGGACGGAGAGGACATGGGGGACAGGGAGGAGGAGGACATGGAGGAGGAGGATGAGGGGGAAGACAAGGAGAATGAGGACAAGGAACACGAGAAGGATGAAGAGGAGGATAAGGATGAGGAGGACAAGGAGGGGGACAAGGAGGACGAGGCAGAGGATGAGGAAAAGGAGGACAAGGAGGAGGATGAGGAGGAGGACGAGGACGATGAGGAGGACGAGGACAAAGATGAAGACGATAATGAAGAGGACGAGAAGGAAAAGAAGCATGAGGAGGATGAGGAGGAGGAGGACGAAGAGGACGAAGAGGACGAGGACAAAGAGGATGAAGAGGAGAAGGAAGACGAGGAGGAGGAGGATGAAGAGGAGGAGGAGGAAGAGGAAGACAAGGACGACGAGGATGAGGAGGAAGAGGGGGAGGACAAGAAGGAGGAAAAGGAGGCAGAGGAGGGGGAGGACAGGAAGGAAGAGGACGAGGAGGAGGACGAGGAGGAGGAGGAGAAAGAGGTGGATGAGGATGAGGAGGAGGATGTGGAGGATGAGGAGGAGGACAAAGAGGACGAGGAGGAGGAGGAGATGCATGAGGATGAGGATGAAGAGGAGGAGGAGGGGGAGGAGGAGGACGAGGATGAGAACGAGGAGGTGGAGGATAGGGAGGAGGAGGATGAGGAGGAGGAGGAGGGTGAGGGGGAAGACAAGGAGAACGAGGACGAGGAAGACGAGAAGGACGAAGAGGAGGACGAGGAGGATGAGGACGAGGAGGACAAGAAGAAGGACAAGGAGGATGAGGAGGAGGACGAGGTGGAGGATGAGGAAAAGGAGGACGAGCAGGAGGCAGAGGAGGAGGAGGAGGATGTCAAGGACAACAAGGAGGACGAGGATGAGGAGGACAAGGAGGACAAGGAGCATGAGGAGAAGGAGGAGGACGAGGACAAAGAGGACGAAGAGGAAGAGGAAGATGAGGAGGAGGAGAGGAGGAGGAAGAGGAGGAGGAGGAGGACGAGGAGGAGGACGAATACAAGGAAGACGAGGAAGAGGAGGAGGAGGAAAAGGAAGACTAGGACGACGAGGATGAGGAGGAAGAGGGGGACGAGGATGAGGAGGACAAGGACGAGGAGGAGGACAAGAAGGAGGAGGAAGAGGAGGCAGAGGAGGGGGAGGACAAGAAAGAGAAGAACAAGGAGGAGGATGAGGAGAAGGACGAGGAGGTGAAGGAGGACGAGGCGGGTGAGGACGAGGAGGAGGACGAGGAGGACAAACAGTAGGAGGACGAGGCGGAAAAGGAGGAGGAGAATGAGGAGGATGAGGACGACGATGACGAGGATGAGGAGGAGAATGAGGAGGTTGAGGATGAGGAGGACGAGGAGGAAGACGAAGAGGAGGAGGAGGAGGAGCAGGATGAGAAAGAGGATGATGTGGAGGAGGACAAAGAGGAGGAGGGGGAGGACTAGGACAAGGAGGAGAAAGAGGAGGGGCGCAGAAGACGAGGAGGATGAAGAGGACGAGGAGAAGGACAATGAGGGCGAGGAGGAGGACGAGGGGAGGGAGGAGGAGGAGAGCGAGGAGGTAAAGGACAAGGACAGGGAGGACAAGGAGGACGAGGAAGACGAAGTGAAAAAGGAGGACGAGGACGAGGACAATGAAAAGGAGGGGGAGGAGGAGGAGGGGGAGAACAGGGAGGGCAGGGATGAGAAGAACGAGCAGGAAGATGAGGAGGCGGATGAGGAGGAGGAGAAAGAGGCAGAAGAAGACAAGGAGAAGGACGAGGAGGAGAAGTAGGAAGACAAGGACAGGGAGGAGGACAAGAAGGAGGACCAGGTGGAGGCGGAGGAGGAGGACGATGACAAGGACAGGGAGGAGAATGAAGAGGTTGAGGATAAGGAGGACGAGGACAAGGAGGGCGAGGAGGAGGACATGGAGGAGGAGGACGAGGTGGGGGAGGAGGAGGAGAGTGAGGAGGACAAGTACCATGACAAGGAGGACGAAGACGACAAGGACGATGACAAGGAGGAGGAGAAGGAGAAGGTGGAGGAGGGGGAGGCCAGGGACGAGGAGGACGAGGAGGAGGACAAGGGGGAGGAGGAGGATGAGAAAGAGGCAGATGAGGACGAGGAGGAGGACGAGGAGAATGAGCAGCAGGACGATGAGGCAGTGGAGGACGAAGAAAAGGTGGAGGATAAAGAGGAGGACAAGGACAGTGAGGAAGACGAGGAGGAGGACGAGGAGGACGAGCAGGAGAACGAGGAGGAAGCCAAGGACAAGGAGGAGGAGGACGAGGTGGAGGAGGAGGAGGTGGAGAAGGAGGACGATGACGAGGAGGAGAATGAGGAGGCTGAAGATGAGGAGGATGAGGAGGTGGACAAGGAGGGCGAGGAGGAGGACGAGGCAGTATTGGAATATGTATCCCAATATAATCAGTTAGATGGTGCCTAGGCCAGTTCTGACCTTCGCTGCTGGGCCACAGGCAGCTCTGCGGTGTTATACCTCAAAGATACCTTGGCTGGCGGCAGAGTGCAGCGGGGCACAAGACAGGACTCCGTTCTCCTCAGGGGAGAGCTTCTGGCGATGGTGAAGAAAAGAAGGGAGCGGATTCTGCTAGAAGGTAGCCAGATGTTTATTCCATGAGCACAGATACGTCTGCACTGGGCTACTGCTGATAACAGAATGACGCCGCATGGTCTCATTCACATTTTAAGCTCAGGACAGGGGAAGGGGAGGGGACAGGTGAGTCACCAACCAGGTGAAGGGGCAGGGTCTCCAGGTACTAGGGTCACCTATCACACGACGCCTTGCTGGTATGTTAGCCTGATTGACAGGGCACACTCAGCGAGGGGCGAGGGGGAAGGGAGAAGGTAAAACAGGATATTGCAACACACCACAACATCTCCCCCTAGTTTTGTTTAAAAAGAAGAGGACTGTGTTTATGGTGCAGAATGATTCTACTGAGGCTTCTAGGTCATCCACTGGAGCACTGAGGGCTTCCAAATGGTAGACCTCAGGAGGGGGAGATGAGCTTGAGATTAACTTGAGAACCATGCGTCTGATTACTCCAAAAACAATGCTAAAAACTACAATAACTACAACTAAAATAAACAGCACTAAAATTACAGTTTTCAGAATAGATCCCAACCAGCCCGAGAGTCCCCAGCCATTGAAAAGTCCATTCAGCTCGTTGTCAGTTTCTCTGTTGATGTCTGAGAACTTTTATCGAGGTAGTCCATATGTGGTTTGGGCTGCGGTACTATGTAGGAGATTGCAGGTGGGATGATCACGAGTAGGACGAGAAGCAGGCTCGGTCTCATGACGTCTCGAGGCTACACACGAACAGTGGGATCTAAACTGGTACAAAAACTTGAGACAAACATATATTACAAACTATTCCAGATAGGAGGCTTAAATAGAATTTCTTCCAGAGAACGTGCACGACGTTTTCTTCTCCAGGCAGCGTGAGCAACCTGGGGTGCTTCTGCAGATTTCTCTGAGACTTTGGGAACATAGGGCTTTACCCATTTGGAAGGAACCCACCTTAAACCAGAGGGGGTGGATACACAGGCGTATCCACGTCCCCAAGTAACCAATTTGTAAGGTCCCACCATTTTCCAAGTCTCAGGGTCTTTTACTAAAACTGGAGGTTTTTCTTTCATCAACCTGTGACTGTTCCCCCCAAAGTGGCGTAGGATGGGTGGGTTCAGGCTGTCAAAAGAACAATTCAGAAAATTGATTGTGAATAGCGCCCTGGATAACCGGATGTGGGGAGGTTCTACCTTCAGAACCTGTTGTTGCTGGTCCAGGACCCTTTTAATATCACGGTGAGTTCTTTCTACAATAGCTTGACCTGTAGGGGAGTAGGGGATGCCAGTTTTATGCTCTACTCCCCATTGCTGCAGGAAGCTCCCGAATTCCTTGGATTTATAAGCAGGCCCATTATCAGTTTTCAGCTCCTTGGGGATGCCCATGAAAGAAAAGGCCTGTAAGAGGTGCTTAATAGCATCAATAGATGATTCTCCTGTGTGGGCAGAAGCATAGACCGCTCCAGAAAAGGTATCTACACTAACATGAACATATTTCTGCCGTCCAAAAACCTGTATGTGTGTTACATCTGTTTGCCACAGTTCACAACTGTTCAGTCCCCTTGGGTTTGCTCCCGTACTCACTGTAGGGAGTGCATGTTGTTGGCAATTTGGGCACGTGGCCACAATCGCTTTGGCCTGTTCTCGAGTGATGTTAAACTGACAAACCAGGCCAGGTGCATTTTGGTGGAAAAGCTGGTGGCTGATTTTTGCCTGTTCAAAAACATTTGGGAGAGTGGCCATCACTGCAGGTGCAGCAAGAGCATCTGCCCTTCTGTTGCCTTCAGCGATAAACCCTGGCAAGTCAGTGTGTGACCTGACATGCATCACATAAAAGGGTTGCTCTCGGTGAGTGACTAACTTTACCAGTTTGGAAAGCAATTCAAAAAGTGCAATGTTAGATACATCTTGCAGTATTGCTTGATCTGCTCTGGATACTACTCCTGCCACGTATGCAGAGTCTGTAATCAGATTAAATGGTTCTGAGAACCTTTCAAAAGCCCTAACAACCGCAGCCAATTCAGCAACCTGAGGTGAACCTTCCACCTCAGCAATGTCCGTCTCCCACTGCTGGGTTTGAGGATCTTTCCAAGTCATAACAGACTTGTGGGACCTCCCGGACGCATCTGTAAAGACAGTCAGAGCCCTTTTTAAAGGTCTCCTACTTAGAGCAGTTCTTAATTTTAAAGTAAATTGAACATCTTGTTCAAACAATTTGCAAGCGGGCCGTGCTACCGAAAATTGTCCTGAGTAGGAATCCAGAGCAAACTGCAACACTTCATTTTCTTGAAACAATTGTTCCAGTATTTTCATAGTATTTTGACCTGATTTTAACTCAACTGGAATGTGAATGCACTTAAAATCACATCCTGCTAACTCCCTGATCCGGGTCTTTGCTTTCCGGATCAGTTCTGCTACCAGTTCCTGAGGCTTTGTCAGTCTCTTGGACCTTTTGTGACTGAGGAAAACCCATTCTATGATCAAGAGAGAGTCCCTCTGGTCCCGGTCCTTTTTTGGTGTGTCCTTTGCCTTAGGTGTTTGTTTTTCCTCCCACTGGAAAATAATTCCATGGAGGTGTGGCAACTTACCTAGGATGATAAATTTGAATGGCAGGTCAGGCCGGCATCGGTGGGCCTGTCTTGTGGACATTGCAATCTGAACCTTTTCTAGAGCTTTCCGTGCCTCTGGGGTAATAGACCTAGGAGCACCTGGGTCCTCTCCCCCTTTCAGTAAATTGAAAAGAGGGGCTAGGTCTTCATTAGTCAGACCAAGCCATGGTCTTACCCAATTCAAAGACCCACACAACTTGTGGACATCTGCAAGGGTCTTGATCCTTGGATTGATTTCTAGTTTTTGAGGAACAATGGTCCTATTTCTAATTTCTAAGCCCAAATACTTCCAAGGTGGCATCTTTTGAATTTTCTGTTCCTGGAGCTCGAACCCTGCAACAATCAATGCATCGATCGTTAGGTCAAGCGCATGTGTTAGTAAATCATCATTGGGGGCACACACAAGGATATCATCCATATAATGGTAGATGATGGCCTTCTCTGCGGCTGCACGAACTGGGGAAAGCAGGGAAGAGACATACCACTGGCAGATAGCTGGAGATACTTTCAGGCCCTGAGGAAGAACAGTCCAATGGTACCTTTTCATAGGAGCTTCTGAATTGATAGAAGGGACTGAGAATGCCAAACGCGGTGCATCGTCAGGGTGCAATGGGATTTGGAAAAAGCAATCTTTAATATCAATAACAGCTAATTTCCAATCTTGAGGAAGCATTGTTGGGGATGGCATACCAGGCTGGGGAGAACCCATATCTTCAATTACATTATTAATTTGTCGGAGGTCACAGAGAAGTCGCCACCTCTTTTTGTCAGCTTTTTGGATGACAAACACTGGAGAGTTCCATGGGGACATGGTCTCCACAATGTGGCCCTTTCTTAGTTGCTCTTGTACTAGTTCCTCAAGCACCTTAATTTTTTGTTTACTGAGTGGCCACTGTTTCACATCAACTGGTTCGTCTGTTTTCCACTTAAGTTTTTGGGTGGGGCGCTGTTGTTTAATGACTGCTGCACAAAAATGCTGTGGAGAGTCTGGAATATTAATTGTGACACCCCACTGGGCCATTAAATCTCTCCCTAACAAAGGTTCTGAATAATCTAACACAAATGGACGGATATTTGCCAATTGTCCGTTTGGACCCTCAAATTGAATAATGCTTTTGGATTGCCTTGCCAATTGCAGACCTCCTACACCTCGAAGGTGACCAGCAACATTTTGTAAAGGCCAGTGTGCTGGCCAGTCTTGTACTGGAATCACTGTGCAGTCTGCACCTGTGTCTACAAGCATCTCAATGCGTTTAGACTCCCCACCCCCACTGACATTGCACCACAATTTGGGTTTATCTGTCCCAATAACTTGGACCCGGGCGACTGTGGGCCCTTGTTTATCGACATTTTCAGGTAAAGATGGCACAGGGATAGCTTGAGCAACAATTTGTCCCTTGGGAAGAAACAGGGGTGGGTGGAAACAGTGCAGGCTGAGAACAAATTGCTTAGGATCTGATGTTGTCAGTCCCGGAGCAATTTCGATCTCTTGTGGTGTGTTTTTGTCCCCAGTGATGATGTACTTACAACGAATTTGGTTCCAAGTACCTTTCTGTTCAGGATTTACAGAGACAAAATGCCAGTCAGTGTCCTTCAGGTGGAGTGACTCTGTCAGCTGCAACCTGTAAGGCTCATTGACAGAAGATGCGGTTAATACAGAATCACTTAAATCACAACAAAGGTTATTTTGTTTCACTTTCAACAGTGGACTAGCAGACTTGGTCTTTGAAGCACTTGCTTCACTTACACAAATATTAATATTATTGCGCGCTTGATTTATTTTGCTACCCTTATTCTCTTGGCCTGCTCCTTTTATGTCTGCACGCCTGGCAGGCTGGCGCTTTATTCTTCGTTTTTTTGTTGTTGACCCTCAGGGAGGGCTTGCAGTTCTCCTCCCCTGCTATTTTTAAATTCATCAAATTCCCTTTTCAGGGGGCACTGGTTACTCCAGTGTCCTAGCTTATTACAAAGCAGGCATGGTTTAGTGGGCTCAACCATTGCCGGTCTCCGCTGCTGCCCAGGGTACTGCTGTGGTGAAAGAGAAGGTGCAGGGCTGGCAACAGCAACACGCTGGGGTGGTCTTGGCAGCAGCCTTGGTCTGGTGTCTTCAGCTACAGTCATCAGAGGCACTTTCCTGTTACAGACTAGAAGCATATCTTTTAATGTAGGGGAAGGTTCCATAGGAAGGCTCAGGATTGCTGCTCGACACTGTTCATTTGCATTTGTAAACGCTATTTCTTCTAAAATTGCTTCCCTTGCATTTTCCTTTTTAACTTGTATTTCAATGGCTCTAGTTAGCCTTTCTACAAATTTCACAAAAGGCTCTGATGGTAGTTGTTTGATTTTACTATAGGGCTCAAAAGGTCCCTCAGGTTGGAGGGAAAAGAATGCTTTTTCAGCTGCTTCCTTTACTTTCTCAAGTGTTTCTGCAGGAATTGCAGCAGCTTGGACTGAGGGAGAAGACCATTGACCCTCACCACAGAGGTGGTCAATAGTGATAAGGTTACCATTGTTGTCTTTTGCTGTGTTTGGATCAGCCTGTAAGCTTGGGAGAGCATCTTTTAGCAGTTGCTTCAATGCTGATTCCCATAATTTGAATTCCGTGGATGTCATGAGACATGAAAAAATTTGTTTTAAATCATGTGGAACCACAACAGTCCTACTTAATTCAGAATTTAAAAGGCCACGGAAATATGGACTGTGTGCACCATATTCTTTATGAGATTTACAGATCTCTTTAATCAATTGTCGTCCAAAAGAACTCCAATTAGCAGTTGGGGCTGCTCCAGCTTGAGCTGCAGGCTGAAATATAACAGGAGCTAGCGACAACATGGCACCATGCATTGGGTCTGCTGTCCCCTGCTCTGTATCCCTTGAATCAGAAGCATTGGGATCACAGCTACAGGTTTGGGGACAGGCAGTGGGTGTGTCCCCACCGTGGGAACCCGGGGAGGGGGCGGGGAAAGGGAGCCGGCAAGGGGCGGGGAAACCGTGGGAACAAGGGGCGGGGTCAAGGGGCTGGCAGGGGGCGGGGATACCGTGGGAACAGGGGGCGGGGTCACCTGGTGACATCACGTCAGCAGCTGCCCCCTGGCAGGAGTAGAGGGGCGGAGCTGAGGGTACTGCAGGAAAGGCGGGGGGAGGGGGGAAGGTGTCACGAGGAACAGGAGGAGAGGGGGATGGGGCAGGAATTTTGGGATGCTTAAGAGGATTTTGGGAAGAAGAAGACCAGGTTTGGGAAGATGCCACGTGGCACCCACCATCTTGTGCACCCCCTAGGGACTGGGGGCCATTTTGGACATCACTGCTCTCCGAAAAACTAACACGTGCTCGGGATTTTTTTGGGGAAAGAGGTTTAGGGGTTTTAGAGGGAGAGGGAGGAACAGGGAGAGCAGAGGCACATGGCTTTACATTTGGCTTTTTCTCCATTTCCTTTTGTTTGAGCAATGCTGTTCGAATTTGCAAACTCCAGAACACAAATTTAGCTGAGGGTAATTTGCTAGATTGTCCTAAGGTTATCAATTCATTCCCAACTTTATCCCAGAATTGAATATTGTGGATTTCTTCAGGGGAAATGTTTGGGAACTGCAGAAAAAGCCATCTTATAAACTGTTTCAATTTTCCTTTAGAGAATTTCACATTACTCTTGATTAAAATGCTAACAATATGATAATACACTCCCCTTTGTACAATGCTAAGTTTGGAACCCATGTTAAAAAGCAAAGTACTTAATCCCGCCTGACCAAAAACAAAGCTAAATTCAGCTACCAATTTCTAAAAAAACCACAGATAGAAAGCGATAACGAGCAGACAAAAGCTTCACAATGCAGCTGTATATACTGCTTTTAAAATTCCCGGGCAGCAGCAGCAGGGCACGCCCTGCCGAACAGAGGCAGAAACAAAGCCTCCCCCGCGGTGGAATGCAGCACCCCCGCGGAGCAGAGAGAGCAGCCACTCCACGTGGCAGCCGAAACCGGGACGCCCCCCCCCCGCCGCCGCGTGTGCAGAGCACGCCTGACCCCGCAGGTCCCCCGGCCACGTGGAAAGAGAGCCCCCCCCTCTTCCGCAAAGAGAAAGAGAAAGAAAATCTCCTAACACGTGTCTGAACACGCTGCTGAGCCGGGGGGGGGAAGGGCAGAGAGCGATCCCGCTCCGGCGCGAATTCTAAAAAACAGTGAAACACGCAGCAGGAAAGCTAACACTAGAACGCTATGAATTCTCGTCTGTGGGGCTGCGCAGCCAAAATGCAAAGGCAAAAAAGGAACAGAACTCGCGGCAGAGTCTGTTTTTGAGCTTCTGCTCTACCGAAAGCAGAGATACTCACGTGAATTGGAAGCTGTAGGCTGGGTACAGGCAGGTCTCCACCGGAAAAGGACTTCTCTCTGGGTGTAAGAGAAGCTACCCTTTTCTTCCTCTGGAAAATCTGTTCACCACAATGAAGCAGGGCTTTCCAAAGGCACCGAACAGTCCACGAAACTTTTTCTGGGAGTATTCCCAAAGTCTCTAGCTGGGAGTCTTGAAGCCAGGCTCCTTTCAGCTGGATGCACGGCTGGCAGAAGCTTCTCTGAGGAACTGCGAGTCCGTTTTCCGGCTCAGGGTCGAGCCACCCACAGGGACGCCAATATATTGGAATATGTATCCCAATATAATCAGTTAGATGGTGCCTAGGCCAGTTCTGACCTTCGCTGCTGGGCCACAGGCAGCTCTGCGGTGTTATACCTCAAAGATACCTTGGCTGGCGGCAGAGTGCAGCGGGGCACAAGACAGGACTCCGTTCTCCTCAGGGGAGAGCTTCTGGCGATGGTGAAGAAAAGAAGGGAGCGGATTCTGCTAGAAGGTAGCCAGATGTTTATTCCATGAGCACAGATACGTCTGCACTGGGCTACTGCTGATAACAGAATGACGCCGCATGGTCTCATTCACATTTTAAGCTCAGGACAGGGGAAGGGGAGGGGACAGGTGAGTCACCAACCAGGTGAAGGGGCAGGGTCTCCAGGTACTAGGGTCACCTATCACACGACGCCTTGCTGGTATGTTAGCCTGATTGACAGGGCACACTCAGCGAGGGGCGAGGGGGAAGGGAGAAGGTAAAACAGGATATTGCAACACACCACAACAAGGCAGGGGAGGAGGAGGAGGAAAGCGAGGAGGACAAAGACAAAGACTAGGAGGACGAGGAGGAGGAAGACAAGGCGCATGAGGACAAGCAGAAAGGCGAGAAGGAGGAGGAGGAGGAGGACGAAGCCAAGGACAACGAGGAGGAGGAGGATGAGGAGGAGGATGAGGAAGAGGAGGCAGACAAGGCAGTGGAGAATGAGGAGGACGAGGAGGAGGGGGAGGAGGAGGAGGCAGAGGAAGAGGAAGAGGAGGAGGAGGGGGACGAGGATGAGGACAAGGACGAGGACTAGGACAAGGAGGACAAGGACGATGAGGAGGATGAGGAGGAGGAGGAGGATGAGGAGGATGATGAGGAAGAGGAGGCAGACAAGGCAGTGGAGAACGAGGAGGACGAGGATGAAGACGAGGATGAGGACAAGGATGAGGACTAGGACAAGGAGGACAAGGACGATGAGGAGGATGAGGACGAGGAGGAGGAGGACAAGGACGAAGAGGACAAAGAGGAGGAGGAAGACGAGGACGAGGAGGAGGACGAAGAAGAGGAGGAAGATGAGGTGGATGAGGAAGAGGAGGCGGACAAGGCAGTGGTGGAGGAGGAGGACGAGGAGGAGGAGGAGTAGGGGGAGGAGGAGGAGAGCGAGGAGGACAAGGACAAGGACAAGGAGGACAAGGAGGTTGATGAAGACTAGTTGGAGGAGGAAGACGAGGACAAGGAGGAGGACGAGGATGAGGAGGACGAGGGGGATGACGACATCAGGAAGACGAGGAGAAGGAGGAAGACGAGGACGAAGAGGAAGAGGAGGCGTACGAGAAGGACAAGGACAAAGACGACAAAGAGGAGGAGGAAGACGAGGAGGAGGATGAGGAAGAGAAGGAAGAAGACGACGAAGAGGTGGAAGATGAGGAGGAGGATGAGGAAGATGAGGAGGAGGATGAATAGGATTAGGACGAGGAGGAGGAGCAAGAGGAAGACAAGCAGGATGAGGATGAGGAGTACAAGGAGGACGAGGAGGATGAGGAGGAGGACAAGAAGGAGGAGGAAGAGGAGGTGGAGGAGGGGGAGGCCAGGAAGGAGGAGGACGAGGAGGAGGAGGAGGAGGAGGACAAGGAGGGCGAGGAGGAGGATGAGAAGGACGAGGCGGGGGAGAGGGAGGAGAGCAGGGATGACAAGGACAAGGAGGACGAGGCAGACAAGGAAGACGAGGTGTAAAAGGAGGACGAGGATGAGGACGATGACAAGGAGGAGGAGGAGGAGAAGGAGGAGGAGAAGTATGGGGGTGCCAGGGATGAGGAGGAATAGGAGGAGGACGAGGAGGACGAGGAGGAAGACAAGGAGAATGAGGAAGACAATGACAGGGAGGAGGACGAGGAGGAGGAGGAGGAGAGCGAGGAGGACAAGGACAAGGAGGACGAGGTGGAAAAGGAGGACGAGGACAAGGACGATGACAAGGAGGAGGAGAATGAGGAGGAGGAGGAATAGGATGACGAGGAGGAGGACGAGGAGGACGAGGAGGAGGAAGACAGGGCGTATGAGGCGAACGAGGATGATGAAGAGGACGAGGAGGATGAGGAGGAAGAGGAGGATGAAGAGGACGAGGAGGACTAGGAGGAGGAGGAAGAGGAGGAGGATTAGGACGAGGAGGACGAGGAGGAGGATGACGAGAAGGATGAAGACCATGATGAGGAGGAGGACGAGGAGGAGGAGGCCGAGGAGGAGCAGGAGGATGAGGAGGATGAGTATGAGAATGAGGACGAGGAGGAAGAGGACGAGGAGAAGGAGGACGAGGAGGAGGAATGCTGGGAGGAGGAATACTAGGAGTAGGAGGACAAGATGGAGGAGGAAGAGGAGGAGACGGATGTCACAGGGCTTGCAAGGGTTGCAGGATGAAGAGAGAGGTGAGAATGTTGACCTCATATTCAGAAGGCTTGATTTATTATTTTATGATATATATATTACATTACAACTGTACTAAAAAATTAGAAGGAAAAGTTCTCAGAAGGCTATCTAAGCTAAGAATACAATAGGAATGAATAAGAAAGTTCTGCGTCTCAAGCAGAGGGTGAGACCCAGCTCTGCCGTGAGTGGTCAGTAAATCCAAACATCGTCCCGAGACCAATCACGGATCAACCTGTTGCATTCCACAGCAGCAGATAACCATGGTTTACATTTTGTTGCTGAGGCCACAGCTTCTCAGAAGGGGGAAAAAACCTAAAGAAAGGGTTTTTCACAAAAAAAGTCGGTGACATTTCACCCTTTAAATTTTAATAAATTAAATAGAAAAAATGTTTGTGATTTTCTCTGCTGTGCACATGCAGAGGAAAGAACAAACACTTTACAGGTTATCTGTTGCCAATCCAAATCTCAATCAAGTCCTGGTGTGGAATGAACAGGGAATTTCTTCATCTGAAGAACATACAATTCTATCAAATCATTACAACAATCTTACAATATAAGAAAATGCAAAAACATTGCAAAGAAAATTCAAGTCCAAACTGTAGCTGAGTTTCAGGAAAAAGTCCATGGACTGAACATGTTCCTCTTTGCTGTCTCTGAAACTCCCTTTTTGATCCTGAAACAGGCTTGCTGCAGAAAAGTCCATCAATAGTTATCAAAAGCCATTGACAGTCATCAAACAGTTTCAAACAATTTGAGACAACTTCTGGAATGTCCTGGACACAGCCCTTTATTGAACACTATGGGCTGAAGCTAATTTTTGCCCTTCAATGCTTCAGCGCTGCTGCCAGCTGTTTCAACTCCCTTAATTTAATTTTTTTTTTTTTTTTTTTTTTTTTTTTTTTTTTTGTGTTTGTGTTTGAAAAGAGCAGCAGCAGCAGAGTAGCCAGAGAAAGGCCCTGGGTGGCCCTGGCCCATGGAGAGGGACCAGGAACCCCAGATCTGGCCCACAATGGGTGGGCCACGACAAGAAGGGGAAAGCAAAACCCCCAAACCCATCAGGAGGCCAGGAGGTGGCCCTGGCCCAGGGACCCAAGCCAACAGCCCAGGCCCGGCCCACGAGGCAGGCTCTGCCTTGCCACAGGCCTGCACTCTGCTGCCAGTACAATGGCAGAACGGGTGGTGAGACGTTTCTTTTCCCCAAAATCACCAAGGCATGCCAGCAGCAGGGAAATAGAAGAAGCCCCAAGAACCCTCATCTTAAGTCTAGGAATGTTTGTTCCCCATAGCAAGCAAACCACGATCTCTTCCCGCTGTGCCCTCTGTCTCTGCAATGCAAATGCAACAGGTGTGTCTCCCATCTGCCTCACGGCACCACCCCCACCCCCTCTGGGCTGGGGACCAAAGGCAGAACTTTCGGGACCCACCTGCCCCTCGCCACTGGGGCGCGCAAGGGGCGGCAGAGATGGCAACCTCCAAGGGGCAACAACTGACCAAACATCCCCCAACCCGCCGAGAACGCTGATTTTGAACGCAGGCAGGCGGGCTGCACCCACAGCCAGCTGGCGAGCCCCGCCTCCTCCACGGAAGGAGAGGCCAGCCACCGGGGCCGCTGCTGCAAGGGCAAACGGCCCGGGCCGGTCCCAACTCAAACGTGCCGCCGGTTCCGAGGCAGCCTCTGACGCAGACACGGAGGACAAAGTCCTCGATGGCGGCAGAACTGCCAGGGCGGCCGATGGAGGCGGTGGGGTGCGCGGGAACACGCCACTGCTGTGTCGCTTGGCTCTGGGAGCGGCAGCAGGCATGGCACGGGGTCAGCAGCGTCTTCTGCCCCTGGCTCTGGGGTTAGCCTCAGAGATGCAATGAAAGAAGCCGGCGGAGTGTGCACGGGAGGCGGCAGAACAGCCGGGGCGGGCGGCGGAGGAGGATCGCTGTTGCCCAGCAACACAGGCGCAGGCGCAGAGAGCGGTGTTTCTGAGCTCTCAGGCGCAGGTGTGGAAGCCGGTGAAGGCGTAGGCGGGACTGCCCAGGGAGGTGGCCGCGGGGCAGGTCCGGGAGGCGGCCCCGCAGGCCCAGCAGGCAGGGGGGCCTCGGAGACCGGTGCCGCCCCCATCTCTGAGCGGGATGGGGTCCAGGAGGCCGGCCTGGGCGGGGCCTGCAGGGGTATCAGGGGAGGCACAGCCCACTCCCATCCCCCCGGAGAGAGACAAGGAGGAGAAAGGGATGGCTCCATCTGAGCATGCTCCGAAAACACAAGGAAAAAAACTTCGGCTCTGGTTGAAACTTCCCCCCCCCCCCCACCGGGATGCAGGGGGCCTGGGAAGCAGCAGATCGTCTTCCTCCAAAGGGTCTTCTCCCACTGAAGTCGGGGGAAATGGGGCTTGCTCATCGCAGTTAGCAATATAGGGAAAAACAACTGCTCTTTGTTCCAAGACCGGAAAGAGTGCCTTAAATGTTAGGTAAATTCGGGGGTGTCCGAACCCACGGTCCAAAACGAATTGGAAAATGGATTCCATGCCCTCCCATACAAAAACATCCAGAGCATACAGCACATTTGTAAAAAAACCAAAAAGGTTTGCCCATCAGAAAAACTCATAGAGATGTCTTTCTGACAGGAAAATTCCAAGAATTCCATCCTCTTCACCCCATTTTTGCCAGGGGGCAATAAGTTTCTCCTCTGAAGGGGAGAAAGGAACCTCAGCCTTGGTGGGAATGCCCCACCACCTTTGCAGCCATAACCTGGGAAGGCCGGGATCATCAGGAAGGGAAAAGCCAACAGTATCTTTTGAAAGAGTCCAGCATGTTCTGGCCAATTGCAAGGTGCTGCTGGGCTGTCCGAACATCTTCCTGGAGGCTTTTCAGTAGGTTCTCTTTGTGGTCAGCCTTGCTGTTGTTATGTTTGCCCAATTATCCCATCATAAAAAGGCCAAACAATATTAAAAGTAGTAACAATTTTAATTAAATAGTTTAGAAAATATATAAATAAGGGATAATTTGGTTCAAATAATAGCGCATAAGCAAAAACAACCGCGGGGTACGGAGGGCAGGGTTCTTGACCCTTGCCACTTCACGTACAAGCTTGCCAAGTAAAAGTCACCCCTTATATGCCATGTGTCAATTCCATCTCCTCCTATTTTCGGTTCGTCACTTTTCTGTCTCTGCCTTCATTACCACTTTTACCACGCATGCGCCACCACTCGGTTTGGTGGTCGCACAAGTCTTTGGGGGTCGTCACTGATGAAGGCCCTGTAGTCTTCTTCGTTGTCCTTTAATTCACCTTTGGGTTACACATGCACACCAAGCCAGTACAATGTAAGCCAAGACTAACCTATCACTGCATCTACATATCAAAACAATAAGTCCCTTATAATTAGCATTTTCTTGGACCCAACCAGGTTCTTGGTCATTTTTAGCAACTGTATCTTCAGCTTCTTTCCTGTGGTCCTTGAGAACATCTGCTGGGAAGGGGGGGTGGGTGGAGCCCCTCCTTTCCCTCTCTTCTTTGGCATTACAACTTTTAACTATTAACTATTTTATTATTCTCAAATATTAATTACTGTATCAATATTGATTACTATTTTAATTTTTATCAGCACGAATCATACCTATTTACCACACTGTGAACTCTGTCAAAATTAGGATCTTCCGTTTTTCAGCTCCTGGCTAGAATCCACTTCTGTGTTCACTTGTGAAGCAACCATAAATGCCACACATTCGGGGTTTACCCAGTTCAGCAATTGCTCCTCTGGGGGTCACCAGTTGATGGTTTTGTCCTCCTCAGTTGGGGTTCACCAATTGTCACAGGGCTTGCAAGGGTTGCAGAATGAAGAGAGAGGTGAGAATGTTGACCTCATGTTCAGAAGGCTTGATTTATTATTTTATGATATATATATATTACATTATATTTTACTACAAGAAATAGAAGGAAAAGTTCTCAGAAGGCTATCTAAGCTAAGAATACAATAGGAATGAATAAGCAAGTTCTGTGTCTCAGCAGAAGGTGAGACCCAGCTCTGCCGTGAGTGGTCAGTAAATCCAAACATCCACCCAACACCAAACACAGATCCACCTGTTGCATTCCACAGCAGCAGCAGATAACCATGGTTTACATTTTGTTGCTGAGGCCACAGCTTCTCAGAAGGGGCAAAAATCCTAAAGAAAGGATTTTTCACAAAAGATGTCGGTGACAGACAGAGGATGAGGAGGACGGGGACAAGCAGGAGGACAAGGAGAAGGAGGAGGAGGACGTGGAGGAGGAGGATGAGGAGGAGGAGGAGGACAAGGAGGAGCAGGAAAAGGAGAAGGAGGAGGAGGACAAGGAGGAGCAGGAAAAGGAGGAGGAGGAGGAGGAAGAGGAGGAGGACGAGGAGGATGAAGAGGATGAGGAAGATGAGGAGGATGAGGAGGACGGGGAGGACAAGGAGGAGGATGAGGAGGATGAGTAGGACGAGGACGAGAAAGATGAGGATGAGGACGACAAGGACGAGGATGAGGACAAGGAGGGGAGGATGAAGAGGAGGAGGATGAGGAAAAGGAAAATTAGGAGGAGGAGGACAAGGAGGATGAGGAGGATGAGTAGGACGAGGAGGAGGACAAGGAGGATGAGGAGAATGACGAGGAGGACGAGGAGAATGATGAGGACAAGGAGGACAAGGAGGAGGATGAGGAGGACGATGACGAGGATGAGGAGGATGAGAAGCAGGAGGAGGACGATGAGGATGAGGACGAGGATGAGGACGAGGAGGACGAGTAGGATGATGAGAAGAAGGACAAGGAGAAGGAGGAGGATGAGGTGAAGGAGGACGAGGAGGATGATGACGAGGATGAGGAGGAGGAGAAGAAGGAGGATGAGGAGGACGACGATGAGGAGGACGACGAGGACGAGGAAGAGGATGAGGACGAGTAGGATGATGAGGAGGAGAAGGACAAGGAGGAAGAGGAGGATGAGGAGGACGAAGAGGAAGAGGACGACGAGGAGGTGGATGAGGATGAGAATGAGGATGAGGGGTAGGAGGACAATGAGCAGAGGGAGGAGGACGAGCAGGAGGAGGAGGAGGTGGTGGTGGAGGAGGAGGAGGAGGAGGACAAGGAGGAGGACGACGAGGACAAGGGCAAGGATGAGGAGGAGGACGAGGAGGTTGTGGAGGAGGACGAAGATGAGAAGGACGAGGAGGACAAGTAGGAGGAGGAGGAGAAGGAGAAGTACGAGGACAAGGACGAGGAGGACGAGGAGGGGGACAAGTTGAGAAGGACGAAGAGGAGGAGGACGAGGAAGACCAGTAGGACAAGTAGGAGGAGGAGGAGAAGTACAAGGACAAGGACGAGGAGGACGAGGAGGGGGACAAGTGGATGAGGACGAGGAAGAGGACGAAGAGGAGGAGGACGAAGAGGAGGAGGACGAGGAAGACCACTAGGACAAGGAGGACCAGGAGGACCAGGAGGACCAGGAGGAGGAGGATGAAGAGGACGAGGAGGATGAGGTTGTGCTGCAGAGTGGGGCTGCCCTGGGCACCATCAGAGGGACAGGGCAGGACGGCTCCTGCTGCCAGGGACGGCTGCAGGGGCTGAAGCTGGGGCTGCAGCCAGGGCTGCCCAGGGCTGTCCTGCAGAGCAGCTCCTGCAGCCCTCAGGGCTCTTGGCCAGCCCAGGCCATGTGCCACCTGCCAGGGGCAGTTCTCAGCCTGCCTGGCAGCTCCCCATGGACGCTGCAGGGGAGAAGTTGGAGGTGGAAGGAGCCACCCCCATCAGGGCAGATTGCTCCTGCTCTGGAGATGGTGCTGCATGGCCAGGGCTGCTCTCAGCTTTGTCCTAAAGAGAAGGGAAAGGGGCTGTCAGCTTTGGCTGTGTCACTGAGACTCCTGCACTGTCACCATGGCCATCAGCAGATGGGCCTCAGATCTCCCTCAGAAAGTGCCTCCTCAGCCTCCTCTCCCTACAGACAGCAGCAGCACCTTGCCTTGCAGCATCTCTGTTTGTCTGGCCTGCCCTTAAGGCTCTGCTGCCAGGGAGATGCCCCTGGGCAGTGCCCTGTGCTGGGAGGGGTCTGCAGGGCAGAGCTGAGCCCCCAAGGCTGGGTTCGGCTCTGGCAGCACTGGCAGGGACAAGGCTTGGATAGAGAGAAACAGCTCCCAGTAGGCACAACTGCAGGCAGGAGGGAGCCAGACGAATCCTGTACATCCCTTCCTGTTGACCTGCACAGGGAAAGAGAAAAGGGCTTAGAAAAACTGACTTTGAAACTGGAGTCTTTAAAAAGGCCACTTTATTTTTCAAGTACAGTTTTAAGTAACAGTTACAGTTTTAAGCGATCACCCTGAACTAGAGGGAAGTGAAATGAGCAAAGGCATCTGTGTGGGACCAGCAGGTCTGACTGCCCTGGGGCACAGGGAGCAATATTTTCCCTCTGGGCTCCCCAGTGTTCAGTCTGAGAGCAATGCTGAAGATGAGACAGTAACTCAGGAGCACATAGTTCAACTCCAAAATAAAAATGTTTCGTGAAGTTTCCCCACAGAAAGATAAGAAGTTTTGAGGGAATTCCTGAAAAAATCCCCAATGGATTGAGTCAAAGAAGTTGTGCCCAGCTTGTCAATGTCTTCTCTCTACAGTCCACAATTCCCAGAGAGAAGGAATGTCCAACAGCAGCTCCATCAGGTACTTCCTCCTGCTGGCATTGGCAGACACGCGGCAGCTGCAGCTCCTGCACTTCTGCCTCTTGCTGGGCATCTCCCTGGCTGCCCTCCTGGGCAACGGCCTCATCATCAGCGCCGTAGACTGCGGCCACCACCTGCACACGCCCATGTTCTTCTTCCTGCTCAACCTGGCCCTCAGCGACCTGGGCTCCATCTGCACCACTGTCCCCAAAGCCATGCACAATTCCCTCTGGGACACCAGCACCGTCTCCTACTCAGGATGTGCTGCATGTGTATTTTTTGTGTGTTTTTCATGTCATTAGAGTTTTCTCTCCTGACCATCATGTGCTACAAACACTATGTGTCCATCTGCAAACCCCTGCACTACGGGACCCTCCTGGGCAGCAGAGCTTGTGCCCACATGGCAGCAGTTTCCTGGGCCAGTGCCTTTCTCAATGCTCTGCTGCAAATAACCAATACATTTTCCCTGCCCTTGTGCGATGGCAATGCCCTGGGCCAGTTCTTCTGTGAAATCCCACACATCCTCAAGCTCTCCTGCTCACACTCCAAACTCAGAGAACTTGGGCTTATTGTTCTTGGTGCCTGTTTAGGTTTTGGCCGTTTTGTGTTTATTGTTTTCTCCTATGTGTAGATCTTCAGGGCTGTGCTGAGGATCCCCTCTGAGCAGGGACGGCACAAAGTCTTTTCCACCTGCCTCCCTCACCTGGCTGTGGTCTTTCTGTTTGTCAGTACCTCATTTTTTGCCTGCCTGAACCTCCTCTCCATCTCCTCCCCATCCCTTGATCTGGTGGTATCAGTTCTGTACTTAGTGGTGCCTCCAGCCCTGAACTCCCTCATCTACAGTCTTTTTCCTTCTTACCATCCAATATTCTGACACTTCAACAGACCAGGACGGATCCAGTATATTACTAATGTGAAGATCACTTTCATATACTGGAATTATGGAGTCACAGTCTGGCCAGAAATAGGTATGAGGATGGTACTCATCCCCTTTTCCCTCTTTTATTTATCCAGTCTCCTGTCGTCTTTGGGCTTTCAACCTGGGACCAGTGGTGGTCCTGGGAGAGTCTGATAGACTCTGCCAAATTTGTGGTGAGGGGCACCCCTTTTGAAAACTCCTAGAGCCACTGGGGCAGGGTGTAAATCCTGGATGAGTTCCCAGTGTGAGAAATGATGCTCACTTCTAAAAAAATTTTAAATGTTTATTAAAACCTTATCAAAAATACAACGGAAGACTGAATAGAGAAAATATTATGGCACCAGGAGCAAAGGATTTTTTCCCACCACATGCTCATCCACACAATGGATATTTTGCCTTTTATCCCTTTAGCTCCTTCCAAAATTCATCCTCCCAAATGTCCTGACTGCCCAGGTCACTCTTTGATAACAATGCCGGGGGGGGGTTGGCGGTAGGTGTAAACATAATTATAAATCTATAAAACTTCTCTTAACATATACATAATAATTGCCTTTTAATTGTGAGAGTCAACCATCAAATTACTCATTTATCACAAGGGGGAATGAGGGACGCCAGGAATAAGAGACACAGGGAACAGGGGAAACTATAAACAGGGGACACTAGTGTTACCAAAAATACAACAAAATAAAAAACCTCCTTAACACCAATGTAGCATTAAGAAACAGCATTCTTTATTTGTCCAGATGCATGAAGAGATAGCTCCTCCATGCATGCCTTCTTCTCTCCGTGGTATTATTTTGCAAAACAAATGTCTGTTTTTCAACAATTGATTTATTATTTTTTGTCATTTTTGCACTTACTATATTCCTTTGTAAACTAATCACCATATTCTCTTATTCCTAATGTGTTTCCTGATGTTTTAGTTCCATTATCTTATACATTAATTGTGGAGGTACAGTTACCAGCCCACAAGAGTCTATGAATGGGATTTTCCTAATGGTAGGACTAACTGCCTGTCCTGATTACAAAAATTTGGGGTTTTTTCTAGGACATTAAATTTTTTCCTAGGCATTAGCACAAGAATACCTTTTTTAGCACCCTCTTTAGCTGTTTTGTCAGCTAATTGATTCCCTGTATGAATTGGGGAGTGTCCAAACTGGTGGGATTTACAAGAGTATCATGGCCACTTCTTTTGGCTTTTGCACACACTGTAGTAGTTGACTGATTTCTTCTTTGTACTTAATAGGAGACCTCTATGCCAATAATATCCCCTTTCCTTCCATATGCCTCCATGGGCATGTATTATTTTAAAAGCATATTTTAAAACAGTCCATATGTTTACCCTTTTTCCCTCATAGATTCCTAGATAAGTCATTAATTCTGCTTTTTATGCTGATGTGGTAAATCTGGTCTTCTATTGCCTGGGTCAAGATTCCTGCTGCACGCCCAACTGCCCATTTTCTGTTTCTTACGATGCTGCTCCCACCAGTGTGCAGGTCCTGTTCTGGGTCCTGGATAGGATCACTCTCAAGATCCCATCTGCCAGAACAAACTTGTTCAGTGGTTACCAGACAGTCGTGGCACAAAGGGCTCCGGGCTTCTTTTGAAGACCGGAGAAACATGGCTAGGGTATAAAACAGGGGTTACTTTAAGCACTGTCATTACCTTACCTTACCTTACCTTACCTTACCTTACCTTACCTTACCTTACCTTACCTTACCTTACCTTAACTTACCTTACCTTACCCTACCTTACCTTACCTTACCTGTTACCTGTTACCTTACCTTACCTGTTACCTTACCTTACCTTACATTATCTTACCTGTTACCTTACCTTACCTGTTACCTTACCTGTTACCTTACCTGCTACCTTAATCATTGTTCTGCTCCTGTAGGGCAACCTGTTATTTCAGCATCTCGCTGGCAATATCCAATGTCCTCCTTTTTGTTCCAAACCAGCTGTTCCCATGTGGGGTACATGTATTTTAATCTTTTATCACAATATCCACTTTTGTGCTTCCTGCATTAAGAGCTCTGCAGCGACCACTGCTCTCAAGAATCGAGGTCATCCTGCTCTGTCATTGTCCAGTTGTTTGGAAAAGTACCTCACAGCCTGCTTCCATGACCCCAAATGCTGTGCCCACATCCTTAAGGCCAGGAACACCTTTTGTGCACAAATATCTCCAATGGTTTAGTTAAGATTGGGAGTCCCAATGGAGGAGTTGGCATTAAGTCTATTTCTAGGGCTTTAAAGGTCCTTTGACTCTCAAGGAGGTCCTGTAATCCCTCAGATCCATTGAATTTCAGGATTGTGTTCCACCTGGGCCACCACAACTTTTACCAATAATTGGTAAAATAAAAACCTCATTAACACCGATATAGCATTAAGAGGTAGCATTCTTTGTTCAGCCAGATGCATGAGGGCTTAGCTCTTCCAAAAGATCATGTACCGGAGTGCTAAGTACAGAAAAGTTCCTGGTTTTAGACTGCATTTTGCATACATATTCATTATCCCAGAATAAACATACTGATGATAATCATTTCCCCAAAATCATTAACATATTTACCCTCCCCTTTATGTATGTGTTCTTTTGTCCTGGGGATCTCTGGTGGTCCTTGGTGTTTGGAGATCCCAATATTCCAGTTGACCTGGCTGAGTTGGCTGGACACGAGGGAGGGAGGGAGGGAGGGAGGGAGGGAGGAAGGAAGGAAGGAAGGAAGGAAGAGAGAGAGAGAGAGAGAGAGAAAGAGAGAAAGAAAGAGAGAGAGAAAGAGAGAGAGAGAGAGAGAGAGAGAGAGAGAAAGAAAGAAAGAAAGAAAGAAAAGAAAGAAAGAAAGAAAGAAAGAAAGAAAGAAAGAAAGAAAGAAAAGAAAAGAAAGAAAGAAAGAAAGAAAGAAAGAAAGAAAGAAAGAAAGAAAGAAAGAAAGAAAGAAAGAAAGAAAGAAAGAAAGAAAGAAAGAAAGAAAGAAAGAAAGAAAGAAAGAAAGAAAGAAAGAAAGAAAGAGAGAGAGAATGGAGGGTGGAGGCACAGGGAGAGAGGGAGAGTGGTTAGGTAGAAATATATCACCCTTCCAGGGGTCCCAATGACATGTTGTTGTTCCCCTTCATCTGGTCTTCTTGGTGGTAAGGGTCCCCCCCCCACCAGCACTGAAAAGTATAGAGTAAAATGATTAATTGTAAGATATATTAATTATGAGAATATTATATGTTTTATGAGATGAATATATATTTTGGGCAGGTGGGAATACCCACGTGCATCCCTTGCAGGGGGCCAGTTTGACTCTGTCCATTGCAACACTGTGGATCTGTTGCATCATGTTGCAGTGCTCTGGTGCAGGGTCTGGGGCCTTTTGCAGGGTGCCTTTGATGGGCCAAGACGCCCCTCTGCTGTCCTGCAAGAGGATGAGCTTTTCCCTGTGTAATATATGTTATAAAGTAATTCATGCTTAAGGGGAGAATGTATAAAATAAAAATTGTAAAAAAAATCTAACATCCAACGAGCATCTGACTACAAGCAATCTGGAGAGAGATTACCACATTGGAATTAGGAAACTCCTGGTGGCAGCAGGAGAGCAATGCCTCATTTACTAATGAAAGAACGTGGCCAGCATGGAGATGGGCTTCTTCTGGAGCCCAAGGGTGATCATCACTTGATAGATCAATCAAGATAACCAAAATCACCAAGGAACATACATCTGAATACGCAACTTCCCCTGACACGATCCGCACTTGCCACTACACAGAGATTGTCCAGCCCTGCACAGTGAAAGAAACCTACATACATATGTGGGGTTACAAAATAAATCGGGGGTACCTCTGCCTCAGGCATAAAAACTCTGCAAAGCAGCCCTGCTGAAAATGGCATTCGTGAACACAGGGAGATCCGATGCAACACAGGTCAGATCTAGGTTTACCCAGTGCCAAGCACAGGCTCGACGCTGCCTCTTTGACTGTGGTTTTTGAGGACCATATTTTTGTCGTGAAAATAAAATCTTTCACATTTATTAATTTGGATTTCTGGCTGATCATTTATAACACCTGGGTGAAGGGGCCTCTCAGTTGAACTGGTCTGCATAGTGGGGGGTGGGTGGTCACTGTGCTTCTGATCAGAGGTTTTTCCACAACACGCCCAAAACCGCTTTCCACCCCATCCTTTGGTTTGAGGGTGTGTTCCAGGCTGGCAGCTGATAGCCCTGGGGGCTGTGGTCTCCACCCACAGAAGGTGGAAAGCTGGATCCCTCTGGGAATGTACTGTTCTCCATCAGCCCAGACCTGAGTTACTTTTATCTTATCTCCAGGGCCTTAGACAGGAGGCCTATTCAGGAGGTAGTAGTCTTCTGAGCAGCTTTTATACAGATTTCCTATGATAGATAAAAGTCCTTGATGAAGGAGTTTAAACTGTAACTTAAAACATTTCAATCTCCGACACCAGTATGGAGCTGGGATATCCCAGTATGGGCCTAGGACCCTGGGTTTCACTCCAGAACCTACCAGTATGTGGCTGGCTCCTCCCCAGTATAAGCCTGGGAGCCCAAACTCACCCAGGGGTCCCAAAGGGGATCCCAATGTCTTCAGGGGTCCCCACTCCTCTGCGTAGCTGAGGAGGAGGAGGACGATGACGGGGGAGACCTTCATGTGTCCAGGCCTGGGGGAGTGTGAGGGGATC
This sequence comes from Zonotrichia albicollis, assembly GCF_047830755.1. Taxonomy (NCBI): domain Eukaryota; kingdom Metazoa; phylum Chordata; class Aves; order Passeriformes; family Passerellidae; genus Zonotrichia; species Zonotrichia albicollis. Next base: position 3,445,059 of record NC_133855.1, read on the forward strand.
CCCTATCAACCATGTCCTCAGGTCCCCTGTGACCTCTCCGTCTTCCCCATGTCCCCAGTGTCCCCATATCCCCCCATGCCCCTCCATGTCTCCCCCAATGTCCTCAGTGTCCCCAATGACTCCCCCCCACCATGTCCCTTTGTCCTTCCTATGCCCCTCATGTCCCCCCTCCAGGTCCACCCTCCATATCCCCATGTCCCCCCATGTGCCCCAGTGTCCTCACTGGTCTCCTGAGTTCTCCTGTGTCCACCATGTCCCACATGTGCCCCCATGTCCCATATGGCCCCATATCCCCCGTGCCCACCAGTGTCCCCACTCACTGCACTCCCATGGTCCCAGTCTGTCCCAGTGCTGACACTGGAGCCACTTTATGCCCAGGGAGGGAACAAGCTGGGGCGTGGGGGATGACATGGGACACCCCCAGCTGGCACCACCCAGGGCCCCAGGCAGTTCCGTCTCTGCCCAGACTGCAACTGGGGGGGACTGGAATGGACTGGGATGGACTGGGGAGGACACTGAGGGGGGCCTGGGATGTGCTGGGGGACACTGGGAAGGCTGGAGGGGACACTGGCGGGGGGCATTGACTGTGACAAGGATTCATTGGGAGGCACTGGGGGCTACAGGAATGTACTGGAAGACACTGAGAATGTTGGAGGGGCACTGGGGAGGGAAACTGGGAGGGACTGGGAGGCACTGGGAGATGCTGGGACATACTGGGGGGGGGGGCACTGCAAGCCTTAAACGGGCACTGGGGGGACACTGAGTGACACTGGGATTGTGCATGAGGAGTGACCGGGAGGGACTGGGACAAACTGGGAGGGTTTTTGGAACACCATGGGGAATAGTGGGGGAGGACTGGAATGCACTGGGAGGGACTGGGGACAATGGGGGTATACTGGGGCCAGCTGAGGGGGGCTGGAAGAGACTTGGGGGGGGGGGGGGTCCTGGTTCAGGACAAATTTGGGAGCGAAAAGCATTATACAGTGAACCCAGGACAGGGGGGTAGGGGACTGTTATACTGGGAGAGACTGGGGATACCGGGAGGCACATGGGGGCACTGCGGGGTGGGCATTGGCATTTACTGGGGGGTACTGGTGAGGGGTCACCTCCGGGTGTGCCGCAGCACACACCTCCCCTGTGGACTCGGATGTCCGGGAACCCCCTCCCCTCCCCCTCCGCGGCACCAAACATCCGGGTGCCCCCCCGCCCTTCCCTCCCCGTGGGACTCCGGCGTTGGGAAATATTGACCGACGGGGGGGGGGGGGGGGAAGGGGCGACACGGAACTGCCCGCGGCAGGACAGGGTGGGACCAGCGCCCCCCACTGCCCCCCAGCATATTCCCACCCTCCTGTTTTCCCAGAATTCCCAAGATTTTATCCCGCATCACCCGCAAACGGCGTTTTCTGTCAGGTTTAATTTGGGGGGCGAAAGCATAGATCTGGGACTTATAAAATTCCGGGTTTTCCGGATCTGAAGCTGTTTGTGGCTGACGTCAGTGATAGGGCGCAGCTACGCAGGTGAAATGTCGATTTTCCACATCACTGAATGGGAAGAAAGGCAAACTCGAGGGGGACTTTGTGGTAGTTTCCCCCAACTTAGGGTATTTTCCCCCTTTTCTGGACTTGTTATGCCCATTTTTCCATTTTTTAACTCTTTCCCCGCAGTTGTTGGTCACTTTCCCCAGTTTGAGAGGCTCTTCCCCCTTTTTTATTCATTTTTCCCCTGTTTTGGACTCTTCCCTCCCCCCCCCCCCCCCCCCCCGCCCTTGTCTTGTGCTTCTCTGCCAGTCCTCTTCCCCCCTTTTATGGGGGCTCTTTCCCCCCTTTCTGGTATCTCTCTTCTCTGCCTTTTTACCTGTTTTTTGTGCTCTTGCTCACTTTTTAATACTCCGTTCCCCATTTTGAGGTCCTTCACCCATTTTTGGTGTCTTTTCCTATCCCTTTGAGTTTTTATTCTAATTTGGGGGGTTCTTCCCACCTTTTTCCTCCCGCTTTTTCTCCTTTTTTTAACTCTTTTTCACTTGTGTCAGTTCTCTTCCTCTATTGGCTCCTTTCCTCATTTACAGATCTCTTTTCCCATCTTTTGGGGTTATTTGCGCCCCCCCCCACCCCATCCGTGCTCTTGCACCTTTTTTTGGTCTCTGTTCCTTAATTTTGGGGTCTTTGTAAACCCAAAATTTCACCAGTTTAGGCTCTTCCCCTTCATTTTGGTCTCCTTTCCCATCATTTTGGGGCTTTTTTCTCCCTTTTTGGGAATTCCTTTCCCCATTTTTGGTCTCTTTTTCCATCGTTTGAGCCTTCTTTCCCCTTTTTAGGGGGGATTCTTTCCCTCATTTTTAGGCTATTTTGTCCCCTATTTTGGCACTCTTCCCCCTAGTGCCACCCCCAACACACCCAAATCCCCCCAGTCCCCCTCCACCAGTGTCCCCCTGGTGTCACCCACCTGGGTGATTGTGGATGTGACAGCCTGGTCGCATCCAGATGGAGAGAAAGCTAGATAAATTTTCCCAGAATTGGTCTGTGGAGCTGTAGGGAGCTGGAGACAAACAATGATAGCCAAATACTAAAACAGCCTGCAGGTGGTTTTTTTTCTGTTTTGCTCAAAAGATTGTTTACAAATGGATGTCTTCTTAATTAGCCAATCAGGTGAAATGTATTGATTAAGTGACCAGTCAGGTGCCCACGCTACCTCCACCGTCACCCCCACAGCGCCCAGTTCCACCAGGAATCCCGGGGTTCGGCGGATCCGGAGGGTCGTGTGCGTCTCCGTGATGGTCAACGGTCCTGGCAACTCTGCGGGCAGGGTGTGGGGACCCCGTTGAGCTGGAGAACACTGAATTAAGGGAAAAAAACGGGATTTGGGGTGATACAGGGGTGAAGGGCAGTTGGAGGAATCTGGGTGGAAAAGAGGGAGTTTGTGGAAAAATTATGGGATGCATCAAGGCATGGTGGGGGTAGCATGAGGGACAACCCATGTTGGTGCTTCTCTGACATGAAATTGGGAGAATAAAGAGCAATTTTGGTCAAAATTATGGGGTGGGTCAATTTATGGATCTCTCTTAGTGAAGCACACAGGCTTCACCGGCAGGAAACTGGGAGCAGAATAGAACAATCTGGGGAAAAATTAAGGTAAGAACGTCCTGTGGTGCTGGTGAGACATTTTTGGGTACCAGCCAGGATGGTGACAACTTACCCAGACCTTTCTGTTCTTCCGCATGGTGATGAGGCTGTGGGGGGTGAAGAGGTGAAGTGCCACCACTGCCGGCTGGTCCCCAACATCCCTGACCTCCCTCAGCAACTGGAACCACACAGGGTCCCAGGGGTCACACGCTGGCCACCAGATAGATTTCGGTGGCTCGGGTGGCCCTGGTGACGCCGTCAAAGGTGACAAAGTGAGTGGCAGGGACAGGGCACAGCATCCCTGGTGTGCAGTACAGGTGTGGGTGCTGTCATGGAGGCCGCAGGTGTGGCTGAAGGGACAAGTGAAGGGATGGCACTGGAAGCTCCCAGGCCCCCAGCTGTTGGAGGACTGGAGCAGTCAGAGGTCAGGATGGTCTCAGTGATCTGTTTTCCATGGATAAAATGTGGAAAGTGGGGAAAAGTGGCCTAAAATGGCCAAAAAATGGGGAAGAGGTCTTATGGGAGGGAGGGAGAGGGCCCATGGCTCCCATATCCCCTATGTGTCTTCATATCCCCAGTGGGTGCCCATGGGGATCGCTAACATGTCCCCAGCATGTGGCCATGTCCCCACACATCCCAATGTCCCCCATGGGAGGCACACTGCAGGGACTGGGACCTGCTGGGGGACACTGGGAACACTGGTGAAGACAGAGGGAGACATTGGGACAAGCTGGGAGACTAGGAAGGACACTAAATTCCCCCACTAAGAAGCTGGGATGCATTGGGAGGCACTGTGGGGAGAACAGAGACAAATTGGGAAGGATTGGGAATGCTGTGGGGGAAATTTGGGGAGGACTCAAATACCCTGGGAGGAACTGTGGCAATACAGGGAATACTGGGGGAGACTGGAGGGGAGAAGAGACCCTGAGCTCTCTCAGCCCTGAGGTAATGGGGGATCCACTGGGGGATGTGTGTGGGGGAAGTGGGACACACGGGGAGAAATTGTGATGTAGGGTATGCTGGGTATACTGGGAGGGACTGGGGACACTGTGGGAGGCACACTGAAGGGACCCGGGATCACCATGAGGAGCCTGGAAGGAGATAGGGCTGGAGCTGGGCTGTGCTGGGAGGCACTGGGGCCACACCCGCCTGGAAGTAGCGCCCCTGGTGGAGGCAGCCGCAGGTCCGGGAGGATGCAGCGGCCCCGTGGAACAGCAGCCCCTCGGCGCACTCACACCCCTCACAGCAGCGCTCACTGCAGGGGGCGGGGCCGGCACACCTGCACAGGTGTGCTCACAGGTGCGGGCACACAGCTGGTAGTGCCTCTTTGGGGGGGCAGGTGAGAGCTGGGAAAGGGAGGGAAGAAACAAAGGGGGTCAATGGGGGCAGTGGGTCTACTGGGGGTCATCTGGGGTCAATGGGTGTCTCCTGGGATCAATGACATCCCATCTTTGGGGTGGGTGGTCCCAAGGGAAATCCATGGAAATAGGATATAAAAGAAAAAATGCAGAAAACAGGGCAAAAGTGCAGAAGAATAGGGAAAATAGTGAACAAATTACAAGGTAAAGGGATGTACATGCATACCTTCCCTATAAATAGGGAAAAAAGGGGAAATGCAGGATAAAAAGACATAAATGTAATAAAATAGAAGGGAAATGCTGGGGAAAAGTAAAAATATTAAAAAATGAGAGAAAATGCAGAAAAAGAATTGCAAATGCATAATACAGAGAAAAATACAGGCAAGAAAAATATATAACTGCCTAAAAATAGGGGGAAGAAAGGAAATGCAGAGGAAAGGAAAGCAGAGAGAAAGCAGAAAGAAAGTAAATGCAGAGAGAAAGGAAAGCAGATGCAGGAAAAATATAGGTAAGGATATAAAAATAAAAGAAGGAAGAATGAGAACAAGGAAAAATGAAGCAAATGCATAAAATAGGGGGGGAAACGACAGGGAAAAAACACACAAAATACAAAAAACAGGGCAAAAAGCCAGAAAAAGTACCTTATAGTATTCTTCATCCCTAAAGCATCCACAGTAATATTTGGGAACACATCTGTGTCTGTCAAAGAGAACCCTGGTGGCACTGGCAGCCCTCAGTGCAGGTTTGGTGACAGGTGGTGGTATTTTGGGTGCAGATGTTGGCAGAGGTGTTGGTGCTAAGGCAGTAGGTGCTGTTGGCTGGGCAGGTGAGGGCTGGAGTTTTCATGGAATCATGTATTGATTTGGGTTGGAAGGGACCTTAAAGCTCATCCCATCACCATCATCCCATGTCCTGTGTGTCACCACTGTCACCCTGACCCAAACAGGGAACATTACCCACCTGTGCCCCCCAAGCTCCAGTATCACGTGGAGATCTTCCCAACTCCAAACAGGGGACATTTGCCCTCCCAAACTCACAGCAGAAGGATGGTGTCCTCCGAGCCCCCACAGTGACTCTGGCACCTTGGCATGCAGTGACACAGCTCTGGATACTCTGGCACAGGGCATGTGTGTCCCATCCCCTCATACAGAGGTCATGGATGCAGGATTGGGAATATGGGATGGGGTCAATGATGCGATGGCAGAAGCCAAAGGGACTTTCAGGGGCCATGAGGAGGCCACAGCAGCTGGGTTGTTGCAAGATTGCCACTTTCTTCTCTGTGCAGGTGGGACACTCATCCTTGGAACAGGCGTCATCACAAGGTGTCTCTGTTGTTTTCCATGTCGATCTGGAGCCAGCTGGCCACTGGAAAGCTGGAAATCATCATTGTATTGGCCATTGTAGCTGCCACAGAGGCCACACAAGTGCCCCATGTAGGTCTGGGGGACTGTGACCATCATGTGCTGGATGAGGTCATAATGGACAACGAGGCTGAAGTCAGTGCAGAGCAGGACACCTGTCCCATGTGGGTAGACCTGGACCTGTCCCTCATTCAGGATGGTGAGGAGATTGTGACAGGTGGAGTCCACCTGGGATAGAGTAGGAAGAGTCCTCCAGTGACGAGGTGGGACCCAAAATTTGGGGAAAACACCTTCCAAACAATATTCTGACATATTTGTGGATCCCACTTGGAAGGAAAAGTTCGTATGAGAAAGGATTAGTCTTGGAGATCGGGTGAGGGCACCCCTCACCAAGGAAACAGAGTTTCGGCGTTGATAGGAGCTGCAATGAAAAATTTAAGGAAAACAGCTTCCAACCAAGGTTTTAATGCATTTACAGATCTTACTTAGAAAGAAAAGTTGGACTGGGATTGGAGATGGGCTGAGGAGTCCCTTCCATCAAAGAAACCCAGTTTGGGGGCATCCTGGGAAATTTGGAACATAAAGTGCCTTACCATGACGTCAGCCCTTTTTCTGTGTTTCAAGGTCAAGGTGACCCCATAGACTTCCACAGACAATGCTTGGATGCTTGGGACCTTCCCCTTCTGCTGCTCCTCCTTCTAGAGTGTGACAATAAACGATGTCATGTTGTCACCTGTGCTAGTCAGGGTGAGGACATAGGAGCAAGTACCAGCGATGTTGAAGGCCATCCCATCAAAGGTGACATAGGTGTGGCCACCTGTGGTGCTGGGTACCTGCGAGGGACACTGGAAGAAACCACTGACAACGTTCCCATGGCCACCACCAGGACAGGAAGTGTTTTGGCACTCCACAGTGCCACCAGAGAGGCACTGGCACATCTCCTGCTCTGTGGGGTAGAATGCCTCCCCACCTTTGTAGTAGACTCCATGGTGGCTGCAGCCGCAGTGGGACATGGGCACACACTCGTCACCGCTGAGCATGACACCATCCTGACATATGCAGCCCTTGCAGCACTGCCCTTGGCATGTGGCAGAGTCAGCGCCGCAGATGTGCTGGCAGGTGTGGGAGCAGAGCTCATAGGAGCTGTTGGAAGGACAGGGAATATCTGCCAGGAGACAATGGGATTCATGAGGAACCAAGAAATTCCAAGCCAAATCCTGGAAGTTTCCTGGAATTCAAGTGCAAACTTCACCAAATACAGAGCTTTTTAGCCCATGGCAAACGCTCAGTTTTCATCCCTGTGCACATGACGAGGGGCATCATCAAATGACAATCCAATGATTATCTGATGATGATCCAATGATCATCCATAAGGAATATCCCAACCCATTACAATAGGAATTCTTCCACTAAACCACCCGATTTCTCACATTTTTATGGAGAAAAATGGAACACTCACTCAAAGAATGGGATTGCTCCACACTGGGTCCTTAACTGACCTCCAGGCTGGATCTCTTTAACCCAATTCCACTATTTTTAGTACATTTTTTGGTGGTTCTCCCTCTAAATTATCCACTTTGTAGCCTACACCAGGAAATTGGAGATTTTGAGGAGGTAAATTATTCCAGATGAGACAACTTCTACCTTAGGAAGGGTTTATTTTGAGTGAATTATGGCATCAACCAAGACTTTGGGTGGGATTCCCATGCACTTCCGGGTTGTTCATACATGGATTTGGCGTAGACTTGAGGATCCTTTGTATACTGCTGAAGAAAAAACCCTCCCATTGTCCCAGTTTACAGTAGAAATTATCTGTCCTCCACCTCTCAATGGACACATCAGCAGCCTGGTGGTGGTGGCGTAGAGGGCAACGATTGGACACATCCTTTCTTCCTGATAGGGGAAAAGGCAGGAGTCATGGATGCAGCTCTGGAAGTACTGGTGGCCATCAACATGACCATGACATGCTCTGAAGAGTCCATCCACTTCCAAAATAATTTCACACCCCATCCCAGAGACTTCCTGCTGCAGCCAGGAAGGTGCAAGTGTCCTGGAACATTCCACTGTTGACCTCTCACCACATCCTGGGACATCTGTGACCTTCCAGCTGCTCCTGAAGGCATCTGGGTCTGACGTCCCATGGTTGTTCCTCATCATCATGTTGTCGCTTGCAGCGCCACTGTAGTTCCCACAGAGCCCACATAGGGCATTGGTGAAGCCACTGGGCACCATGGTGGTGATGTGGCTGTACCAGTCATAGGTGACAACAAGGCCAAAACTGGTCATTTCCACCACGTCCTGCCCGTGACGATAGACAACAATCTTTCTTTCACTGTTGTGCTATGGAGATTGACCAACTGCTCATCAGTCTGGGGAGAAAACCATAGAAATTGATCAAATTGGGAGACTGAGGGTAAACTATTTTCAACAGCCAGAGCAACCAAAAAGTGTCAATTTAATTAAATTTTGAATTGAATTAAATTTTGGATTGAATTAAATTTTGGATTTAAGAGAATGAGAAGGACCAAGTCCCAAGAGGAGACTGATCAACCACTCATTGATCTGGAACAAATGATGTTCATTTAATTACATTTCAGATGTTCATGGGATGAGGTTTGGGATGAGGTGGACAGTGTGGTGAAAAGATAAGGGATCATTTCCTAAACTCACCATGATTTTTCCAGGATGTTCCCTGCTGATGCTGATGGTCTTCTTGTAGACTCTGACTATCACCACAGTGATGGATGACACGAGGCTGTCACTAAGGTTGCCTTTCTGCATCCAACACCTGGCATCCCACCAAATTTTGAGTTTCCTCACACAACCCTACCAACAGGTAGGACACACACATGCCCTGGAAGATGAACCCCTTGCCATCAAAGGTCTCATAGTGGGTGGCTCCAACAGCAGTGCAGACCCCAGAAATTTTGGGATAACAATCCTGGATCCTCTCCTCCACCCAGCGTCCCTCCTCAGTGCCACAACCAGAATCCCGGCACACTGTCTGCCGCTGTCACACACACAGTGTTGGATGCAAGTCAGGTCACGCCAAAATTCCTCGCCAAGGCCATAGAAGAAACCCTGAATGACACAGCCACATTCAGAAGGGGCGATTCAGGTGTTGGCATCAAGGACAAGGCTCTCATGGCACACGCAGGTGTCCACACAGGTGGTGACAGCAGCACAGCTGGATGACACAGCAGGGATGTTGCAGGTAGGGAGGCAGGCGAGGCCACAAGTGCTGTAGGTGCTGTTGGGCGGGCAAGTGAGAGCTGGACAGGGAGGGAGACAGTGGTCAGGGTGGGACGGCACATGGTGGGACAGACTTCTTTGACTATCTACACAAATACCCTGCAGACTCCATGGATTTTATGGAGTCTCCATGGACTTTCTAGCCCTTCTACCTGGACTTTCTGGAGTCTCTGCGGACTTCCTGCTCAGACTTTCTAGAGACTCCACGGACTTTGTGGACTTTCTACGTGGGCTTTCTGGAATCTCCTTGGAGTTCCATGGATTTCCTGATTGGATCTGCTGCTATGGCCTTTCTCAATCCATGATCCCATGGATCTTTAGTCCCACATCAATTAGCCTCCACCCACCCCAAGGAGTACTTTCACCCAACCATCCTCTACTCACAACATTCCAGCTGTTTCCTCCAGTGGGAAGCACTGATCCTCTCCTCCTGGCAGTCATCAGCATAGATCTCAAAGAATGGCACAGGGCATTGCGATGCCCCTCATTGGCACACAGGTCATAGATACAGTTCTTCACATAGATATTGGGACTGATAGTGTCATGACACGACTGGAATGGCCCAGAATGTTGGGACAACTTCCCACACCAGGTCTCTGCCTTGCATGTAGAATGCACCTGGTCCCATCTGCACCGCCCACAGTCACCATCACAGATGTCCTGGCAGTGGCCACTCTCATTGGTCGCCTTCCAGTTCCACCCAAACTCCACAATATCCCACACTTGTTTTCCATCAGGAGAGAGAGTCATCCTGGGGATCCCCATTGTTGTTCCCACACATTCCGCAGATGTTTCTAGAAAGAGGAGCTGGAAGTTTGATCACTACATGATCATCCCAGCTGTAGAGGACCTTCAGCTTGAAATTTGATTGGATCAACGTGGATTTACCCTTCTGGTGGATGTGGACCTTCCCGTGGGAGAGGAAAATGGGGAGGCACAAGTGGTGGTTGCTCACCTGGAGGACAACAACAACCATCAAAACAACCAAAATGCATCAAAACTAGGCATGGAGTTCAAGAAGACTGGAAGTGTTTTCATACGAGGGTTACCTGCACACCAGGAAATCTGGGAATTATTTAGGAAAAGACCCTCAAGATCATTGCTAAATATGTAATTGCAGCAAAATTTAAAAAAATTGGGAAATTATGATGGTTTTTGCTTACCCTCACCATCCCATTCTCTGACTGGACAGCAGTGACAGTCATGTTGTCGACTTGGATGGTGATGGAGCCGATGCAGGAAACTTTGGAGTTCTCCTTTTCCTCCTTTTTGACCGCAAGAGAGAGAGCAGGAAAGGTGGGATCAGGATTGCAGATGGTGGTCAAGGTGTAGGCACATGCTCCCATGAAATCAAAGGTTTTTCATCAAAACTGCAGTAGTGGCCCATCAGAGAGCCAACAGGTGGAGAAAGTCTCCTGGATGCACTCTGGCTGGTCCAGCCACCATCTCACACCTCTCCTCACATACCAAAATCCTCACAGGAGACTGGTGTGGGGACTGAAAAAAAGGGGAAAACCCATTAATGGTCAACTGCACAACACCCAGCCATTGGGGTGACACAACAATGGACTGACTGTATTCACTGGCAGCACAGAGCCCCAGGAAACCATATCCAGTGTGAGTCTGGAACCCAAACACCAGGAGCCCAATGGACACCTGTGAGTTCTCAGCACTCTGCATCACTGCACTCATGGTGATGCTGGCCCAGGAGAAATCTGTGCCAGGAATGGCCTGCCATGCCATGGTGTTGTCTGGCCAATGGGTGAGGGTGGTGGTGGCAGTGGCGGGTGCAATGAGGATGGCATGGCTGTACTGGCTGGGCACACTGCTAAAGCGGAATGCAGGGCAATGGGCAGTGGCAGGTGGGACAACAAGGAAGGGATCTTGCCAAGATGACCCACTGAAGAAAAACACCACCTGCACTGCCACTATGCACTGATGTTCGGGTGGGAGTTATGGTTCACTGTTGAGGATTTTTTGCAGGTTGAGGATTTTTTGCAATGGCCACGTTCAGCTGATGCACAATCCAGCCTGCTTGTAATAATGGATAATGGACACGTTCACAAACAATGGATAATGGACATATTCAGAAATGGAGTCAGTATGTCCTTGAAAAAGATACAAGAAGAAGAGTCATCAGGACTCACCAAGTTTGTCAGCAAGCTTGAGAAAGGGAGAAAAAAGAGAAGCCATGGGCGGACCAGACAACCACAGCAAGACGTGTGAAAAATTAGCTGATCCAATCAGCATTCTATTTTAGACGCGTGAACAGCTAGGATTAACCAATCATGTATTAGCTATAGACACATAAACAGTAGAAACTTATTATAAATATAGCCCTTTTAGGAATAATAAATTTGGCTTCACTGGACCATATTGGTTATGGTGTGATGTCCCTGAACCTCTGCACCCCACAGTTCACCACGAACATCTGCACCTCCCCTACCGCCATGGCCACAGTGGCATTCCTGCTCCCGGTGCTGCAGTTGATGGTGTTGTCTTCATGCGTCACCACATAAACGAAGTCAGCCTCTGTCTGCAGTGGGTTGGGCGGCCACACGTAGCTCCTCCCCCACACTGTCTTTGGGAGGAACTGCTCCACCACAAAGTCAAAGCCAACAGATACCTTGACACAGGTGTGGCCACTGAGGACAACCACAATTGTTCCAGTGAAGTCCTGGCTGCTCTGGAGCTGCAGGCTATGCTAGGGCTGCAGGAATAGGTGGAGCACAGCAACGGGGACATATGTGGCCCCAGCACAGTGGAAAGTGGTGCTGGTGGTGATGCTAATAGTGATGGTGGTGGGGTCGGTGGCCACCACAAACTCAGTCAGGCCATAAGTTTAGTTCCCAACCGGTGTCACACATAGTACCTGGTGCCCAGGCTCTCCATAGGCAGGAGGGCAGTGGCACCCACAGTGTAGCCATTGGTGCCGACAGACGTCACAGAGATGTCAGCACTGGCCTCAACCACCAAGGTTTTATGGGAAGTGTGGCTTCCATCACGTTCCAGGCTAGCAGGAAAGGGCAAGGGCACAGTGACATCTGGCCTCAGGGTGATGTTCCAGGTGATGGAGCCGCAACAGAGCGTCACTGACACTTGGGTGTCAGCAGGGCCATAGGAGGTGAGCAGCAGCTGCAGGTACATGCTGGGGGACTCGTCGTTGTTCTGTGGGAACACGGCCAGGAACTCCCAGCCCTGGTAGCTGGCACTGGAGAGTGCTGGGAAAACGGGGAGAAAAAGGGGGCCTTGGTTAATGTTTATATTAACCAAGGGGGTTATATAAAGGGGGCTTTTATATTTTTATGTCAATTCTATATGTGTTTATACATCAATTTCCCTATTTTACAGTAGGAATTGTACTGAAATTACATTAAAGATATGGCTGCACTATACAATTTCTAGAGTCTATTTTTATATATTATCAAATTAGAAATTCTATTTACAGCTTGTTATGTTAATAAACAACATTTGTATTCTATTAACAAATTATTAAAATATATTAATGTGTTAATAATATGAAATAATGTATTATTAACTAGTATTAATTATATAAAATACTATTCCTTTAATACAACAATATTAGTAGATATTTATATTAGCGTACCCTGTGTTCATTTTGTATTCATGGTATTTTGTAATATACTTTAATATATTACTACTTACTAGCACATTGATAAAATATTAATAATATAAGACTCATATATCAGTAAAAATATGTCAATTACATTTTAACCTGCTACTCTGTTATTATACTGTTATCCATTATTTAACTCAGTTATATTGTTTTTTATGTTACTATTATAGAGACATATTAATTATAACACTGTGATATACAATACTTACATTTAAATACATAGTAATATTTTTTCTGTTATTTTGTACTTAATTTTGATAGAAATATCAGCAAAGATTTATTCCAAATCCATAAATATTAAAAAACAATTAAAGTAGTATGATAATAAATGGTGTGGCTATTGAACTTATTTCAGTGTTAATCATAGTAGAAGATAATTTAACATGTTATTTTTATAAATATATACAACAGTACGTGGTTTATATTTTCTCTACAAAATTATACAGATAATGATTTTAAATAATTTTATTTCTTGTTTTCATAGAAACGGTTTGGGAAAAAAATGGTAAAAATCAAGCAAAAATAAGCAGTAAGGAGCAAAATTGCAAAGGTAGAGAGTATACTGGAGACTAGAATTGAATTAATATACCATTGTATTGTACTATATTGCAATATACCCTACCATTATGTGTAATTAATATAAGAATTATGAGAGTAGATATTACTCTCATAATTATATTATGATAATATAATTATAATAATATAATTATTATTATATGTAATATAATCATTATATGTAATTATATTATTAAATGTAATTCCCATACATTGCATACAGTTATAATACATTATAATATATAATAACATAATATCATTCATATAATATTATGCAACTTTATGCCATATTACATTGTAAATTATTCTTTAATTGCATTATATAATTATATTTATAGTAATTTATATCTATTCTATCATTCATAATTATCTCTTAATAACTAGATATAGTTATATATAATAGCAATATAGTGTGCTACATTAATTAATGCACTATTATATGAATAGAAAATATATTACATGCTTTTATAGCTCACATCTTTTGTATCTCCATATAAGCTTTTAAATAATTTTATACTGAATTTTCACAGAAATTAATATTAAAAAATGCATATCAAGAATAATGATAATAACAACATAATTACAGCAGAGTAGATCATATGTTGAGTTTTCTATTTAATTACAGTGGAGACTGTATTACACATTCATACGGAACTACTGTAGTGGATGTATATTATTAATTTATGCACAACATATAAAAATATAAATAAGTACTAATAAGCAATTATTGTCCTATTAATCAATACTATGCTATTAAGTTACACTATGTAATATTATTACTAGTCAATTAAAATTGTACATATTGGGTATAAGATAAAATGTATATAGAAAAAAATATATAAAATACCTAGAAATATCTAAAAGGAAAACAAAACAGAAAATATTTTAAAAGGGTCAAAAATGTTTTCGGAGTTTTTTTACTGCTACAAAAAACCCAACATAGCTGTTTTTTGCCTCAAAACAGGTTAAAAACTGGGTATCTTCTCCTAATTTAAAAAACCCAAAAATAAAAAATAAGAATTTTTGAGATTTTATGGGGAAAAAACCAGGAAAATGCGATTAAAATTTATTAAAACTCGGTGTATATATAAAAGCCCATCATAAGAGGCTTTTTAATTTAAAAAATAGAGAATTGGGGATAGTAGATTAAAAAAATAACTCTGGTGATTTTTTCTGAAAAAAATTGAATTTAAGTGTTTTGGGGGGAAAATAGGGAATAATGAGGTTTAACTATTAATAAAAAATAGGATTAATGGGGCCTTTCTGAAATAATACATGAAAAAGAGTTGCTTTTTTAAGAAAAGGGACTTTGAAGAAAAATCAAGAGAGAAATGAGCAATCACGATTTTAAGAATTAGAACAGAGTGAAGTTCTTTCTTTAAAAATAGCTGAAACTTAAAAGAGAATTCAAGAGGGCATTTTTCCTTAATGAATAATTTTTTAAAATAAAACTAAATAAAATAAAAGAAGAAACAAGAAAATGTTAAGGGAATAAAAAGGGGTTTTTTTAATTTAAAACACTATAAATTGGGTTGATAAACGGTTTTAATGAAAATCAGAAAAAAGCCAGGAAAATAAGAAATAAAAGGATTTTCTTAGTTTTCCTTAAGAACCAAATGCTTTTATTAAAGGAGAGCAAATAAAAGGACTTTTTTTTTCATTTACAAAAACCTTTTAAAAATAGATCTTTGTTCCCTGGGAAAAAAATACAATTCCAGCATATAGATCTTGTGGTTTTGTCCTGGTAAAACACTAAAACTGAACATTAAAATTTTAGCTAGAAACAAACAAACAAACAAACAAAAAGCCACCAAAAAAAACCCACAAAAAAACAAACCAAAAGTAAACTAACATAACCAGGACAAAGTGCACTTTTTTTTTGTTTTCTGTAGAAAGTGAGGGAAAAGGGAATTTATTTTCCAAGAAAATTAATCAGGCATTAATGAAAAAAGAAGAAGATTATAAAGGGGTTTGGATTAAAAAAAATATTTCAAAATGGGATTTTTGGTTAAACATAATAAATCTGAGAGGTTGCTGAGAGGTTATTGGAAAAATACAAAATGAGGGAAGAAGGGATCTTTCAGGCAAAAACAAGCCCAGGCGTTCAGGATTTCATCTTCTGTGCTAAAAAGTCTGGAAATAAATAAAAAATCCAAGAAATTTGGGGATTTTGCATGGAAAACAGGGATTTTATTTACCACAGAAGGGAAGGAGGAGCCATCAGATCCCATCTTGTGCCACCCCTGTAAAAAAAACACCGAAAAAGCACTAAAGCCTGTTATTTTGTGGGAAAAATCCATGTGACCTCTGAGGCTCCAGAAGCCTCAAGTCACCCCCAAATCACCCCAAAATGTCTTTTAATACACTAAAATACCTCTTTTCACCCCACAGAAACCTCCTGGGGCTTATTTTGGCTCCCACTACCCCCAAGTCCACACCAAACATGCCAAACTCTAAAAAGTTTGTCCAAAATTACCCAAGTTTGGATCAAAATTGTTTTTCTTCCCAAATTCTCCCACTTTGGGTCAAAATATTTTTTCTCCCAATCCCCCACTTTTGGTCAAAATGGAATTAAACAGGGATTAAGTATCCCTCCCCCCATTCTTCTCCTCACCTTGAGGCCACATCACATTCTCCTTCTATATCAGATTCACTCCAAAATCAGATGAATTTTAAATAAAATCACCTGGATTCATGTCAAAATGGGGTCAAAATTCTGACACAGCCCTCCCACCTACCCCTGATGCCCACTCCGTACCAAATTTCCACCAAATCCACACTAAAACTTCACGGAAAGGATTAATTTTTCTCCAACTCCCCCTGCCCCCAGTTTCGGTATATGGATATTTTTTTTCTCAATATCCTCCAAATTTGGATCAAAATGGGGCTTAACATCCAGGAAAACCCTTCACTCATCTTGTTCCACACAAACCCTCCCAAATACTCAATTTGGCCTCAAAAAGGGGAAGAAAAATCCCACTGAATTTTTGGCATGATGAGGGGGAAAAAATCTGAAATTTGGAGGAAAAGTGCACAAAAAAGGGGAAAGCCCTGAGATCTGGGGGGATATGGGCAAATGTTTTATTTTTTTACTGTGGAAAAAAGTGTTTGAAACCCAACATTTTAGAAGAAAAATTATGGAACTTTTGGGGAAAAGAAGGAAAAAAGCCCTAAAACTGAGGAAGGGAAAGGGTAAAAAATTCTGAAATTTGGGCAGATAAAATCCTCAATTTCTGCCTGTCACTAAACAATAAGGAAAACCAGGAATAAACAGGGAACGAAGCCTCCCCATTCTTCCCCACTCACTGGCCCCTTGGCTCTTGAATTCCTGGGCTCCTGCGGACACATAGTGTTTGTACCAAAGTCACTCCTTTTATACCCAAATAAAAAATACTCAAGCCACAGCCAAACCATGCAGATTTGGGCAGATTCAGCAGAATTTCAAGATGGGGGTGGGGGGCATGGCCCACAGTTCCAGAGAATTTGGGAGCTGGCAGCTGGATCCTGTCACGGATGGGAAATGATGGGAGTGGAACCCACAAGACATTTGATAGATGTGAGTGACAGGGATGTCATGACAGGTGTGGGACCCACAACAATCATCCCAAATTTCCTGAACTCCCAGAATCGCTGTCCCCATGGTGGCCTCTGCCCCATGACAGCAGGGAAAGGACACCACCAAATCCAGACGTTTTTTACCCAAAATTAATGACCCAAGTCCCAGCAGAGAATCCAGGGTATGGGAAATTCTGGCCCAAATGACTGAAAAAGCTGAAGAAAACCACATGGAACCAGGAGAGACGACGGCAAACAGGGAATTAAAGGGCTTTTGCCTTAAAATAAAGATATAAAAATAGGGAAACTCTGAACTCCACAGAGATGCTCAAAACTCTCCAGAGACAGAGACCCCACCCCCAAAGCCATCCAGGGACCCCCAAAACTACCCAGGGATCCCCTCAGCCCTCTGAACCTCCCAAACCACAAAGTCCCTGAGGGGCCATGGGGGTCCCAGGAAGGGTTTTGGGGTTCCTGGTAAGTGACATGCAGAAGAGAAATTTTCAGTTGCCCTGAAGGCAATGGATGGAGCTTAAAGACTAACTGGCAAAAAAGCTGGAAGGATGTAAAGGTGTGCACAGAGGATCACAAGCACAGCTGGAGCCAGTGGACAAATAGGTAATGAGGAATATAGCGGGGTTTTTGTCAAGTTACATAACTGGACATGCCCAAGGAAAACGTTCAAGGAAAGGTCATGTGTAATATGGAAGCATTCCGTGAATATGATTCGAACCAGAGACCTGTTCGTGGTCCCTCCAGGACCATACCCTGTGGCAAAGTTTTATTGCACACATCAGATTAAAGGAGAAATCCTTCAGTGTGTTCTGCGCAGACAAAGAACGCTTGCTTTCTAATGCTTCAAATGGTGTTAGAAAGTTTATTTGCCAGCCAGTTTTGGTATCATTCCCTTGCACGGGCTTACAGATGTAAGGTGAGCTGAGAGAGTCCTGCCGGGCTCTGGGAGGGTTTGGAGTTCCTAGGGGAAATTGGAGGGGGGTCCATGGGGGATATCAGGGGGTCTCTGTCAGCGGGATCCCAGCTCTCCGCCACTTTAACCACCCCGAGAGCCTTCCAAACCACACTGGGACCCTCCTGCACCGCCAAGTCCTTTCTAGGATGCCCAGAACCACACCAGCCTCCTTCCACCCCAAACCTTTCCCTGGGAATCCCAAACAACCTCTCTGAGACCCTCAAAACCACCCCACTAACGCCCAGAACTCCCCGCGCATCTCTCAGCGCCCCAGAGCCGCAAACGCCTCCCGGGACCCCCATTTATACTCCAGGGCATCCCTCAGCGCCTCCAGAGCCCCCAAACGCCTCCGCGCATGCCCAAAGCCTCCCACGGACCCCTCCCCTGCCCGGCCGCGCTCGGCGCCGCCGCTTCCCGCCTTCCCCCTCCCCGGCCTCCCATTGGCGGCAGCGCCCGCCCGTCCCCGCGCTGAAACAATCAGCGCCCGAGCTCGGAACGCCGGGGCAAACCAAACGAGAGCGCGGGCGATGGAGCGGGTGAGGCCTGAGGGCTCCGGAAGGGACCGAGGGGGGAATTTGGGGGGGTCTCGAAGAAGAATTTGGGGGCTCGGGAGGGCCCCGCGTCACTTCCCGCATACCTCCCGCAGAAGCTCAGCCTGGAGCAGCGAACGGAGCGCCTGATGCAAAGGAGGTGGGAAAGCAGCCCGGCCTCAAGTGCCCCTCGGGATCCCCAAGCGCCCCTAGGAGGCCCCAGTCTGCTCCCCCGTTCCCTCAGTGTTGTCCCGGGCTCAGAGTGCTCCCCAGACCCCCAAATGCCGCCCCAGACCTCTAAGCGCCTGCCAATCCCCTCCCTTGCCCCGGTGAGACCCAGGCACGCCTCGGGGACCCTCAGCTACCGCACCCGATCCCAGGTGATGCCCCAGACACCCCATTGTGACCATAAGTGCGTCCCGCAGCCCCTCAAACTCCGCCCGAGACCACCAGTCCCACGGGGGCAGTACAGGGTCAGCATTTCGGGGGGTCCTCGCCCCTCCCCAACCTTCTCCTCCCCCCCACCAGCCAGGCCCTGCTCAAGCCCCGCCCCCGCGGGCCAGAAAGGGCAAAGGCGCTGCTTGGCTCCGCCCCCAGCAGCTCCACCCTCGATGACCCCCTCGTCCAATGGCGCTTGGGGCGGTGCCGAGGGAAGGAGCCAGCGCTGGACACGCCCCTGGTGTGCAGGGCCCTGCTGGGCTCTGCTGCTCCCCGGGGTTCCCTGCAGGGAGTGCCGCCGGGAAGGTCACGTGACTCACCTGAGGCGCCATGGCCAATCGGGAGACACTTCTGCAAGCACCAGGGAGCGTCTTCACCCCAGGCTGTCTCCCAGGAACCCTTGTGGCAGGATCCATGTTGGAGGCCGCCTGACTCCCGCAAGACCCTCTGGCCAATGAGGAGCAGCTCTCTGGATACCCTGCAGGGGGCACTATACTCACAGTCACGCGACTCTCACCATGCCCTGCGGCAAATCAGCAGCAGCTGCTGTGCACCTCTGCACCAGGGGGCGCCGCCTGGGAAGCGAGACTCCCATGAGCCTTTGCTGCAGGAGCCATTTCAGGGGTCACATGACTGCCTCGGGGCTCTGTGGTGTGCCCCATATTGGAAGTCACGCAGCTCCCAGGATGCCCTGGGGCCTGCAAGGGAGGCGCTTCCTGAGCCCCCGCCCCAGGGAGGGCCCGGGTTCAGGTCACGTGACCCCCGTGAGGCCCCACAGCCAATCCGGAGCAGTGCACATGATGCCCTACAGGAGGCGCCGTGGCAGCCGCCACTGGGTGAGGCACCAGAGGAGCCTTTGAGGGTCATGGGGGTCACTTGAGGGTCACGGGGTCACTTGTGGGTCATGGGGGTCACTTGTTGGCCAGGGAGTCACTCAAAGGCTGGGAGCTATTGAGGGTCATGAGGTACCTTTGTGGGGCTGGGGGCATTTGTGGGTCAGAGGGGTCACTGGTGGGCCTAGAGGTTCCCCTGCGGGCCAAGGCGGTCATTTGTGGGCCAGGGGCAAGGGGAGCAATTGTGGGTCAGGGGTCACTTGAGGGGCTGAGGGGGCACTTGTGGTTTGGGGAGACACTTCTGGCTCAGCAAGTCCCTTGTGAGGCTGGGGGAACACTTGTGGGACAGCCATCTCCTCTGACATGCAGCCCCCCCAGGCCCTCTTGGGGACCCCCTCCTCTGGATGCTGCGATGCCACCGCCGGGCCGTAAGGGAACGCCTCCGGTAGGACATCCCCGCCCCCAGATTTCAGGGATCTGCCCCTGTGCCTCCCTCAGGTCCCCCTAACTCCCCATTTGCTCTCCTTCTCTCCCCAGGGCCATTGAGACCCTCCTGGAATGCCCACCTGGGCACCCCCAACCCATGGTGGGGACAATAAAGCAATGACACTCCAAAATTGCTCCAGGGAGGTGGGGAGACCCCCAAAACTCCCTCCCTTACCTACCCCACCTTTGGGATTGCCCCAAATCCCTTCTCCCCCAAAGTGTCCCCAAGAGCATTTGGGGGGTTCTGGGGGCTCCAAAGCGGCTGTTGGCGGGGTGCTGGGTGTCTCTAGGGGGTCCCTGAGGGTCTGTGGGGCGTTTGGAGGGGCTCTGAGGCTGAGGAAGGGATTTGGGGGGTTTATCGGGAGCGCTGGGAATCGGGAGGGGTTGGGAGGGCACTGGGTGTCTTCAGGGCATCTAGAAGAGGTCTATGGGATTTTTCGGGGAGACTCTAGGAGCGTTGGGGAAAATCTGTGAAAGGTATCGGGGGTCCAGGAAGGACTTTGAGGGGACGCATGGGCTTTGGAGGGTCTTTAACGGTCCGGGGTCTGTGGGATGTTTTGGGGCTCCCAGGACAGCGTTGGGGGGTCTGTGGGGACTGGGAAGTCTCTAGGGGCGCCTGGGGGCTTATTGAACGCATCGGGGCGGGGAACCCCCAAACCCGTGGGAGTGGGGCTCACCTGTCTTCACCTTCACACGGCCGACATGGCGCCGGGGGTTCTGGTGTCCCTCCGGCCCTGAGGGCGCTGGGGGGGGGTCACGGGGGCGTCACAAGCTCCCCCCTCGCCCCCAAAAACCCCTCGTGCCCCCCCTCGCCTCCCACTCGCCACTGGTTCCGCGCCAGTTTACTCACTTCCTGGACTACAACTCCCGAAAGACCGCGGGGCCCCGTAGGACGCCGATAGAGCCGGGACTGCGGTTCCCGTCATGCCCCGCGACCCGCGAGAGGCCAGTCAGGGCCGGGACTGTCCCCTAAGCACCGTCCCAGCTGCTCCCCGAGTGCTCCCCTGAGCCGTGAGTGCGCCCCGGGGCCCCGTAAGTACCCCCACTTTCCCTCTCCTGACCCCCAAGTGCCCCTCCGGGTCCCGACGTCCGCCCGTCCCCTACTTGCCCCCAAAATGCCCCCCCCTCTGACCCCCAAGTGCTCGCCAGCTGCCTCTCCGACCCCTAAGCGCCCCTCCAGACCCTTTAATGATCCCGCAAGCACCCCCAGCTGGCCTCCAAGCGCCCCTCGAGTGTCTCCTGGGAATTGGCGTGATGACAACAATGTAGAGAAAGACGCTGATCCTGTTGCAGTATCAGCACCAGTTCAGCTTTTAATTAAAATTTGAATCAAAACTGCAATGGCCGATGTGGGGGATGGACAAGCGCCCCCCACCCCCCCTACTTTTTCCTGCCATTTCCGGGCTCCCTCTTGGAGCCAGGGAAATTGCAGGAAAAACATTCCTGCATGTTGCGCACGTCAAAATTTCATGGGAATCGGGAACAGGGTCTGTGTGGTGAACTTCCCTGACAGGCGCAGATAAATCCTGTCATGAAGAACAGGTTGAGAGGACTTTGGGGACCTGGAGTATACACTCCTGTAGCCCCTCCCAAAACCCCAGAGAACCCCTCCATCCTCTGCAGACTCCCTGGTAGATCCCAAATACCCTCAGAATGCCCTCAAAATGCTCCATAGCTCTCCCTCCCCAAACACCCTATAAACGCTTAGGACCCTCCCAGACTTCCTGAGGCTCTCTAAAATAACCCACAGATCTGCTCACTCCCCCACACCCCCTGATCTGCACATTCCCTCACACCTGGGCTACCCCAGGTGGCCACAACTAGTCACGGACTGCCTGAGCCACTTTTTGGGCTGATATGTATGTAGGCATAAATCTAATAGAGATATAATATATAATATAAAAAGGGGCCTCCAGGAGAGCTGGGGAGGGTCTTTGTCAGGGGACAGAATGGAGAGTGAGGGTTTTCACCTGCCAGGGGGCAGGGTTAGATGGGATATTGCGACGAAATTCCTCCCTGTGAGGGTGGTGAGACCCTGGCACAGATTGTCCAGAGAAGCTGCAGCTGCTCCATCCCTGGAAGTGTCAAAGGCCAGGTTGGACAGGGCTTGGAGCAATCTGGGATTGTGGAAGATGCCCCTGCCCATGGCAGGGGGTGGATCGAGATGACCTTTGAAGTCCCTTCCAACCCAAACCAGCCTGGGATTCTGAAAGTGGGGGAGGTTTGGGATGGGCAGCCTTGGCTGACCCCAGGTGCTCCCCTGGGCTGCTCCATCACTCACACTTCAGGGAGAGACAGCAAGAGAAAACCTCATGAGAAAGCTCCTGGGGGAGATGGGCTGGGGGAGGGTGGGTCCCTCAGGTAGAGGCAGCTGGGGCATGATTCCTACCCAACAGGCATCCCAATGGGGGACAAGACAGGTTCAGCTTCTTGTCCTGATCCCTCTGCAGAGCCTTTCTGCCCTCCAGCAGATCTAGACTCCCACACAAGTTGGTGTCATTTGTGAACTTACTTACACTTCCACTTGAACCCCTTGTCCAGGTCGCCAGTAAAGATGGTAAACAGGACTCGACCTAGCATTGACTCCTGGAGTCACCGACAAGTAATTGGGTGCAATGGACAGAGTGGGAGCTTCAGACAAGCCCTGTCTTAGGGTAAGATTTTTGGGTACAGCTTGAATTCAGTGGCCTGCACCTAAAGCACTGTCGCTCGCAAGAGTGGCAAATCAGGTATATATAAAATGAGATATTTATTGAATAGACAGGAGATAATAGAGAAAAGGTCTTGAACAGAGTTACGTACTACACAGTATAAAACAACAGTACTAGTTGATTACATAAAACGGTGCACAACATTAAGGTACCTATATCAAAGCTAGGAAAGAAATACTATAGATGAGGAGTCAATGTAGCTTACCACCAAACTGGCAAGAGTGTGCTAAGAGTCCTTTCACTCAACCCTCGAGAGAGTAACCACAAAACCAGCATCCCAACATTGCCCCACTCATTTCCAGGGAATGTGCAGAAGACTTCTACTTTGTGAAAGTTTGGTGTAGCTTTAATAGATTGTAAAGTTTCTGTCAGAAATTCCAGCTTATCTTTGCACAATCTTGCTTTCACAGCCAGATATTTATATTCAGGTAGAAGTGCCGCTTCCATGACACCCAAATAACTGCGAGACAAGAGGTGTTTACTGATTTATTTCACCAGTTAGCAAGCTCTTGTGGCAGGGAACATGTCCTGCTACACTGGCCCCAGCTGGATTTAGTTCCATTCCCCACCACTCTCTGGGCTTGGGCATCAGCCAGTTTCTCATGCAGCAAACAGTGCCCCTGTCCAATCCATGAGCAGCCAGCTCCTCCAGTGTCAAAGGCTTTACTGATGTCTATAATACACATCCACCACCCTTTCCTCATTTACTGAGTGGGTCATTCTGTCACAGGACCTGCCTTTCCCAAACGTACGCTGTCTGGGCCTGATTCCCTGGTTGTCCTGCACATGTGTAGGATAGCACTCAGGATGATCTGCTCCATGGCCTTCCCCAGTACAGGGGTTAGGCTGTCATGATACATGGAAAGCCTCTAAAACTCTAAAAGACAAAGCGAGTTATAAAGTAGTTATGTATTTTTTTTTGGCTGGGCACGTGTGCGATACTTCTGCAGAGGCGTGCGCATCTACTCACTCTCGGTGTTCTTTTTTTATCCTCTAAAATGTTACATATACATTAGGTTTTGCAGAAAATTTATGCGTATTCATTTCCTGGCTCCACCTTGTCCTGCTTTGTTTGCTAATTAACTTATCAGTCCCTTGCACCTGCGTACTTTTCTCTGGTGGTCATCCTGAGGGTCGCAGGGGGATGAAATAAGTGGTCTTCATCAGATTTGACCTTCTCACCCTGTCTTCTAGTGCATACTTACTGATTCTTTGATTACATTCCAAGCCATAAGGTTGGTTTGATTTGGTTTGGGGGTCAGAGAAGCACTGTTGTCTTGATAGTCTTGTAACTTTGTCCTGTTTTGATGAACATCATCCTTCCCTTATCACACCTCCTTGCATTCTTTTGTATTGCTCTCACACGTACACCGTCTTCCCTTTACAGGCAGTTAGCGCAGTAAAATGCAGCAAATATTAAGCAATATATATAATGTAAATATCTATTTCCAATCAATACTGCTCTGATTCCTAACCCTACGTCTCAGACAGACCTGGAGCTCCCTGAATCCTCCTTCCAATCCTTCTCATAGAAGGGCATCACATTTGCTAATTTTGAGTCAACAGGAACTCTTTCAGTTTACTAGAGCTGCTGAGAAATGAGTGAAATAGGCTTGGCCAGCTCTTTCTCCAGCTCCTTCAGGTGCGTCTCATTTATGCCCAGGTACTTATGTGTGTGTCTCATTGGCAGAGCAGGTCACTGACTGTTTCCTCCAGTCAGTGGATTCAGGGGCTTCACTCAGCTCCCTGTCACCAACTTCCAGCCCTGGGAGCTGAGCATCCTAGGACAACTGGGTTTGGTATTAAAGACTGAGCCTTTTCCTCCTCCCTGACACAGCACTGCCCTGTGCACCCAACAAAGGATGGAGACTTTCCTGAGCCCACCTTTTGCTGCCAAGGGATTTACAGAAACTTTTCTTGTTAACTTCAATCACACTGGCCAAATTAAGTTCCAGTTTGGCATTGGCCCTTCTAATTTTCTTGCTGTATCACCTCACAACATCCTTATAATCCCCTAAGGTTTCTACCTCTCCTTCCAGAGGTGACACATGCTCTTTTTTGCCCTGAGTTTCTGCCTAAGTTCTCTCTTTAACGAGACCAGTCATTTTCCCACTCTGGCTTGTCTTATGGCACATGGGCACAGCTCCTGGAGCTTTAAAATTTCCTTTTTAAAGAATCTCCACCTTTCTGGATTCCTTTTCCCTTCAGGACTGACTCCCAAGGGAATCTGTCAGTGGATCTCCTAAAAAGGACAAAATGTGCCCTCCAGCAGTCCAAGGAGGCAGTTCTGCTGCTCCCTCCTTTCTACCCCCACAGTGGAAAACTCATTTTGTGGTTGCTCTGCCCAAGACACTCCTAATTACCACATCACACACCACTGATGGAATCACAGAATCAGAGAATGGTGTGGGTTGGAAGGGACCTTAAAGAGCCTCTACTTCCAACCCTACTGCCATGGCCAGGGACACATTCCACTAGATGAAGTTGCTGCAAGCCCTGTCCAAACTGGCCTTGGACACTTCCAGTGATGGGGCAGCCACAGCTTCTCTGGGTAACCTGTGCCAGGACCTCACTACCTTCACAGGGAAGATTTTTTTTCTGGAAGCTGATCTAAACCTGCTCTCTGTCGGGGGGAGCCATTCTATCCCATCCTGTCACTCCAAGCCCATCACCAAGATCCATGGCTGACACCAGTCCTGGAGCGGCTCCATTACTATAAGTGGTTGCCGTGGGCATGAGCTGAAGCCTGTAGTAGATCCTGTTGCCATGGCAACCACTTGCTGTCTCATTCAGAGGGTCAGTTACCACAGCATTGGCCCAAGAAAAAATTTGGACCAAGTCTTGGCCCAGTTGTGATCCTGGAGTGCTGTGTGTTGGAGACCGAAATATTATAGTTTATGGCTTAAACATCTTCATGAAGAACTTTTGCCTATTATGGTAAAACTGTTTTACAAAAGCTGCAGAGAAGACCACCTCGCCCTGAATAGGGCCCTGACTGAGGGCCTACACTGCTTGCTGCTAAAGATAAGAGAAAGTAACAACTCAAGGCTGAGGACATTAGCAGAGCACAAGCCTAATACCTTCTGAGTGGAGACTGCAGCCCCAGGGCTATCAGCTGCCAGACTCCAGCAGACCCTCACATCAAAGGTGGGGCGGGGAGAGAGGTTTTGGGTGTGTCATGAAAAAGCCTCTGGTGAGAGGCAGTTAACACCCATCCTCTGCTGTGCAGAGGAGCTAAGTTGTGCGGCCCCTTCGCCCTGGGAGAAGCTGCATCTGCATGAAGAACAGAGGGGTGTCATGGCCCCATCAAAGCCCCCCCCATTTGGCATCTGGTCAGGGGTCTGATGGCTTGACCTGGATGCCCAGCCTTCCCAGAGAGAGGTCCTGCAAGAGACAACTTTCTAGAGGTCTCGGGCAGTCCTTCAGCCACAGGGTAATCTCAGCAAGGGGCAGGCAGCTCAGCTCATAGCAGTGATTTCAGCTCTGCCTTGGGAGCTGTACCCTGGCCAACACTGTCCATTCTAGATGCCTCTCAGGGCAGGAGGGCTGTGGTGCTGTTGGCTGGTTGCAGCATCAGGAGCTCATGACTGGTGTATCTAGAGCCATCCATCCTCATTGGCAATGGGACTTATGGCACACAGTGGCAGTGTCATTCAGCATCCAGTGTTATACAATTCAACATCACAGACTATTCTCACCCAAAGTCAAATCCTCCTGCGTTACCCACAAAATGCCCCATGGTCCTTGAGCAAAGACAATGCCATGGATAGGTTTGCCTCTGCTTAAGGCACGACTGATCCCAACAGTTTTCCCTAACCCACTTCTCATATGCGCCATAGGTATTTTATCCCCTTCTCCAGTATGTGGATGTTTTGTTTGGGCAGGGCCAGCTCAACTGGGTAGAGCCTGGTAGGTGTTCACTGATCAGGTGGCCTTTGCTAATGTTTAAAGGTCCCAGCACCCACTGCTTTCAAGGTGGTTTTTAACAGTTCATTGTACCATTTGGCTTTCCCAGGGCCCAGGTGTTCATGAGGCTGTTTTTGAAATAAGTCCCATTGTTTGAGTCAATACTTTCAGTGCTGCTACTTTGCCACAGGACTTGTTTTTCAAGGGTCAGCATGATGCTCCAGGAAGTGGTCCAGCATGAGGATGGGTCTCCAGCCATCCAGTCAGACCTTCTACCACTGTCAGGGTGTAGCTCTTGCTTTGGAGAGGTTGCAGCAGTGTGATGCAATTGTTCTGCCAGGCTTCCCCAGATTTATGTTTTGACCATCATCCCCCACACCACAGGGGCTTTACTCGCCTGGCCCTGCTTGATCGCAGCACACATTTCACAGTCATGGATTACCCAGGATATAGTGTCCATTATTAAGTCCACCCCTCAGTCATGATGCATCTGCGTGATACATCTCTTCCCTGATGACCTTAGATGCCTAAGGGGCCCACTGAACCAGAAATAACTCGCCCTTGTGTGGCCAGTCCAGACCCACCTGAGACACTTTAATCCTGGCAGCCCAATCCGCTGCCCATTGTTGTGATGCTCTTCGCTGGCTGACTCTTGGATACGTGAGCACCCACAGGATGGACTTTCCCAGCCAACTTCTCTACCCAGGCATCAATGTGTCGCAGCAGTGGGCCCTCGCCAGGTAATAATTAGCATTGACTCCATCATTCACAGAAGGCTGATCAATCTCTTTATTCCATTATTATTATGAAGAAACCCATTCCTTTTATAGACAGTTATGATACACCTGGACTTAATTGGTCCTCCAATCCAAACTCCATCACCATTGGCTAATTAAGAAACCACCTTTTGGTAAACAAATCTCCATAACACATTCCACATGTTCACAACAACAGGTGCAGCAAGATAAGAATTGTTTCTCATTCTTTTCTCTAATCTTCTCACAGACTTTTCCCAGAAAGGCCTGGAAAAGTTGTCTGTTGCTCTCTGTGACCAGAGAGCTACTGCCACAGCAATGTCTTGCCACACTTCAGTAACCCAGATGGATTTCCCTGTGCGCTGCCAATTGGTCTTTTTCCATTGTCCAGCTACCTCTGCAGAGCATTTGCTGTTATGCATGAGTCAGTGGCCATTTCTCTCATTCAGCGATATTCAGCAATAGCCAAAGTCAGCTGGACAGCTTTCAGCTTCCAACGTGACTTGATTCATCTTGTCCCTCAGTAACTTCTGCAACTCATCACATAGGACTTGACAGGGCTGCCTTGTCTTTCCTGATGTATCCCTACAATATCCTCTCCTGAGGTAAGGTCTGCAAAGGATTCATGGGGCCACTGGGCCAGTGACAATGTGGTTTTGCCCCTCATTTCCAGTCAGGATCACTTCAGTTTCCAATACAGTCAGCTGTTAGGATTCCTCTGTCATCCCAGAAACACAGATGGATTCTACCCCTGCAGATATTGATGGCATCTGGGTACATCAGGTGATGATGTCAAATAAAGCCTTGTACTCTTGTGGTCCTGCTGTATAGATCCAATGGTCCCTTTCCTCCACCTGGATGGAGCCAGGGCCCCTCTATCTCTCTCTGATCATGGTACTTACTGCTTGCTTCTTGTAAATACGACCTGGAGGTCCTTTCAAGAGGATCAGAAGTAACATCAGCCCTTCTATTCTGTCTGAGGACTTGCCCAGTGGAAACTGGAGAAGATTTATCCTTGATGAGTTTTCTGTGGTGGTGTTCTTCCTCTCAACTCACCTGTGAGAAACAACTGCTCACTTTGAAAATTTAGAAAGGTTTATTAAACCTTAACAAAAATACAACAAAGGACTACATAAGGAAAAATTTGCAGCACTGGGAACTGCCCCCGTGCATACCATGTGGCTGGTTCCTCTTCAAGATGGACGCTCAGTCTTTTATACCCCTGGAGGTTGCATCAGTCAGCCCTGGCCCCTCCCAAAGTCTGTCAGTCAGCTCTTCTTTGCCATTTATTGGTGGAGACTGCTTTCTTGTAACCTGATTGGAGATCAGGTGTTGCCATGTTGCACCCCCTAAGCACCAAGCTTTTCCATTCCCAACTGCCCCAGGTAGGGGAGACATGTTCACACCTTCTTTTTACCTGGCCTAGACAACCCAGGCTGTCTGATGGTCACAACACAGGGTGGGGGGGAGGGAACTATGGGGAGAATAGAGGACATCTAAACTACAATAGCATAACTATACATCACTAAAGCTTTTCTTAATATTCGCACAATAGTTATCTTTTAATTGCGAGAGCCAGTCATCTCATTATCCATCTATAACATCATCACCCATGCTGCTAGGGCAGAGATGGATTTTCAATCCCACTTTCTCATGTCCTCTCCATGGTCACACAGTTGAAACCACAGGTTACTGCATAGTGTGTCTCCCCTCTTCTGAGCAGGATTTTGCCTGCTCCCAATAGCAGAGACTCTGGTCCATACCGGCAGGGCATGGGACATTGCCTCTCTGGTTTGCTCGAGTCTTTCAAATCTGTCTTCAGTGTTGGACATTCTTTCCACAGACAATGCATAGGTCGGTAGGGAGAAGAAAAGATGATCTTCATGTTGCCAAAGCTGGGTGGAAGCTGTTGTCTCATTAGTCAAAGGGACAGTACCACGATCAGACTGAGAACGATTTATTGCTTAGATAACATCAGTCTCAAAGGCTATGAGATTTATAAGACAGCAAGCAGTCGGCCAAAGTCTAAGATGGTCACAAGTTCTTTGTTGCAAGACAGTATATAACTTTCTAATCCAATGGACAGTCACCACAGAGTATGTTTTGTTTTTATAACCTATCCCCTTACTTCTTTCTCCTGCAATGCGGATACTTTTGTCCAATAAGGTCTTATTACATATACACACATATGTCTCTATTATAATACCTAAACTTTCAGCTTATTCTCTACAAACACATTACTACATTATTGCACTATAAAACCCTTCATCATCTTATCTAATACAGTTTCATACTTAAAACATATTCTTGCTTATAACTGTAGAAGCATAAGTTTATGATTCTTCTATTCAATGTCTATTACAGCGACCTGAGGAGGTCTCCATGGTGAGAGAAGGACGAGAATCTTGTTTGATGATCAGAAGGCTGAATTTATTGATATAAGACATATAATACATTATAGCTATACTAAAAAGAATAAGGAGAGAAGTTGCAGAAGCTGCTAAGCTAAGAATAGAATAGAAAAGAATGAAATAACAAAGTTCTGTATCCAGGGAATCTGTCCCTGAGCTTGGTCCTGTGATTGGCCCCCAATTGTAAACACAGAATCTGATCCAATCACAGGGGCACCTGCTACATTTCACAGCAGCCAAAAACAATTGTTTACATTCTTCTTCTGGGGCTCTGCTTCCCAGAAGATGCACAAATCCCAAAAAAAGGATTTCTATGAAAAAATGTCTGCGACAAATGTCTGTGTACCTTGCTTTCACATCAATCTAGACTTCTTCTTAGGCTGTAAATCAAACCCTCTTGAGCCTGTGAAGATTTCTATCTTTCCAATTCCCACACTGGGTAGTCACCTGAAGCACTGTTTGCTTTCCTTCTTTCATCAACATCACTGCCAGTGATGGTATACAACAATGATAGGCTTCACACAAACTTCTGCCACATCGATTGTGTACCCTGAACCTCATCTGGATCTTCCTCCTGTTGTGAGGACCCTGCTTTGTCTTCATCCCTCACTGAGCAAACTGATTTGGTCTTGGATAACTTGTGTATAGGGACAGCTGCTCCCAGCATATGTTGTGCCTGTGGTTCAGCTGCAACTGGAGTGCCCACAGTGCCCGTCGCTCTGCCTTCCTCCTCCTCCCCCTGAGGGTACTGTCTAGTGATGAACAGTGGCTGGTAAATAGTAGCCAGGGCCCAGCACATTGCATAACTTTGTGCCTCTCTGGAGTCACTACAGCATTTTTCTTTCATAAATTTTATCACTTTACCATGGTCCTGTAGTTACCAGGGGTGAACTTCCAAACCACTGGAGCAGAGAAATCCTCCAAACACTGGCCCTTGTCCTCCCATATTTCATACCACTCCTGGCTATTGTCCCTCAGGGAAGATCTCTGAATCGTCTTTATGAAAATTTCTTTTGTAATTTCAAACATGGTATAGACCACATTGAGGAGGCCTGGCAGACACAGCAACAAGAACAGGCTGGGAACTATTATTAATGGACTCCACTCTAGGCAAGGGCAGGAGAGAAGCACTGAATACATATCCCAAATGACCCTCATTGCCCTTGATGTTACCATGTCATAAACTGATATCCCAGAGTACAGCAACAAAGCAATCCTGATCCCTCTCTCCCTGCTCTGAAAAAGAACATATGGCAATACATACAGGGCATACAGGGTTAGGTACCACACCCACATGAACAGACCAAGAAACATTGGTCTGCACATAATACAACAAAGGCTTAGATCACATTTGTTTTCAAACAGCTCTAGACAGATCTGTTGTTATCTCGACCCTTTGTGCCTCACATTGGGCAGCAATTGAGGCTGTCATGTTTTAAGAACAGTATTCCATACTTTAATGCTTATACTGAAACCACACTGACTCTTGCTTCCCTGACCCCTCCAGCTGGAAGCACAAAAGACAAAGATCACAGTTTAACACAAGAACAATTTACTGGAAACAGTAAATGAAATAAGAAAACAGTGACAGAAACTATATTAATGACAACAGCTCATTAAGAGACCATAATAAGACAAAGAATCTACACAGAAAGTCTGTAATAATGCCGACTGTTTCTCCTCAAAGAAGGAACCCCTTCCTCTCAGATGCGGGAGAAAGAGTCCTTTTCCCTTACCCCTGGCAAATAAGATGGTATTGAATAACCTCCTAGAAATGCCCACAGCAACACCCCTCAGCTACTGCAAAAAAAAAAAAAAAAAACAACAACTCTATTTTAGCAACTCTGCCCTGGCTGAAACTAGAATGGCCATGCCAGTGGGGAGATTTCAAAGGGGTGTGGGAAGATGGATGCAAACAAGAGGAATGAGAAGCTCTGAAAGCAGAAATACCTCATGGGGAGTGACATGAGAATGGGGCTATAAGCTTGTTCGGGGAAGGTTCAAGGGTAAACTCCACATCATAGCAGTGCTGGTTTGGCAACTCCTTTGTCTCTGCTGCATTGAAGAGGCTGAAACAGGGAGAAAAACTGCCCTAAAGGGGAGCAGGGAGGGTGATAAGCTTTGCCTCATCCCAGCCCAGCCTGGGAGTGACTCCTGGCACAGGGGCTGCTGCAAGAAGCTCCCCTTCCCTCCTCTTCCCCTCCCCCCCTCTCTCTCCTGTCCTGAGGACACAGGGGGTATGAAGATCCCAGGGTGCCACCTGCACAACTCCTGGCTGGCAGCAGATGTTACCCCAAGTTGTCACAGAGCCTGCAGAGCTGCAGGATGCCTCAGCCTGAGGTGCCTGGGGCTGCTGATACTGGGGTGTCTAGGTGCCGCATCGGGGGTGCTGATCTCTGTGTCCGTTCTGTCCCAGCCCACATCACCAGAGCAGATCCTCGAGATATTGGCCAAGGGCAATAGAAACCAGCGCAGCATCACACCAAGACCAACGCCGCCTCCTTCCACTCCCATGCCATCTTCCAGGTGAGTGCTGCTGGCTGTGGTATTGCTCCAATCAGTGCTGGAAATGAAGCTAGGAAGTTGCTGAGATAACATCCCAGGGCTGTCCCACTCAGCACCGAGTTGGGAATTACATACCCCAGGACTCTGACTGTCAAAGTGCTCCGCAGTTTCTTGATGCAAACTTGCCAAGTAGATTTAAATTCCAGCCATGTACTTTCCTGAATTTGCAGGGCTGTTACATTTGCCGGGGCAGATGGAGGCTCTGGCTATCACTTCAGCCTGTTTCTAGTGCCTCATCCATAGCTACTTGTAGGGGAGTAAATCAGGTGTCTGGATGCTTTTCCAGAGCCTTGGAAACCCAACCAGCTGTACCATCCTCCACCACTAAACATGGGGGTTGCTGATTCTTTTCCATGACTCTGTCCCTTCCTTCCAGATCTTTTCCCTGGCTTTGCTCCTTGTGTCATGTCCAAGTGTTTGACTCATCCTCACAGCATGCCAGGTTCCTCTCCTACTCCTGCCCCATCTTCCAGTGTGATCCACTGACCCATTCCATGGGAAACACGGAGCCCTGGTCCCGCTGGTGCTAGTTGCTCCAACCAACCTCCCCAGGGGTGTGTGTAGCCATGGCTTCAGCCATCTTTGTCCTCGCAGATCCTGGTGAAGCAGTGGAACCGACCCCACTCTTGGCTTTGCTGGGAACCTGTGTGTGGCCAAGGTGAGCCTGACTGACCCGGCGGACTTGGGGTGAGCCTAGGTCACCAAGGACTGCAGAGAGGGGCTGTGGGAGGGACCAGCATCAATTGCTCACTGCTGGCCCTTGACAGCATCATGTGCCCACTGGCCAGAGGTAAGGGAAGGCTGTTCCCGGCCTGGCACTGCTGAGCTCTGGCTGTCTGGGGTCGGGCCTGGGAGGCACCTCCCCGAGCACCCCAGGGCCGATAAGCTGAGCAGAGCTTCGGTCTCTCGGGACAGAGCAGGCAGAGCCACATCCTGCTCTGGAAGAGCAGCTGATGCTCTTGCGAAAGGGCTTCCCTGGGCAGCACAACCCAGTGATCGCAGCCCAAACACCTGTAGCATGCTCTGGTTTGCCAGCCAAGCCAAGTACATCCTGCTGCTGGTGAGG
Organism: Zonotrichia albicollis; assembly: GCF_047830755.1. NCBI lineage: Eukaryota > Metazoa > Chordata > Aves > Passeriformes > Passerellidae > Zonotrichia > Zonotrichia albicollis. The sequence goes on from NC_133855.1 coordinate 3,478,567, forward strand.
ATCAGGTGGGAGCAATGCAGGGACCTGCCTGGGGCTTGGGAGTTGCTGAGTTGGGGGTCAGGGTGTGGTGGGATGGATTGGTGGGTGCCTCCTGTAGGCCGCTGGAATTTCCCAGCCATGGGGGTGTCGCTGGGGGCAGAAGCAGCTGCAGCAGTGTGTGCCCAGGATGACCCAGCAGCAGATTGAGCTGCAGCAGCCTGTGCCCAGGGTGACCCAGATGTGCAAGAGCTGCATCTCCCACGTGCTGGGAAAAGGAACTGAATGATGAAGCATTTGCTGCGTCTGAATATTGACGTCCATCTTGCTTCCCTCTTTTCCTCCTCCACCTTCTCCTTTTCCTCATTACTGTCATCCCAACTGCACATTTCTCAGAGGATAACTGTCGGAACTCAGTACGTCCCTCCGGGTGTCCCGAGTTGCTGAGGACCCCAGCGGGGGGCTCGGAGACCCTGGCACACAGCCCAGAACACCTGGGGATTTGATTATGACCCCTGGAGCAAGTTACCAGCTTTGTATGAAAACCTGAAAGTCACAGAGGTTTGAATAGTATAATAATAATAATATTATCACAGGGTGAAAATGTAGATTTTAGGATTTTTGGTATGGGGGTTATGGGGACAAGATGGACGAACTTGGGTGTGTCTAGCCTTTCTTCTTGTTCTCCATTTTCTGCTGTGATGCTGGCACTTTGGGATTGGTTTAGAGTGCACTGTCTAACATAGGTGATAGGCATTGGGAATTAAGTGTAAATATCTTATACGTAGTTCGTAGTATAGAAAGACAACACCGCCTCAGGGGCAGTCAGAGTGCCTTTGGCTGCCTTGCTGAGCAGACCTTGGCTGGGCAGAAAGAAAATTTTATAGATAAGAATTAATAAACAACTTGAAGACCAAATACTGAAGAGTTCAGACTCGTTCTTAAGCCGTGCGGGCCGAAACAGAGACATCCTGCATATCTTGGGGCAGCAATTAACAACCATCTATCCGAGAGATAACCAGGGATTTTGAGACAAAACCACATGTTTTTGATTGGGAATGTCCCTGGGGATCCCCATTACACCAGGATAAGTTGCTCTAGAGTAGCTTCTCTCTCTCCCAGCAACCTTTCTCCTCCTCCTCTGCCTCCTCCTCCTCCTTCTTGTTACCTTCATCCCCACTGTGCAGAACATATTCCCAAGAGAAAAGCCGGTGATTCTGGGGCAGAAAACTGCTTTTCTGAGGGGAGACCTCCACAGCGGTCTCAGTTCTGTCAGGGCAGCCTCCCTCCCTGTCCTCCATCTTCCTCTCCTCATTCTCCTCTTCCTCCTTGCTGCCATCAGCCCCACTCCACAGGACACCTTCCCCAGATAAAAAGCAGTGATTCTGGGGCAGAACGTTTCTTTCCTGAGGGAGAACTTCCCCGGGGGTCCCAGATGTGCCAGGGCTTCCCTCCCTGCCCCCCCTCTCCCTCTCCTCCTCCTCTTCCCCCCCACTCAGGGCACACCTGAGCTTTGCCCAGAAGAGGGGCTGTGCAGGGGGCTCAGAGGGCCAGCGCAGGTGTGTGCGCCGCAGCAGCACACGTCGCATGCGATGGAAGGCCGAGAGCTCGGCCTCGGGGATGTCCTCAAGGAAGATGAGGACAAGGACATCGCGCAGCTCGTCGAAGAGGCGATAGCTGGCCATCTGGATCTCCAGCGAGCACCACTCGCTGCGCAGGTACCCACGGCTCACCACACACACCGTGTGCCGGCTGTTGTACACAGCGTCCACGATGTTGTCCACTATGGCGCGGCCAGGGCGAAAGTCACGGTGGTGCAGGCAGAGCCGCAGGGCTCCGCGCTCCAGCTCAGGCACCAACTCCTCCAGCACCCACCGCTCATCCCCAGAGTTGTAGGACACGAAGGTGTCATAGGTGTAGCGCCGCTGCTCCCGCCGCCAGTGCCCACGTGCCCAGGCACGCAGCAGGAACAGCTGGTAGCGCAACCGCCAGTACCCACGGTGGTGCAGCAGCGGCAGCACCAGCAGCAGCAGCACAGCCGGTGCTGTCCCTGCAAACAGGTACCGCCCCATGTCCAGGTAGCACACACACGTGTCAAAGCAGTGCAGGTATGCGGAGGCCCCACCCACCTCACCACACGTGTAGTTATACAGATAGACTACCTGCACAGGCCCACGTGCCAGCCAGGCAGGCAGCCAGGCATTGGCACAGCTGCAACTCAGTGGGCACTTGCGCAGGTCCAGATAGCGCAGGGCGGGGAGGCGGGTGGCCAGAGTCACATCCAATGTACGCAGCCCGTTCTTGGCCAGGCGCAGCTCCTTCAGTTGTGTCAGATTTCCGAAGACCTCAGGGCCAAGGCTGCGCAGTCCTGCGCTCTCCAGGTTCAGGCTGCGCAGTTGGCTCAGGTTCTTGAAGATGCCGGCAGGCAGGTGGCCCATCCCGCCACTGCTGTCAGCCAGTGTCAGGTACTGCAGCTGTGCCAGGTCATCGAAGGCATCAGCAGGGATGGCCGAGAGCGAGTTCTGTGACAGGTAGAGTGAGCGCAAGGCACTGAGGCCCTGGAAGAAGCGTTGTGGGACCACACGCATCCCATATGGCTGCTGTGCCTGCAGCTTCAGGTCATAGAGGTTATGTAGGTAGCGGAAAGGTGGCAGCTGCCGCAGGTGTCGGCTCAGGTAGCGCAGCCCATTGGCACGCAGGTCCAGCACGCCCAGTGTCACCTGCACCGGCTGGAATGCGGCCACCCTCACCTCCAGCAGCCGGTTGCGGTCCAGGTAAAGCCGGCAAAGCCGCGGGAGGCCCTGAAATGCCTTGGCTGCCAAGTGCCGCAAGTTGTTCCCGCCCAGGTCAAGGGTCTGCAGGCGGTCAAGCCCCTTGAAGGCGCCAGGGAAGAGCACGGCCACACGGTTGTTGCGCAGGTTGAGGTCTTCCAACTGGTGCAGGTCAGCAAAGGAGCCGGGCAGGAGGTCAGTGAGCAGGTTGTTGTCAAGGCGCAGGTGCCTCAGGTTGCGGAGTCCACGCAGCGCTGCGCGGTGCAGCCGTGCCAGCCCGTTCACATCCAGCCGCAGCTGCCGCAGTGCTGGTGCATTGTCAAAAGCACCCGCACCGGCCACTAAGATGCGGTTGAAGCGCAGGGACACATTGTGCAGCTGCTTCAGAACTGGGGTCCCTTTGCACGATGGCAGTCGCTGCAGCAAGTTGTGCTCAGCCACCAGCTCACGCAGTGCTGCATGCTGCTTCGGGTTCAGCAGCTGCCCTATGCAGCCCAAATGCCGCAGCCGGTTGCCAGACACATCCAGGGCACCCAGCACCGGACACTCGGCCAGAGCCCTTTTGGGCATTGATGTAAGGTTCATGTGCTGCAGCTGCAGCCTCTGCAGCCTCTGTCCTCTCAGCTGCTTGCACAGGTATTCCAGGCCACTTGTGTTCACCTGTAGCCCTGACACGTCCACCTGACGCGGGGAGATTCCAGCCACGCGCAGCAGCTGTACTACGTCCAGCGGGTTCCCAGCCAGGTGCAGGTGTGTCAGGTTGTTCAGGCACAGGTGAGAGAGCAGTGCAGGGTCTGAGATGTTGTTGTAGGACAGGTCGAGCACACGCAGCCCTGGGGGTATCACCGCAGAGGTGGCCCCTGAAAGAGCTCCCAGGGAGTTGTTGCAGAGGTACAGGACCCTCAGTGTGGGCGGCAGCCCCGGGCCCAGTGTGGACAGCATGTTGCCACACAGGTCGAGCAGGTCTAGGTGTGTCAGATTCCCCACAGCCATGGCCACAGTCTCCAGTGCACTGAGCCGGCCACCCCGCAGCCAGAGTGTGCTGAGTGCAGCCAGAGCCTGGAAAGCCCTGGGGGCCACCTTCTGTAGCGGATTGTGGTCCAGCCGCAGTGTGCTCAGGTTGCCCAGCCCGGTAAACACACCTGTGGCCAGCACTGAGATGTTGTTGTGGGCCAGGTTTAGGTGAGCCAGTGCTGACAGCCCCGAGAAAGCCCCTGGGGCCAGGAGTTCCAGCTGGTTGTGGGTCAGATCAAGGATGCAGAGCCGCGGCAGGTGGGCAAAGGCACTGGGGGGCACCTGGCGCAAGATGTTGACAGAGAGGTTGAGGGATGTAGCAGTGGAGGGAAGGTCGTCCACTGCAGCCCCCACAGTGCTCAGGAAGCGCTGGATGCAGCGGAACAGCCCAGGGTCCCATGGTGCCTGGATGCAGTTGTGGAAGCCATAGGGAAAGACCCCTGCAGGCACCATCACCAGTGTCACCAGTGTCACCAGCAGTGGAGTGCACATCCTGACTCACCCTGGGGAGATCCTGGATGCAGTAGGAGAGAGAGAGAGTAGGATGAGGCTTGGTACCATAGAGACCCCCTTCGAGGCCCAGGGACTACACCTTGGGCTCAGGGATCCCCACCACGCTAGGGATCCCCCTTGCAACCCAGGGACCTCACCACCATCCCAAAGACCCTACTCAGGGCCCAGAGAACCCTCATCCACACCCCACCAGAATACCAGGATCCCCACTCTGCGTGCAAGGACTCCTTGTCCACACCCCAGGGCCTCACACACACACTCCAGGGATTTCCTTCAGGGCCCAGAGACCCCTTCCATCCACAGCCCAGGCAGACACACCCCAGGGACCCCCATCACGGCCCAGGGGCCTCCCCCAGGACCAAAGAACCTCCACACAACCCAAGGACCCCTTGCCCCCCAGTCCCAGAGGGATTTTGGGGACCCCCTGCTCCCCATCAAGTTCCCACCGTGCCACTGCCTCTGCTTTGGGTGATTTTGGGGTTAGAAACAGGAAGTTTGGGGTATCACTTTTTGTCACCACTGCCCCACCCACCTCCTTGTGACGTGGGTGGGGGAGGCCCCTGCCTGGACGGATTTAAGGGTCCCCGGGGGGCTGGCAAGGGGTACCAGGCCACACAGCTGGGTCGCCCCCCTGGTGCAGACTCCCAGAGTCTGGGGGGAATCCCTGGGACACCCAAGCCTCTTCCCCTCCCTATCCCCCACCCCCATCCCGTGCCGTCCCCCTGCTGCCACATGCTTCTCTTTGTTCCTCTTCCCCTTCCTCAGACTGAACCACCTGGTTTTGGTTCCTTCGGGGAAAATACTGGGCTGTACTGGGTTATGCTCTCTTATACTGGGCTGTACTGGACTATATTGGTCTATACTGAGCTGTGATGGGTTGTGCTGAGTTACACTGGAGTGTACGGGGTGCTGCTGGGCCGTACGGCGCCGTACTGGCTTGTACTGCCCAGTACCACCGGGCACAGACGCGCTGTCCAGGTGCTGCGTAGGAAGCGTGGCCTGACTCGGGGGCGTGGCCTGACTTGGGGGCGTGGTCCGTGCAGCATCGAGGCGGGCCCTGTCGGGAGTGTGGGGGGCCTGGAGAGTGGGGGTCCATCAGGATGAGGGGGCATATTTGGGTCTGGGGGATTATAAACCGGCTCGGGGGATTTGGGGGCTGCAGGGACTGGGGTGCACGGGGGAATTATGGGGGTGTGCGGGGGGGCTGCAGGGACTGTGCTGTGCAGCGGCCGCAGCTGGTGATGCGTAGCCCTCAGCAAATGTGGGGCGAGTACCCCCCATCTTCCCCCCAGGGCGATGGGCTGGAGCTGGAGTACGAGATGGTGCCGACCAAAGGGGATTCCTTCCGGACGCGGCACCTCTCGGCCAATGAGTTCGGTGCTGCCGCGGCCGGGGGAAAGACATTGCGAGGACGACTGGCGTGCATCGAGATCGCGGGGTATATTGGGGGTTACGGGGGTTTGAGGAGGCTTATTGGGGTCTAGGGGGTCTGGAGGGGCTGAAGGGATTGCTGTATATCAGGGTCTGCGGCTGTATAGGGAGTTATGGTGGTCTGGGGGGCTGCAGGGATTGGGGAAGTATATGAGGATCTGGAGGATTGTTTAGGGGTTTGAGGGGTTGGAAGGATTGGAGTGCATCAGTATGGGGAATATATTGGAGGTTATTGAGATCTGAGGAAGCTGAAGGGGTTGGAGTACAAAGGGGAATGATGCTGGGGCTGCAATGCAGGGGGCGACTGTGGATAGTCTGGTGGGTTTTGGGGGGCTTCATGGGGTGAACCCCTTCTCACCCCTCCCCCCACCTTCCTCCTCGTCTTCATCATCACGCTCATGTTATTCATCAGTGAGCAGCTGGGGGGAAATCTGAGCTTCAGGGGGGCCTGGGGGAGGCAGTGTTTTGACAGATCTGGTGCTCACCCCCCATAGTCGCCCCAGACCTGGTCTAGGGATGGCAGCTGCTCCACACCACCTGCAAGATGCTCATAGTGGCTGCCAGCATGGAGTGTGAAGGGGGAACAAGTGGAGCTATGGGCAGGTCTGTGGGAGCCAGCAGCAGCTGTGGGGACTGGAGAGCATTGGGGCCTGGGGAAGTTATATTGGGATTTGGGGGATCTTCAGAAACTGGGAGGTGTCGGGGTCCAAGGGGCATATTGAGATTTGAAAGGGCTGGGGCTTCTGGGTGCATTTGGGAGAGCTTTCACAGCAAAGTGTAGGGGATATGGGGGAGCACAAGGGCGCTTTGAAGTCATGGGAGGTAATGAGGGGCTTGGGGGAGTACAGGAGGTGTGGGGGGGCACAGCCCCTCGTGTGGGGGGCGTGATGAAGGGGGGTACCCAGCCCTCCCCATATCCCCATGCCAGCTGCTCCCCCCACCCTATCAGCTTCCTCATTTTCCTCATGCTCATCCTGCTGGGCAAGGGGTTTTCCATCACAGGTACTACGGAGGATATGGGGAGGTGGCTGGGGGGCACAGGGGCAGCTGTGAGTCACTATGGGACAGTCAGGGGTCCCTATAGAGCATTTGGGGGGGGAGGTGTGGAGTAGTTTTGGGGTTCTCTATGGGGCACCCACAGGGTTGGTGCTTTCAGGGGCCACATCAGACTGGGGAGCTCCATCCAGCTCTCCATGTACATGACCCTGTACAGCATCGCCCCCTACAAGGCCCAGGTGAGACTCCTACACCCACTTGTATTTGTGCGGTTTAGGGAGGGTTTGTGGGTATTTGGAGGGCTATTTTGGGATGCAGGGGCAGTTCTCTGACCAACATAAGGTGCTTTATAATTGTGAGGTTCAGGTGAGACCCATGTGCCTAGCTGTATTTGGGGAATATAGGAGGCATTTGGAGGGGTATGGGGTATTGTGATGGTGTTTGGCTTTGTGGGGTTTATCTTTGGGGGGAGAGGCAGTATTTTGACCCTGGTCGAGTGACGCACCCCTACAAGTCACCTGCTGGGCGCAGGCTCACTATGCTGCACTTCGGGGCCTTCAGCTGGTTATGCAATGCCATCGCCATCACTGTCACCATTGTCCTTGAGTGACAATGGCTACGCTACTTCTACCTGTCCTTCCTGAGAGCTTATGCCCTCTGGTGAGTCCTGGGGGCTACCTGGAGGACACCTGAGGTCTCTCACACAAGGGTCTCTCAAAGAGGTATCATGAGGGTCTCACAGGGATGTCACAAGGGTCACTCTCATAGAAGTCTCAAAGTGGTCTCACAGGCAGAAAACTCTTCAAGGAAAAATGCCACTCAGTTGCCACTGGACAAGTCCTCAGGCAGAATTGAAGGGCTGATGTTACTTCTGACCCTCTGGAAGGGATCTCCAGGTCATATTTACAAGAAGTGAGCAACAAGTACCATGATCAGAGCTAGAGGGGCTCTGGCTCCAGCCAGGTGTGGGAAAAGGACAGTGGGGTCAGTTGGACTGTGTAGATCCATGGCCTGGCACAGCAGAGCTACAGGAGCACAAGGCTTTAGCTGACATGGGTGCACAATGCACCCTGATGCCATCATGCAGGGGCAGAATCCATCTCTGTTTCTGGGATGACAGGGGGATCCCAACAGGGACTATGCTGGAAGCTGAAGTGCTCCTGACTGGGCACGAGTGACAGAAAAACGCCATTGTCGCTGGCCTAGAGGCTCCATGTATCCTTGGCACAGATCACCTCAGGAGAGGCATTTCAAAGACCCAAAAGGACACCACTGAGCTTTGGGAGAGCTGCTGTGGAGACAGAAGAAATTCAGACAGCTGAATCCCTTGCTTGGTCTTTCAGAGGACCCTTCTGCTGTGGGACTGCTGAGGGATGAAGAACAGCAGGTACTGATGGCCAGCACAACAGTGTCCCATTGGCAACATGGCACCAACTGGGACTTCAGGACCCCATCCATGAGCTGATCCGTGAACTGGAGAGCTGGGCGTGCTCAGCAAGACTCGCTCACCCCCCAGTAGCCCCACACGGCCCCTGCCTGAGTCCTGTGGAGAGTGGACACTGACAGTGGACTGCCATGACCCTGACTGAGTGCTGCCATGCTGGACATGTTGGAACTTCAGTATGAGCTGGAGTCCAAGGCAGCAAAAGGGTGCCACAGCAGAGAAGGGGAGAAGATAATCCAGATCCTCCTGATTGCTCGTTTTGCCATAAAACAGAGTAAAGTCAAGGGACCTTGAAATTCAGTTTTTAAAAGTAAAACAGCAATATGGACATTGTCAGATTCCAGTGGATGTGGTCAACAAAATAGCAGCAACATGCTTTTGAACAAATTAAAGAGGTGATTGTTCCAATAGTAGCCGTTGGACCAGTCAGGACATGACAAGGTGTGGAAAACATGCTCCACACTGCAGCCGGGGAGAATGGTCTACCCTGGAGCCTCTGGCAGAAGGAACCTGGGGAAGTTTGAGGACCACCCTATGGTTCTTGAGTCTGGGATACAAAGGATCTGAAGCCAGCTATACCCTCACACCACACTGCAGGTACTGGCAGCTTATGAGGAGGTTCCATCTGTGACAGAAGTGATTGGCACCAAAGCACAGCTTCTACTGACACCCGGCTGCCAGTGTTGGGCTGGGTGTTCCAAGGGAAAGGGATCTTGGAAGTCATTATGAACTGGACCTGAGGCAAAAATTTCAAATTATCATCAGAAGGGGAAGAGGCGAAGGTGGCACATGCTAAGGACACCCTGACTACCAGAAAATGAAAAGCGTCACTCTCTCTTTACTGATGGTTCCTGCCATATTAGGCAGGATTAATGCATCAAAATGCATGTAGGGATGCATCAAAAAGGGAAAGCTGCTGTATGGAGTCCTACATAACAACTTGTGGAAGTCACTGAAGGACAAGGTGCATCCAGTCATGTTACAGAGCATAAAGCTTAAAGCCATCCAGCTGGCTTTGGATATGGCTGAATGAGAGAAGTGGCCAACACTCTGCCTCTGCACTGACTCATGGATCGTGGCAAATGCTCTATGGGGTGGCTGGAACGATGGAAAAAGGGCAATTGGCAACACAAGGGAAACCCATCTGGGCTGCTGGACTGGGGCAAGACGTCACTGCCAATGGATAAACTGATTGTGAAAGTCCCTCCTGTGGATGCTCACGTGCCCAAGAGTCGGGCACTGAAAAGCATCACAACAGGACAGGAGGATGGCGCTGCCAGGATTAAAGTGTCTCAGGGAGGTCTGGACTGGCCATACAAGGGTGAGTTATTTCTGGCTCAGTGGGCCCATGATGCCTCAGGTAGCCAATGTTTGAGGGGCAGATGAGAGGTTGCCCAGGCAAGGTAAAGACCTTTCTGTCCTGGAACATTTTGTGTGGGAGCAATCCTTGGATGGATCCAAATTTTGAGCTTGGCACCAACACATTTCCTTGGGAGGAGAAACACCTAGTCCTGTTGTTGGTGCTGCAGATGACTGTCAGCCCAAGAAAGGAAAAAGGCAAGCAAGATCTATCTCTCCAGGCATCTATTCTGTTGGAGAAATCCTTGGACATACATATTAGTAGAGGTGGTTTCCAAATTCTTATATGTGTTCCTGAAAGGGAATGACACTTTTTTCTTGGAAAATAAATCACTAGTCACAGTGTTTTAGGATGAAAACATTTTGCTGGCCTTCACCTCCACCTGGCAGATGATCATCTGCAGCACCATCAGTCGGACAAGGTGTTTCCCTTCACAAGAATAGGTACTGCCATTCACATTGAAGAACCTAGTTGCAGCATTTGGAGCTGAGTTCCAGTATTGAATACATCTCAGCTCTAGACATTGCTCTCACACCAAACAGACTAGGGCAGAAAAGTCTTGCTGGCATTTTCCTCCCCTCTTCAATTTATAATCTGTGGTTAGCTGCTTTCCTTCCCATGTAAAAGCACTCTCATTCCATTTCAGGAATCAAACACACAATTTTGTAAATCACCTGCAATGTTGAGTATGTCCAAGGATTCCTCCCAAATAAAGGCTCCAGAACAGCAAGGTCTTGCTGGCATGTCTCTCTACCAGGCAGATGATTATCTGTAGCACCAGCATAAGGACTGGAAATTTCATTTTTCTAGGAAAAGTACTGTCATTCACTTTCAGGGCCTGAGTTCTGACATTTGAATTCAAGCTCCGATATTGAATGTCTAAGGATTCCTCCCATACAAAAATGTAACGACGGAAAACTGTTGCTGTCTTTTACCTTCACTTTGCAGTCATCTGAACACCACCAGCAGATTGTGTGTTTGCCTTCCCAAGGAAAGGTACTGTCATTCATGTTCAGGAGCACAGTTGCAGCATTTGGAACCACACTCCAACACTGAATACTTCCAGTGATTATATAACACAAAATGATCCAGGGCAGAAACATCTTTGTGGCCTTTACCTCCCCTGGGAAGCATATTTGCGCAAGAACAGTGGGTTATGTCCTTTTCTCCCCATGGAAAATAATTTTATTCCTCTTCAGGAGTCCACCACCTTACTTTGGAGACAACTTTCCAATATTAAATATATCCAAGGATTGCTCCCACGCAATATGTGTCAGGTCAGAAAATTGTTGCTGAATTCTACCTCCCCTGGGGCAGCATGTAATCTGCTCTTTGAACCCTGGGTCTAGGTGTTTTCCGTCCCCTCTAAAAGTGCTTCAGTCATCTTTAAGGACCTCATCACTGAAATTTGGATACCACCTCCAGTACTGAAAACATCCAAGGATTGCTCCCACACAAAATGTGGACTGACAGGTCTTGCTGGCCTTTACCTCCAATGGACAGAGCTCCTGAAATAAAACGAATGTGCTTTACCATGGGAAGGAAAGCACGTAGCCCCAGTGGTTTAGGTGCTGATTACAGGCTGCCCTAGGGGGGTAAAGATCAGCAACAGCTTTCTGATCTGGCAGCTTTTGTATGAGAGTCATCTTTGGGCATATATAATACTGGAGGTTGTATCCACGTTTGAATGATGGGCTTCTGGATGAGAATGAGAGTTCTTTTCTGTAGGAAGGAAATCATGTAGCCCCAGTGTTTGCAGTGCTGATGAAAGGCTGCACATGGGAGGTAAAGACCACCCCAGACCTCTCTATCATGGCACCTTTTTGGTAGGAGCAATCCTTGGACATAATGTTGGAAGTGTTATCTAATTTGGGTAATGGGTAAAATCCCTGGTCATATTCAATTAATTGCACTTACAACTGAGAAGCATGTGTTATGTAGAATGCATGTACTAAGTTACCATATTTATTAGCTTAAATAACAAAAGTAACTCCACCCTGTTGGTTAAACTTGTTAATGTGTGAACCAAGTTTGCTTCCTGCTGGCAGTGATTGCTCCTGCAATAAGGATAAGCTGTCCTTCGATGGTTACCTTGATCCTCAGTGTGGGTGTGCTGGAATCATTACTGATATCATTCCTGGGTAGAAAAAACCATATGAATCTCAGCAGCATTAGCCTGAACAGGTTACCCCTTAGTAGCTCAAGTTGTTTAATTACTCGGACTAATGACCAAATTTCTTTTTCCCACTCAGAATCTCTCTCTTCCATCTCTTTAAATGCGGTTGAGTTGAATATTGAATATTTCTTTGGTTTTTCATGGTGTTAGGCCTTGACATTCTTCAGGACGAATCTCAACTTCTACTTTATGAAGTACTTGCCCACTGTTGTTGCTGCTTCCTTTGTTTTCAGGGGGGTCTCCTGCAATTTGAGTTGTCCTCCATGGGTAGGGTGCTCTCCTAATTTGAGCTATCAGTTCCTCAAAGTTTAGTACACCTGTGATTGTAGATGTGGTACTGGTGTTCAACTGCCTGTAATAAACCATGAGCCACAACTGTCTGTTCAGCTCTTTCATGAGCTAAGACTGGCTCAGTTGGTCTGAGCATGGTGGTCATAACACCACTGTTGTTGGTAAAATCTGTGTATGGCCCATTCACTTAACAGCTGGACTTGATGATCTTTGTGAGTCCCTTTCAACTTAGAATATTCTGTGATCTGTGACACAAGGGCAATGCCAACAGCAAACATTGGCTAAACACTGGCAAGTTCCATGAGACTGGAGTGTGTTAAAATGATCTCTGGCCACTATCTCAGACAGGAGAGATAGGAGTGTGACTGAGTGATAGTACCTTTTTTCTTTTAATCTGTCACCACCCCATCAATGCCCAAGCACATGGGTGCTTATATTGTGGCTGTTAGGTTTGCAGTATTGGTACCTTCAACTGTTAAGGGGGCCAAATTGGCCAGAACTTCAGAAATTCCACTTCTCCCTGCAGCAAAAATCCAGCATGGGGACACACTAGCAGTCTTTGGATCAGGGAGTGCAGGTGCCATGTGGAGTCGGCACAGTCTCTGGACTCCTTTTAGGGTTTGGGCTAATGTTCGAACATTAACATTGACTCACTGACATCAGGCAGACAACAGATTTGATCATTCAGAACATCAAAACCCCAAATACTGTTATTGTGATCTTTGATTGCAAAGCAAGTAGCCAATATCCACTTCTCATCCAGGACCCATAAATTAACCTTAGCAGCTTGGCAGATAACATGTGCTCCATTTACTAAAGTGATTTTAACTCTTAGCATTTGGGTCATACACCCAGCTTCTTGGTGTCCTGCTTCATTAGTACTGAATGCTGTGTTCCTGTATCTATTAGAAATGTAATTAATCATTGAGAAAAACCAACTGGAATCTGGATGTGTGGGTCGTTAGTATGTATTGATAGGGCTCCACTTGTTGCATTTCAGTCTCACTTGGCTTGTGCCTGGAATGCTTTTGCCACCTGAATGGACTCTTGCACAATACAGGGTGAATTGGTAGCTTGTGCAAGCATCACCTTTGCTGTTTCTTTCAGTTTTCATCTTTTCTCCTTTGTTTCCTGGAACTGTTTCTGCAACTGTTCAGTTCTCACTAACAGGGATAAATCAAGTTTCCTCTCTCAGGTCTTGTTTCTTTCTTCTATAATTTTCCCTGTTCAAATTCTCAAATAATTATCTTTCCTTACACTCAGCTGAAGCAAGCAGAGTCCTAAGATGGTTTTTCTCAGTCATAAGTTTATCCACTTAGATTCTCAGTTTTTCTCCTGTCTCCATCTCAGAAGCCAGTGATGACTTTGATACCTCATTTTCTGTATAAGTCTTATTTTTGGTGAGCCTCCTTAAATAATTGCAGCCGCCAGCCCCCAACTCACTGAGGATGGTGAAAGTTGTTTCTAGGACTCCAGTTAACATTAGCCTGTGGTGCCATAGTAATTATAGGTCTCTCAAGAGTTCCAACTCCTACATCAACATCTTTATCCTGCTTGTGGCAAGGGAGTGCAACTTTCCTTTTCCCCAGGCACTCCATTCCAGGTACTACATTCTCCAGAACAGCAGTGGATAATTTATCACTTCTCAAGAAATTCCTTTCTGCAAGCCTTTCACTCACACTTCATTCCATCTGCTACTCCCTTTTGGACAGTCCGCTTCCTTGCTGCTATTCCAATCTCCTGATTGTTGTTCTGTTTATTAATTGTTAAATGAAACCCATCCTTCTGCCATAGCTAATTAGCCCCGAAGATTTCTCTCCCCACGTTAAGGGTCTTTTCCCTTGTCTTTCTTTCTGTGGGGTTAACACTTGCTTCAAGTGATCCTGAAATTCTGCCACAGTGTTTTATCATGTGCAGCAAAACTCTGACCATGGGAGCCACATATTTGGATAACCAGTGATGTAGGTGAGGGCTGTCCTGGAACATCTGTCATTCATCAGTTGCAAAAACACTGCCTTCTGTACACCCTCTGTCCCATGATCTATGGTTGGGGTCTCAATCCAAAGCAAATCACTCCTCTCTAATGGATGCAACCTCCTGCTCAGTAGGTGGCACTCTGAGTTGTTTTTTCTGGTCACCCACCATTAAAAATACTGGGCCTCTGCCTCAGACAAATGATTCAATCACCCCCTGCCAGAGACACTCTCCAAACATACCCAGTTTCCAATAAGTACATAACTCTCCTATACTTTTCCTGGAACTTTGCTATCTTGGTTGCTGTGTACTACACTGTTTTAGTAAGAGTGTGCAGACCCTGACTATCATAGAAGGTTTCATTTTTAATTTGGGGTTTGTGATAGATAAGTAATGCAATTGTTATATATGGTAGAGATAATTCATGCTGTAGAAATAGATATGTGTATGTATAAAATATTAGGAGAAACCAAACCTATGCTTGTAACCACTCTGGCCGGGAACAGCATTCTATTCACATTATAACCAGTTCCCGCACAGCTTTAAAGATAATATCAAACCTGTTACTGTATGAATGGAGCAGTCCTGGGCCATGAGCCATGCCAACAGAACTGGGAGTGTCTCCAGTAAGGTGGCGGTCCTGGGTAGGTTTCCCTGGGACTGGCATGCTGGTGATGGGGGTTCCAGGGGGATCATGGGTATCCTCATATCTGAGGATATAATAATAATAATCCTCAATAATCTGAGGGTGCTGGACTAAAGAAGGGGACCTCCACCCTGGACTGGGTCCCATTAGAATAAGAATCCCAATATAACCAGTTAGATGGTGCCTGGGCCAGTTCTGACCCTCGCTGCTGGGCCAAAGGCAGCACTGTGGTGTTTTACCCCAGAGATACCTTGGCTGCTGGAGAGTGCAGCGGGGCACAGGCGCAAGTCCAGGCTTGTCAGGACTCCGTTTACCTCAGGGGAGAGCTTCTGGCGATGGTGAAGAGAAGGAAGGAGTGGATTCTGCTGGAGGGTTATATCCAGATGTTTATTCCATGGGTGCAGAGGTCTGCACCGGGGCAATTCCTCCAACAGAATAGAGGCCGCATGGTCTCATTAACCTTTTAAGCTCAGGGCAGGGGAAGGGGAGGGGACAGGTGAGCCACCAACCAGGTGAAGGGGCAGGGTCTCAAGGGACTAGGGACACCTATCACACGACACCTTGCTGGTATGTTAGCCTGATTGACACGGCACACTCAGCGAGGGGCGAGGGGGAAGGGAGAAGGTAAAACAGGACATTGCAACACACCGCAACAGGTCCCTGAAGGGGTTGTTGGGGATCCTGAGGTGGGGGTCCACTAGGGGGGAGTCTATGGGGTAAGCCCACATGGGGGGTCTTGGGGAGGTGGATCCCAAATCAGATTGAACATGTCAGGATATGGCCCCAGCTTGGGGGACCCCTTGGTGAGGCTCTCAGCATGATGGTCTCATAGGAGGTCCCAGTAACACTAGGGGTGTGAGATTGTCAAGTGAGCCCCAGGGTGGGGATCTTGGTACAGGAGCCTGGGTGGTTGAGTCTGTGCAGGGGCTCTGGGGGGTCCCCATTCAGATGCCCCCCCTCGGGTCCCCGCAGGCACTGGGCCAGCTGCAGATCCTTGGGGATCAGTGTGACTCGGTGGGCCTGCAGTGAGCACAGGTATGCGTCTTCCAACAGCCGCACCATGAAGGCCTCTGCTGCCTGTGAACCAAAACCTGAGGGAGGGTCCCCAAAGCTCCCCAGCATGCCCCAACCCCTCCAGCTCCCCAAAGGGGCACAGACCCCCCCCAAAACACACACCCAGGAGGCAAGGTTTCTCCAAACCTACCTATGGGCGACTGGGAGGGACCAAAACACCCTGTGCCTGTAAATGTGTGAGGAGGCACCAACACCCAGTGACCCATCCCAAATCCCTGACAGACCCCGGGAATAACAGACCCTGCCGCACCACCCAGAGGTCTCCCAGAGACCCTCTCAACATCCATGGAACCCTGTCCCAGAACTCATAGACCCTCCCCAGCCAATAGAACCCTGCTAAGACTCCCCCTCAGCTCCCATCACACACACCCAACAAACATCTCAGCCTCATCCAAGTACCCAAAGAGAGCTTCCTGGACCTCCCCAGCCCCCAGAGACACCCCCAGCACCCTTCCTGCAGCATCCACAGAACCCCCTCTTCCAACCCCCATGGAAACCTTCTCAGCACCCATGAGATCCCCCTCAGCCCCCTTCCCACCCCCCTGAGCCAGCAGAGCTCCCCACACCTGCAGCAGGGAGGGCACAGCAAGGGGAGCACATGGGGGCAGCGGGGTCACAGGGAGTGCGGGGACATCGGGACAACATGGAGGGGATATGGGGGCATTGGGGACACCCCGGGCTGGGGCCACCTCTATGGCGACACCCTGGAGACATGGAGACACTGCCCTGGGGACACATCAGGGACCTGGGGACACCCTTATTGTCACCCTGGTGGCATTTTGGGGACACCTCGGGCTGGGGCCACCACTATGGCGACACCCTGGAGACATGGAGACACTGCCCTGGGGACATCCCAGGGACGTGGGGACACCCTTATTGTCACCCTGGTGGCACTTTGGGGACACCCCAGGGAGAGGAACACTGGGGACAGGAACACCTGGGTATTACCATGTTATTTTCTGAAAAATCCCTTTGTCAGGATTTTTCTCCTGAGAAGCTGAGAAGCCTCAGAAAAGAAATGTAAACAATAATTATATGATTGCTTGGAATGTGGTCTGGAGGTTGCTTACCAACAGGTGCATCTTTGATTGGTTTAATGTGAATTGTTTTTAATTAATGACCAATCCCAGTCCAGCTGTATGGGGACTCTGGTCAGTCACGGGTTTTTATGATTAATTCTTTTCCAGCCTTCTGTCTGTATCCTTTCTCTATAGTTTAATATAGTTTTAGTATATAATTTTCTTTTAATATAATATCATAAAATGATACATCAGCCATCTGAGAACCTGGAGTCAAATTCTCATCTCTCACCTCGTCCTGGGGACCCTCACAACACCACCACACCTGGGGATACACTGGGGAGTGGGGATGTGGGAACACCATGATGGGGACACCCTGGGGTCTGCCAGGTGGGAGGCAGGGGGGAAGCACCACTCTGGGAACATCTTGGGAACACCCTCGGCCATGGGAACATGGGGACACTCACCTGGGGACACCCCAATGGGACAGGGGAACAGTGCTAGCACGGCAGGAGGGGCACAGGGAACACTCAATCCATGCAGCCTCTGAAGGTGGCAGCACACAAGGACGTCTGGAACCACAGAAGGACTTTGGGGGATATGCAAGGATCTTGGGGGAGGACAGACCTACCATGTAACAAGGATGGGTGGTCCTAAGGAGTCCCAGGGGGTGATCTGGGGTTCTGGGGGGTAACTTGGCGGGTCTGTAGGGGGTTGCAGGGTCCCAATGGTTTTTGGGATGGGGTGTAAGGGGAGGTTGGAGGGTTCCAGGTCAGATTTTAAGGGGTCCTAGGGATTGTTTGAAGGGTTCCAGTGGGTATTTGAGAGAGTTCTATGGGGAGCTGAAGGGTCCCAGGGTGGATTTGAAGGCTCTGGGGGAGGTTGAAGGGTCTGAGAGGGTTGATCTGGGGTGTCCTGGGATGGATTTGGGGATTCCAGGAAAGGGAACAGAAAGGGGATCCAGAGTGGTTTGGAAGATCCTAGACAATGTTGGAGGTTCTGGGATGAAACTGGGGGAATCCTGGAGAGGTTTAGGGGTCCCAAAGTAGATTTTATGGGTATCTGAGATGATCTGTGTGGTTGCAGGGGAGTTTGGGAGTCCATCAGGGGTGCTGGGGAGGTTCCATGATGGAACTTGGGGTGTCTGAGGATTTTAGGATGCAGGAGTGTTCATTCTGGGATGTGGGGAGTTCTCACCAGACGGGCGAAGGGGCCAGGGCACAGCAGCAGGCGAGTGCTGCTGTGGTACATGCAGGTCTCCTGCAATGCCTGCTGACCTGGGCGGTGGCCTGGGGAGGCATTGGATGGGGATCTGTGGGGGCTTTAGGGGATCTATTTAGCCTGAGGAGGCACAGACAGGGGGCTCTGAAGGAACATGGGGGGCATAGGAGATCTATAGGGCCTGTCAGAACACAGGGGCCTATAGGGCATCTATGGGGGGCTATAGGGGCCGGGGGGACAGGGGTAAACTGTGGGGGTTATAAGGGATCTGTAAGGTCTGGGGGGACATTGCGGATATGAGGGATCTATAGGGAGCTACAGTGATGGCTGATACAGGGGAGTTATAGGGGACAGGGAGTATGGGGGGTTACGAGGAACAGGGTGTAGGGGGCTGTTGCAATGTATCTGAACAACTTAGGCTTCAGTGTGCTCCAGCCATACTGCTTGTAACTGTTCTTATCAGAATTTTCTCAGGGCACTGTGGAATTCATCAAGGTTACTAAGACATAAACTGTGCTGAAATAAGAACAAAGAAGCTGAGAAAGGGCACACCAAGATCGCAAGAACTGGATAGCAGAGGACTGTAGAAGACCTAAACGGTAACCAATCACAGACACTGAGAAATGGAGGCAGAGAACGACGGAATAAGGCAACGACACCAGTCAAGAAGTGTGATCTTAGTAGTTTGTAGAATCTATAAAAGCGTGTGTAATGTAAAAAATAAACGGCTTCTGCTCGATCATATTGGTTAGTTGCTCAGGAGTCCTGGTTTACCCGCAATAGGGGGCTATAGGGAAGAGGGAGTGTGGGGTGACTGTAGGTGATGGAAGCATATAGGGGTATTTGGGGCACAGGCTGGGGGCGGAGGACAACAATGGGGGGGGGGGCCCAGAGGAGTGCTCTGGAGGGGAGCCTGACAGGGCGCTCGATGTAGGAGGTCCATAAGGGGTGTCTATAAGGGGAGTCGCCCGCCCCTCACTCACTGCATGCCCGTGGCGGGCGCTGGGGAACCCCCACGCCCTCGGGGGTGGGTTTGGGACGGGGCATGGTGTGGCCGAGTCCAGGCATCCAGCAGGGCTGGAAAGGACCCGGCGGCCGGGGAAGGGGCAGTCAGGACGGACTCAGGTGTCCGGGACCCCCTCCCCGCCCCCCGTCACTCCTGGGTACCCCCAAGCCCCGCTCCCTGCCAGTGGCGTTACGCCCGGCATCTGCCGCCGCTGCACTGCTCCTGACGCCACTTCCCCCCAAGCGCCAATCAGGGCACGCGACCGCTCTGCGCCGCCGCACTCCGCTACTCAATGGTGCCGCGCCTGCTGAGGGCTCATTAGCATAAATCTGCATGAACCCGCACCTTGGTGCTCCCAGGGTAGTCTCAGTTATCGTCCCAGTACAGGCTCTGTAATCGTTCCAGTGTGATCCCAGTCACTCCCAGTGTGGTTTCCGCTGCTCCCGGTCACCTGCATAGTTCCAGTTACTCCCAGAATGATCCCAGTATGAGTCCAGTCCCCTGCAATATGATTCTAGTGCTTCCTAGTCACTCCCAGTGTGAGTCCAGTATGATCATGACTCCCAGTATAATCCCTGTCACACCCCCAATGTGCGACCATGTCAATTCCTGTCCTTGGTAGAATGATCCCACTATGATCCCAGTCACTCCCAGTATGATACCAGTTGCCCCCCAGTGTGGTTCCAGACACTCCCAGTATGAACCCAGCATGAGTCCAGTTGTCCTCAGATCTTGTATGATCCCAGTTGCCCCAGCTGTGCTCCCAGTACCCCCAACATGGTTCCAGCATCTTCCCTTTGCTCCCAGTGTGTCTTCAGTTGACTCCCAACATGGTCCCAGTAGCTCCCTGTGCCTCCCTGTGCCTCCCAGTACCCAGTGGGGGTCAGTCAAGGATTACAGCTGAAATAAACAGGGCCAGGAGACTTCTTCTCCTTTATAATGCCTTTATTAAAAGTGATCAGCTCAGGATTGGGCGGCTCGGCAGGGCTGCAGTCCCCGTCGCGTCTCTCAGGGCGACTCAGAGGAGGAGGATATGTGCAGCTCCGTCCACTAGGGGCAGAGCTGGGGGATCCGGTCCTCGTGGGAGCCTTTAGGGCGTGACGTCCCCGTCAGATCTTACTTTCTCAGTGCGGTCCCCTTCATTCTCATTGCTGGGGACGACTCCCATGGTCAGGGCGAGAGGGACTCTGCATCTCTGCAGGCTCAGCACTTGGCTCCTCATGTCCGGACATCACTTTAGTCTCTCAACTCTTAGGTGGCTCGTTGTTTTTAGGGTTTTCTCATTGCATTTTGGAGTTAAGGTCCCAAAGCATGTTGGTTTTGGAGTCACTTTGCATAACCCCCCCCCACCCTCTCAGGTGTCTTCCCTATGCTGGAAGAGAGCACAGCCTCGGGGAAGGGCCATCACCCCACCCCAGCCAGGGCTTTTACTAATATAAAAGGGGAGATAAGCTACAATGACCCGTGATTACAATAACAAAGCACACAGAAACCTGGCAGGGACAGAGATCTGGCTGCCTTTTTGTAACTTTTTCTCACAAAAAAAATATTAACTGAATTTTTGTTCATAACAACAGCTGTCCATGAAATCCACTGGGAGAAGCAGATTGGGGCGTTATGAACCCATGGTGGCCCAGGTGGGCTTAGGGGGTCTCTTGAGGGCATTGCCTTGCAGACCTCCCAGTTAACCCCCAGTTTTCCCAGTGGCGATCACACTCCTCATTTGACCCCATCAAGCCTCACAGTTGCCCCTTCTTGTCCAGCCCAGCCAGATGTTTAACAGGACCAGCCCCAACACGGAGCCCTGGGGAACCCAGCAGTGCCCAGCCCCAGCTGGCTGTGGCCCCATTCCCACTCCTCCTTGGCCTGGCCACCAGCCAGGCGTTCCCAGCGAGAGGCACCTGTCCCAGCTGCGAGCTGCAGGTGCTCTAGGAGAGGCAGGGAGATGGAGGCAGTGCCAAAGGCTTTGCTGAGCTGCAGGCATGTGGAGAGCTTTGTGAACAGTTGTTTAGCTGAGAAAGGTCACGTTGACATAATGCCGCTGGTTAAGCTTGAAGGGGACAAGCATAGAAGCCAGTAGTCAGTGTCCAATAACAGGCAAGGACATTGTGCCCTTGGTGCAACAGTAGGATAGGGGAGAGCATCTTTGGCAGAAATATGAAGAAAAGTTTCAATAAAATATCCACAAGAATGCAGAAGTAGGCATAGTTGGCTGACAAGTAACTAACCAATAGTGAGCTCACCTCTGCAATATGTATGAGCGTAATTAACACCGACATAAAGATGTGTGCCTATCAATAAAGATTTGAGATTTGCTGACCACTCATATTGCGTGCCGCATTTCTCCCGCCGGTCCCAACAACATGGTGACCCTGACGCGATATCGGTAACGGTGACCATGGGGGATC
This sequence comes from Zonotrichia albicollis, assembly GCF_047830755.1. Taxonomy (NCBI): domain Eukaryota; kingdom Metazoa; phylum Chordata; class Aves; order Passeriformes; family Passerellidae; genus Zonotrichia; species Zonotrichia albicollis. Next base: position 3,499,887 of record NC_133855.1, read on the forward strand.
GGTGAAGGAGTTCGGGTCCTGTCGCAGCAAGGACGGTGAAAAAGCACCGCTGAAAATGGGGGAAGTGCCACGCCCTGGGTGACTTCAAAGGAAAGCCCGGCCAATACGTGCTGCCGCGACCTTGTGGGGCTGCAACAGCGCTGACGTTTAAAATGGAAAGGCAAGCAGCATATGATTTATTTACTTGCTTTTTAAAAAAGCGACTGGTTAAGGGCATAGGTTTGAAGAAAAAGCTTCATGGGTTATTAGCTTATGGGTATGCACAGGGATTTTTTCAAAATCCTCATACAGTTCATTAGTTAAGTGAGTGGCGAAAGTCTGGAGATAAGCTGTGGGAGGCTGTTTTAGATGATGATAAAACTGCAAAGAAGTTAGGGAAGTTATGGCGAGTGGTGCATAATGAGTTAGTACAATATCAGGTAGAAAAAAAGGCTGCACAGCAAGCTACTGCGGCTCATGGTAAGAATAAAAGTTATGGGGATTGGTCAGATTGCCCATTACCCCCTGCCACATCCAGTTATCTTGCCACCAACATCGACTCCTGCTTCAAGCAGCAACTCACCCCCCAAAACAGCACCATCCGCACCATCTGTGCCCTGGCCAGACCCTCCCTCTCCCCCTCTAGCAATGAGCCGATCCCTGGGGCAGAGAGTGACCTAGTGGGGGCCATTGCACAAGAGCGGAGGAAGGCATGGGCAGCGGTAGCAAAAGAGATCATGGATTCAGGGGATAGTGAGCCTATGGCAATAGCTATGGAAGTGGCTTGCCCGGTGGTGTATACTCCTCTGGACGGGGGTGGATTACAGGCAGCAATTACTGCCCTAGACTGGAAACTGTTGTCGCAGTTGCGGTCCACAGTTGGTCAATTTGGGGTGACCGGTGAGCCCACAAAGCAAATACTTGACTATATTTGGGGGAGCCAGGTGTTATTGCCAGCCGATTGTAGAGGAATTGCAAAGCTTATTTTTACTCAACATCAGCAGCTTCTTTTTAATGCACATTGGCAAACACTCTGCCAGGAGTGTGTAGCAGTGGTACGGCAACCAGGTGACCCTTTACATGGGGTAACCTTAGATGAATTATTGGGTATAGGGGCTTTTGCCCAAACAGAAGCACAAGCGTTAATCGGTCCTGATAAATGTTGAGAGGCTATGCGACTGGTGAGACTGGCTATAGATAGGATAAAAGAACCAGGCGGGGTTCCCTCATACATGGGTATAAAGCAAGGAAGAGATGAATCATTTAGATCTTTTATAGATAGGGTGGCCACTGCTATCGAGCGAGCTGGCGTGGCAGATTTCATGAAAGGGGCCTTTCTCAAACAGTGTGCTATTCAAAATAGCAACCAGGCTACGAAAGATGTGTTAAATACCCTAGGAGCTAATTGGACTATAGAAGAAGCTTTAGAACACATGGCAAATGTGCCCGTAGGGAGTCAGGTGATGTTAGTAGAAGCTATTTAAGAGCTAGGGACAGGATTGAAGGAGCAGGCAGCAGCATCGCAGAGCCAAATCCTAGCCGCCCTTGCACCCCTACAAGCAGCAGCAATAAATAGTCCGTGATCTCCATCTACTGGCCAAGTTAAATGTTACCGGTGCGGAGGCATGGGACATACCCGGCTAACCTGTCAAACAGCTACCGTCTGGTGCCACAGTTGTTGCTCGGACACCCACAACACCAGAACTTGCTGATGCTGCTCGGGAAACATGAAGCCCAGCGCGCCCAACAGCTGCCGTGCCCAGACACAAGTAGCAGCTGTCAACACCTCAGCCCAGCCCCCCTTCAACCAGCTACCGCCGGCAGCCTCGGGCTGGACGTGGCAGCCTCAGTAGCAGTAACATTGATGACCACCCAATCGGAAAAGGTCCCGATTGGAATAAAGGCACCAATCATCATTGATGGACAACTTATGAGAGCTTTGCTTCTAAGACGATCATCAGCCACCATGATGGGATTATTTTTTTTAACAGGGGCAATAGACGCGGATTTTACTGGGGAAATTTGTGTTATGGTACATACTCCTTTTCCACCGATACGAATCGAGAAAGGACAGAGGATAGCTCAATTAGTTCCATTGGAACAAATGACTAAAATATTACCCCCTCATCAGTCACAGTCCAGGGGGGAACAGGGCTTTGGCTCCACTGGAGGACTTACTCTGTTATCAATGAACTTAAGCGATCGGCCAAAACGTGCTTTATTGATAGAGTATCAGGGTGACAGGCAAACCTTGGAAGGTTTATTATATACTGGCGCAGACTCCAGCATTATCAGCCCAGATTGCTGGCCCCACAACTGGCCATTACAGCCAACCACAGTAGCAGTTACTGGGGTTGGAGGCTTAACGCTTGAAAGAAAATCACCCATGTTATCGGTAACTATCGACAACAAAATTTTACAGAGTGTTCTCTCAGTTGTGCCTTTGCCTCCTACTGTGCAGTGCCTCATTAGTTGGGACATTTTGGCTCAAATGGGTAGTGCTGACAAATGAGTACCCTTTGGGCTAATGGCCATTGCGTGGACTTTCCCAATCCCACTCATTTGGAACACGGACACACCAGTGTGGGTTAAGCAATGGCCATTAAAAAGGGAAAGTCTGGAACAAGCACATGTACTAGTACAAGAACAATATGAGCAGGGTCATTTACAGTTGTCAGTAAGCCCATGGAATACCCCTATTTTTGTTATTAAAAAGAAGTTGGGAAAGTATAGTTTGCTACAGGATTTACGGGCTGTAAATGAACAAATGGAGCCTATGGGAGCTTTACAACCAGATTTGCCAAAGGACTGGCCACTGTTAATTGTGGATCATAAGGACTGCTTTTTTACTATTGCTCTTCACCCTCAAGACACTCCGGAGGTTTGCATTTACCTTACCGGCTTTACATAGGGAAGAACCAGACAAGAGATTTGAATGGGTTACTCTCCCACTGGGAATGCGCAACAGCGCCCCCTTGTGTCAGCTGCATGTTGACAATGCTTTACAACCTTTGCGACAGGCCTGGGCCAAAACAACCATTTATCATTACATGGATGATATTTTATTTGCGCAGCCGCAACCTTTTACAGGTCAACAAATTCAAGAAATACATAAGGCCCTGGAACTACATGGCTTGGTTGTAGCTCCTGAAAAAATTCAATTATCTGCACCCTGGAAATATTTGGGATGGACTGATCAGGTTGTTACCCCCCAGAAATTGCAGCTGAATATTAAAATACATACATTGCATGATGCTCAAAAGTTACTTGGTGATCTGCAATGGCTGCACCCTTTTGTGCAAATGAGTTGTTAGATGAACTTCGACCTTTACTAAAAGGGACTGACCCAGCACAACCCGTCCATATAACCTCTGAGCAGGTTAAGACACTTCAGCAGATATTGGACTGTGTGACACAGGGCAGTGTCCGGAGACGAGATCTTAACCTCCCCATACAGCTGACAGTTTGCTGTGGAACTAAATTTTTACTGGGTGCACTTTTTCAGCAAAACAGAAAAATGGGGGAGGTGTGGGTCTTAGAATGGATATCTCCTCCACTTCAACAGCATAAAACCCTTCTTCAAAAAATTGAAATTTTGGCTGACCTGCTTAAGAAGGGTCATGAACAGGCATTACAAATTACAGGAAAGGAGCCTGATCAGACACGGATACCAATGAAGAAAGATACTTTGACCTGGTACCTGATAAACAGTATGGAATTACAAGAGGCCCTACTGGGAGCTGGAAGCGTGATTACCACTGATGATATTCCCCATATACCATTGAACTGGGTAGGGCAGTGGGGTTGGATTCAATGCCCAAAAAGATTACAGAAGCCCCTGTCGGATGCTATAACAGCCTACACGCATGCAGGAAGAAAATCAAGAACTGCTGCAGTGACCTGGCAGGAAAAGGGACAATGGCACCATCAAATTCTCCAGGCTTCCAAGTTGGATACTTTACAAACAATGGAGCTATTGGCTGTTGTATGGGCCATGATGCATTTTTCGGGGCCCCTCAACATAGTGACAGATTCTTTGTATGTTGCAGGAGTGTGCGAGCAAATACAGGATGCCTCTATAAAAGAGGTTCAAAACAGGAGGTTACATGAGCTGTTTATTCAGTTACAGAGGGCAATTAGGCTGAGAAAACATCCCTTTTCTCTTATCCATATCAGAAGTCACAAATGGGATATTGGTCTGGGAGAGGGTAATGCACGAGCAGATAAGTTAGTCTCAGTCACAGAAATTACTCCAAATCCCACGCAGACTATGGCCAGAGAGGCACATTCCATGTTTCACCAAAATGCAAAGGGCCTCCATAGAGAATTTCAGATATCTATGGACGAGGCACGGGCAATAGTCAAAGCCTGTCCCATATGTAGTCATCATAATGGGGGCTGCGGGTTAGGTCTGGGAGTTAACCCAAGAGGGTTCAATACAAATGAGACCTGGCAAATGGATGTCATACATGTTGCTGAGTTTGGTAGGATGAAGTATGTGCATGTTACTATAGACACCTACAGTCATTTTATATGGGCTACAGCACAGACTAGTGAGAAAGCTGGGCAAGTGGAGAGGCATCTCAGCAGCTGCTTTGCTGTAATGGGAGTGCCACGGGGCATTAAGACAGATAACGGGCCTGCCTACTGCAGCAAAAGAATAAAGCAGTTTATGCAAATGTGGGGGATAGAACATGTGACAGGCATTCCCAGTTCCCTGACAGGGCAAGCAATCGTAGAAAGAGCTAATGGTACCTTGACAAGATATCTAGGTAAATACAAGGATATTAGAGAACTGCAAGAAAGACTGTTAAGGAGTTTATTTGTTTTAAATCACTTGTGTGTTTTTGGGGAAAGCAAGGTTCCTGCTGTAATTCGCCACTACGTACAGGAGAAAGAAAGTGTAAAGCAAGATGTATGGGTAAAATACAGAGATCCCAAAACAGGACAATGGCAAGGTCCTGCTAAGGTTTTGGGGCCAAGGATATCTTTGGATATCCTTGTGTCTCTACCCCTACAGGATCCTTATTGGGTACCTGCTAAATGGACCCGAGCAGCTGTGTTAGATGGAACCACCAGAACTCCATCAACTGAGCGAAGAAGACTGTCAGTGAGTAGAGACGAAGCTGTTGATCATCCTTCAACCAATACTTCTTAAGCTGAAAGGACAGTGTAGTTTGGCTATCAACCGAGCGATTGATCGGTGTAAATCCTTAGATTATATACTAAGCCTGCTTCAAGCGCTTTCTACATTTGAATTTAGAGGGCTTAGGAACCTAGCTTGTATTGATTGTCATAATAGACAGTGTGCTGCATGGGTATTGTTTTTTTGAGGGGGCTGTCAGCAAACTAAGTGGGTACATCAGACTCAATTACCTGACTTGTGGAGCAGGAACTGTGGATTTTATTGGCAGTTAGGCTCCTGGCAAGCAGAACTCCAGGCCTTTACAGGATTACCTGGCTACCAAGGGTTACAGTTGTATGAATCACCAGAACAGAAAATTATTGCATGGTTTAGGTGGGAAACCCAGCATTTAGTTAAACGTGCTTTGGGACAGTCCAAGTCGCATATTTTACAGACTAAGTGTGGTAGGGGCATTCCCCTTTTCACAGACAAGTATAATAGGTCCAATTTCTGCAGATCAAGATCTGAGAGACCTAAAGAGGTTAAATCTGAGCAGATCAAGGAGAAAGAAGGGGAAAGGAAAGAAGAGACATTCTTAATGACTTGTGGGAAACGATTATCTCCCAAATGTCTGGGTGGTTCAAATCAGCGCCTGGGGAGACCAGGCTGATGTGGCACATTTATGCTATTACGTTGCTAATCCTCACCCTCTTAGCAGACAGTGCAGATGCTGCCGGAGAAGTGAAAACTCATCATACATGGGCCCCACCTCAGCCTAAGACTAACATTTGGGTCACCCTGGCAAACTTAACTAACCAGGAGGCTATTTGCCTGTCATTATCTTCTCTTAGTAATCCATTTACAACTGGCTTGGTAGGGCTGCCAGCAGATCCCTGGCCATGTCCCTCAGGTGTACCCACCTGCAAAACTGACAATCCCAAGACAAGTGTAGATAATTGGGACCAATGGGTTTCTCACTTCCCCATAGCACCACAGGAACCCCAAGAATTGGAGCTGTTATGTTCAGTGATGGCAGATGCATGTATTAATTTTAACCACAGAAGCCAGCTTTCAGCAAAAAACTGTTCCACTACTGAAACTTCCAGCATGGCTGTGTATCGTAATGCAACATCTTGGTGCAATTATACCACAAGGAAAGTGTCAATCTCATCAAATGACCCTATCCAATTGCCAGCAGGTTACTTCTTAATCTGTGGAAACTGTGCTTGGCCTGGTGTCCCATCGATGCTGCACGGGGGGCCATGTACAATTGGACAGCTGTCTCTGCTTACACCCAATATGTCCATGATATTAAACATGAGCCACTGCCGCGATCGACATAAGAGAATGATCCATGCATTTACTGCTGACTGTAGGGACAATGTAAAATTTTGGTCCCCAGGGGCCATAATTGCAGCATCCTTTCTGACTCCAGGGGTGGCAGCTGCAGGTGCCCATGGTGCCCTAAATAATTTGGGATGCTGGCTTGCAAAGCAAACCAATGCCACCTCTTTGGCACTTTCTAGCCTTTTGCTTAATGTTGATTCTATTCGTCATGCAACGCTTCAAAATAGAGCTGTGATTGACTTTCTTTTACTTGCACAAGGCCATGGCTGTGAAGAATTTGAGGGCATGTGTTGCATTAATCTTTCTGACCATTCGCAGTCCATCCATGCCCAGCTCGCTGAATTGCGAAGGTTAACTGGTATCTTACAGGTAGAATCAGGTTTCGGTATTGATGGATGGCTCTCATCGTTAGGCCTGGGATCATGGTTACGTTCTGTTGTTAAAGTTAGCATTATACTGGGCATCATAGCTCTGTTAGTAGTGTTAATTTTGCCGTGTTTTTGCATGTGCTTACAGAACATGGGTGCAAAGGATGATATCTGCTGCATTTAATCAGACTTTGCTTGTCCAACAGAAAAATGGGAGAAGTGTGGAGAGCTTTTTGGACAGTTGGTTAGCTGAGAAAGGTCACGTCGACATAATGCCGCTAGTTAAGCTTGAAGGGGACAAGCATAGAAGCCAGTAGTCAGTGTCCAATGACAGGCAAGGACATTGTGCCCTTGGTGCAACAGCAGGATAGGGGAGAGCATCTTTGGCAGAAATATGAAGAAAAGTTTCAATAAAATATCCACAAGAATGCAGAAGTAGGCGTAGTTGGCTGATAAGTAACTAGCCAATAACGAGCTCACCTTTGCAATATGTATGAGCCTAATTAACACCGACATAAAGATGTGTGCCTATCAATAAAGATTTGAGATTTGCTGATCACTCATATTGCGTGCCGCATTTCTCCCACTGGTCCCAACACAGGCAGACACACCCACACATGTCCAACACCCACTGGGGTCACCTGGGCGCAGCAGGAGATCAGGTGGGTCAGGCAGTACCGTCCTTTCCCAAGCCCTGGCTGTTCCCAATGCCCTGGTTTTCCTGTCCATGCCACGGGTTTCCCCCAAGGAATCTGTTCCAGGGCTGTCCCAGCACCAAGGCTTGGAGTTTGCTGGATCCTTCTGGCCCTGGTCTCAGTGGCTCCTAGTCACCTCCAGCATGGTTTCAGTCATTCCCTGTATGATCCTAGTCACTCCCACTATGATAACAGCATGATCTCAGGATGGTCCCAGTTGCTCCCATTTATGCCCAGTATGATTCCCCTTTCTCCCTGTTATTCTCCAGAATGATTCCAGTTGTTCCCTGTATGATCCTAGTTACCCCAGTTGTGATCCCAGTTGCACCCAGCATGGTCCCAGTAGCTCCTAGTGCCTCCCTGTAATCAGTGGGGGTCAGTTGAGGGTTGCAGCTGTCCATAAAATCCATCTGGGGGAAAAGGACACACAAGTGATGTGGGGGGATATGGAGGGACATGGAGGCATTGTCCTGCTGTCACCAAAACTGCAAGAAATATAAAAACTCTCCAACAATGTTTCTACTTTAAGAGAATTAAGGCATTACTTTATTCTCGCCAGGATGTTGTTCTGGCCAGAATGTGCAACAGAGATAATTTAATCCACACATTGCCTGTGTTGTGCAGAGAAAACCATTCCGTCACACATGGTTCTTTACTAGATTTTTCACATACTTACACAGTCAGAACCCAGAAAAATGCATTGGTTCAATGTTCATTGGCCACAAGTTACACAGTTTGTACCTGGTTTCCTATTGGTTATTGATCCCTTTGCCTCCAATGCTAATTAGGTCCTCATTCTTAGTTCTCTTATTGATCTTTTCTCAGACCAAGTGTCCCTGACACACCAAGAAGGAAGTTCAGGTGTTGACAGTCACTTCTCTCTTGAGCATGCTCTGGCAACTCCCAGTCCACTGAGATGTCAAGCTCATCAGGCCTTGCCTGGGGAACAGAGTCTCTTGAAAAGAAACCTCCATTCCTTTTTCCCTAAGCAAAGATGAACAAAACCCCTGACTAAAGTTAGTTAAAAATTCTAGGAGTTGCACCATTTCTAACACTGCCCCTCCCCATGGACACAGTGCCCTCATTGCTACCCTGTGTCCCCATGTCCCTCCCTCATGTACACACATGCTCCCAGGGTCCCTCATGTGTGCCTCATGTCCCACCTGTCCCCTCACGTATCCCACAATGTCCTCATGTCTCCCTTGTGTCCCCCATGTTCCCACCCTGTTATATGTAGTGAAGATAATTCATGCTATAGAAATAGATACATGTAGGTATGAAATATTAGTAAAGTTTGACTCTATGCTTGTGAAACCACCCTGTCCAGGAACAGAAGTTATTCACATTATAACTGGTTCCCAGACAGAGTTAAGATAAAATCAAACCCTGTTCTCATATGAACAGGGTAGCCCTGAGCCACAGGTGCCTGCAATTGTCTTTGTCAGGGCTAGAGGTATTCACATGTTAACCAGTTCCTGGACAGGCTCTGGGACTGCTGGACCCATTATCAGATGTAGGAGACAAGCTGGAGCCATCTGAAAGGATTTCCTCTGCACCTGGAAGATATCATCTGGGAATTTCCTGGGTGATAATCAGCTGGACATCTCAGGAAGCCCACTAGGTCCTGCACCTGGACTTGATGGAATCTGTATTACTCAAGAGATGGCATCACCTACTACATGTGAATAGCTCTTGTCTAGGTTTTGGACACTTTCTTTGTCTGCTTTTACACATGTATGGACCCAACTTTACATGCCAAGAGAGAAAAAGACTTATGTGGTCATCTCTGCCTCAGGCAGAATAAATTGTATATAAGCAGGCTGGTGGAAGCACTCTGGGTGTACCTTAGGGGAAACGCTGTCTCTCTGTCAGCAGGAGCCCAGGGTCAGCCACCGGCTGCTCCCGGGGCTGACGCTGACTTGGCTGTGGGATTGCAAAATTTTCTATTTTTTGCTGATTGACTTAATAAATCTTTGTCAATTTTTTTTTAAAATAATTTGGCTACAGATTTGATAATTTATAACATACCCTATCCCCCATACCCCAATGTCTGTGCTCTGTGGAAGGAGGTGCCTGGACTCTTCCTGGCCAGCTGGGACATCACTCTAGTGGCACCATGTTCCTCTGAGAGATAAAAAATAGAGAGGGGAAAGACCCTGAATACAGGGGAGGACCCCAAAAGTGTGGCAAACAGGACGGGGCAAGAGCATCTTTCCTCCACTTAATTTTTGGGACCCTGCCAATGAGACAGGGGACACTATACCCCTTCATGGAATGAGTCCCCACCCAGGGATTTGGGCCCCTCTGTATGAGACTGGGATTCCACCCTCCCCCATTAATGTCCTTGAGACCTTCCCCATGGGATTGGGATACACAATCCCCCCTCGATGGGACTGGGGGACCCATCATTGGACTGGACATCCCCCTCCCCACAAGACTGAGACAACCCCCTTGTAAGTGGGACAACCCCCCATGTGATTGGGCACAGAGCTGCATCATCAGCCCCTGCTCCCCCTTCACCAGGGCCTCTCTGGAGCTGATGGTGGCACTAAGCAAGGGGGTCATAAAGCCCGCCTGTGAGGGCAGGGAGCCACAGGGGGCCAAGGCCCTATTTGGGGCAGCTTCAGGGCTGGACGCCCAAAGAAAGACCCCAGCTCTGGGAATCTGCTGACAGAGGAATGGAGAAGAATGCTTTGGCAATGTGTATGGTGACACCCTTTTGCTGCCTTGGACTCCAGCTCATACTGAAGTTCCAACATGTCCAGCATGGCAGCACTCAGTCAGGGTCATGGCAGTCCACTGTCAGTGTCCACTCTCCACAGGACTCAGGCAGGGGCCGTGTGGGGCTACTGGGGGGTGAGCGAGTCTTGCTGAGCACGCCCAGCTCTCCAGTTCACGGATCAGCTCATGGATGGGGTCCTGAAGTCCCAGTTGGTGCCATGTTGCCAATGGGACACTGTTGTGCTGGCCATCAGTACCTGCTGTTCTTCATCCCTCAGCAGTCCCACAGCAGAAGGGTCCTCTGAAAGACCAAGCAAGGGATTCAGCTGTCTGAATTTCTTCTGTCTCCACAGCAGCTCTCCCAAAGCTCAGTGGTGTCCTTTTGGGTCTTTGAAATGCCTCTCCTGAGGTGATCTGTGCCAAGGATACATGGAGCCTCTAGGCCAGCGACAATGGCGTTTTTCTGTCACTCGTGCCCAGTCAGGAGCACTTCAGCTTCCAGCATAGTCCCTGTTGGGATCCCCCTGTCATCCCAGAAACAGAGATGGATTCTGCCCCTGCATGATGGCATCAGGGTGCATTGTGCACCCATGTCAGCTAAAGCCTTGTGCTCCTGTAGCTCTGCTGTGCCAGGCCATGGATCTACACAGTCCAACTGACCCCACTGTCCTTTTCCCACACCTGGCTGGAGCCAGAGCCCCTCTAGCTCTGATCATGGTACTTGTTGCTCACTTCTTGTAAATATGACCTGGAGATCCCTTCCAGAGGGTCAGAAGTAACATCAGCCCTTCAATTCTGCCTGAGGACTTGTCCAGTGGCAACTGAGTGGCATTTTTCCTTGAAGAGTTTTCTGCCTGTGAGACCACTTTGAGACTTCTATGAGAGTGACCCTTGTGACATCCCTGTGAGACCCTCATGATACCTCTTTGAGAGACCCTTGTGTGAGAGACCTCAGGTGTCCTCCAGGTAGCCCCCAGGACTCACCAGAGGGCATAAGCTCTCAGGAAGGACAGGTAGAAGTAGCGTAGCCATTGTCACTCAAGGACAATGGTGACAGTGATGGCGATGGCATTGCATAACCAGCTGAAGGCCCCGAAGTGCAGCATAGTGAGCCTGCGCCCAGCAGGTGACTTGTAGGGGTGCGTCACTCGACCAGGGTCAAAATACTGCCTCTCCCCCCAAAGATAAACCCCACAAAGCCAAACACCATCACAATACCCCATACCCCTCCAAATGCCTCCTATATTCCCCAAATACAGCTAGGCACATGGGTCTCACCTGAACCTCACAATTATAAAGCACCTTATGTTGGTCAGAGAACTGCCCCTGCATCCCAAAATAGCCCTCCAAATACCCACAAACCCTCCCTAAACCGCACAAATACAAGTGGGTGTAGGAGTCTCACCTGGGCCTTGTAGGGGGCGATGCTGTACAGGGTCATGTACATGGAGAGCTGGATGGAGCTCCCCAGTCTGATGTGGCCCCTGAAAGCACCAACCCTGTGGGTGCCCCATAGAGAACCCCAAAACTACTCCACACCTCCCCCCCCAAATGCTCTATAGGGACCCCTGACTGTCCCATAGTGACTCACAGCTGCCCCTGTGCCCCCCAGCCACCTCCCCATATCCTCCGTAGTACCTGTGATGGAAAACCCCTTGCCCAGCAGGATGAGCATGAGGAAAATGAGGAAGCTGATAGGGTGGGGGGAGCAGCTGGCATGGGGATATGGGGAGGGCTGGGTACCCCCCTTCATCACGCCCCCCACACGAGGGGCTGTGCCCCCCCACACCTCCTGTACTCCCCCAAGCCCCTCATTACCTCCCATGACTTCAAAGCGCCCTTGTGCTCCCCCATATCCCCTACACTTTGCTGTGAAAGCTCTCCCAAATGCACCCAGAAGCCCCAGCCCTTTCAAATCTCAATATGCCCCTTGGACCCCGACACCTCCCAGTTTCTGAAGATCCCCCAAATCCCAATATAACTTCCCCAGGCCCCAATGCTCTCCAGTCCCCACAGCTGCTGCTGGCTCCCACAGACCTGCCCATAGCTCCACTTGTTCCCCCTTCACACTCCATGCTGGCAGCCACTATGAGCATCTTGCAGGTGGTGTGGAGCAGCTGCCATCCCTAGACCAGGTCTGGGGCGACTATGGGGGGTGAGCACCAGATCTGTCAAAACACTGCCTCCCCCAGGCCCCCCTGAAGCTCAGATTTCCCCCCAGCTGCTCACTGATGAATAACATGAGCGTGATGATGAAGACGAGGAGGAAGGTGGGGGGAGGGGTGAGAAGGGGTTCACCCCATGAAGCCCCCCAAAACCCACCAGACTATCCACAGTCGCCCCCTGCATTGCAGCCCCAGCATCATTCCCCTTTGTACTCCAACCCCTTCAGCTTCCTCAGATCTCAATAACCTCCAATATATTCCCCATACTGATGCACTCCAATCCTTCCAACCCCTCAAACCCCTAAACAATCCTCCAGATCCTCATATACTTCCCCAATCCCTGCAGCCCCCCAGACCACCATAACTCCCTATACAGCCGCAGACCCTGATATACAGCAATCCCTTCAGCCCCTCCAGACCCCCTAGACCCCAATAAGCCTCCTCAAACCCCCGTAACCCCCAATATACCCCGCGATCTCGATGCACGCCAGTCGTCCTCGCAATGTCTTTCCCCCGGCCGCGGCAGCACCGAACTCATTGGCCGAGAGGTGCCGCGTCCGGAAGGAATCCCCTTTGGTCGGCACCATCTCGTACTCCAGCTCCAGCCCATCGCCCTGGGGGGAAGATGGGGGGTACTCGCCCCACATTTGCTGAGGGCTACGCATCACCAGCTGCGGCCGCTGCACAGCACAGTCCCTGCAGCCCCCCCGCACACCCCCATAATTCCCCCGTGCACCCCAGTCCCTGCAGCCCCCAAATCCCCCGAGCCGGTTTATAATCCCCCAGACCCAAATATGCCCCCTCATCCTGATGGACCCCCACTCTCCAGGCCCCCCACACTCCCGACAGGGCCCGCCTCGATGCTGCACGGACCACGCCCCCAAGTCAGGCCACGCCCCCGAGTCAGGCCACGCTTCCTACGCAGCACCTGGACAGCGCGTCTGTGCCCGGTGGTACTGGGCAGTACAAGCCAGTACGGCGCCGTACGGCCCAGCAGCACCCCGTACACTCCAGTGTAACTCAGCACAACCCATCACAGCTCAGTATAGACCAATATAGTCCAGTACAGCCCAGTATAAGAGAGCATAACCCAGTACAGCCCAGTATTTTCCCCGAAGGAACCAAAACCAGGTGGTTCAGTCTGAGGAAGGGGAAGAGGAACAAAGAGAAGCATGTGGCAGCAGGGGGACGGCACGGGATGGGGGTGGGGGATAGGGAGGGGAAGAGGCTTGGGTGTCCCAGGGATTCCCCCCAGACTCTGGGAGTCTGCACCAGGGGGGCGACCCAGCTGTGTGGCCTGGTACCCCTTGCCAGCCCCCCGGGGACCCTTAAATCCGTCCAGGCAGGGGCCTCCCCCACCCACGTCACAAGGAGGTGGGTGGGGCAGTGGTGACAAAAAGTGATACCCCAAACTTCCTGTTTCTAACCCCAAAATCACCCAAAGCAGAGGCAGTGGCACGGTGGGAACTTGATGGGGAGCAGGGGGTCCCCAAAATCCCTCTGGGACTGGGGGGCAAGGGGTCCTTGGGTTGTGTGGAGGTTCTTTGGTCCTGGGGGAGGCCCCTGGGCCGTGATGGGGGTCCCTGGGGTGTGTCTGCCTGGGCTGTGGATGGAAGGGGTCTCTGGGCCCTGAAGGAAATCCCTGGAGTGTGTGTGTGAGGCCCTGGGGTGTGGACAAGGAGTCCTTGCACGCAGAGTGGGGATCCTGGTATTCTGGTGGGGTGTGGATGAGGGTTCTCTGGGCCCTGAGTAGGGTCTTTGGGATGGTGGTGAGGTCCCTGGGTTGCAAGGGGGATCCCTAGCGTGGTGGGGATCCCTGAGCCCAAGGTGTAGTCCCTGGGCCTCGAAGGGGGTCTCTATGGTACCAAGCCTCATCCTACTCTCTCTCTCTCCTACTGCATCCAGGATCTCCCCAGGGTGAGTCAGGATGTGCACTCCACTGCTGGTGACACTGGTGACACTGGTGATGGTGCCTGCAGGGGTCTTTCCCTATGGCTTCCACAACTGCATCCAGGCACCATGGGACCCTGGGCTGTTCCGCTGCATCCAGCGCTTCCTGAGCACTGTGGGGGCTGCAGTGGACGACCTTCCCTCCACTGCTACATCCCTCAACCTCTCTGTCAACATCTTGCGCCAGGTGCCCCCCAGTGCCTTTGCCCACCTGCCGCGGCTCTGCATCCTTGATCTGACCCACAACCAGCTGGAACTCCTGGCCCCAGGGGCTTTCTCGGGGCTGTCAGCACTGGCTCACCTAAACCTGGCCCACAACAACATCTCAGTGCTGGCCACAGGTGTGTTTACCGGGCTGGGCAACCTGAGCACACTGCGGCTGGACCACAATCCGCTACAGAAGGTGGCCCCCAGGGCTTTCCAGGCTCTGGCTGCACTCAGCACACTCTGGCTGCGGGGTGGCCGGCTCAGTGCACTGGAGACTGTGGCCATGGCTGTGGGGAATCTGACACACCTAGACCTGCTCGACCTGTGTGGCAACATGCTGTCCACACTGGGCCCGGGGCTGCCGCCCACACTGAGGGTCCTGTACCTCTGCAACAACTCCCTGGGAGCTCTTTCAGGGGCCACCTCTGCGGTGATACCCCCAGGGCTGCGTGTGCTCGACCTGTCCTACAACAACATCTCAGACCCTGCACTGCTCTCTCACCTGTGCCTGAACAACCTGACACACCTGCACCTGGCTGGGAACCCGCTGGACGTAGTACAGCTGCTGCGCGTGGCTGGAATCTCCCCGCGTCAGGTGGACGTGTCAGGGCTACAGGTGAACACAAGTGGCCTGGAATACCTGTGCAAGCAGCTGAGAGGACAGAGGCTGCAGAGGCTGCAGCTGCAGCACATGAACCTTACATCAATGCCCAAAAGGGCTCTGGCCGAGTGTCCGGTGCTGGGTGCCCTGGATGTGTCTGGCAACCGGCTGCGGCATTTGGGCTGCATAGGGCAGCTGCTGAACCCGAAGCAGCATGCAGCACTGCGTGAGCTGGTGGCTGAGCACAACTTGCTGCAGCGACTGCCATCGTGCAAAGGGACCCCAGTTCTGAAGCAGCTGCACAATGTGTCCCTGCGCTTCAACCGCATCTTAGTGGCCGGTGCGGGTGCTTTTGACAATGCACCAGCACTGCGGCAGCTGCGGCTGGATGTGAACGGGCTGGCACGGCTGCACCGCGCAGCGCTGCGTGGACTCCGCAACCTGAGGCACCTGCGCCTTGACAACAACCTGCTCACTGACCTCCTGCCCGGCTCCTTTGCTGACCTGCACCAGTTGGAAGACCTCAACCTGCGCAACAACCGTGTGGCCGTGCTCTTCCCTGGCGCCTTCAAGGGGCTTGACCGCCTGCAGACCCTTGACCTGGGCAGGAACAACTTGCGGCACTTGGCAGCCAAGGCATTTCAGGGCCTCCCGCGGCTTTGCCGGCTTTACCTGGACCGCAACCGGCTGCTGGAGGTGAGGGTGGCCGCATTCCAGCCGGTGCAGGTGACACTGGGCGTGCTGGACCTGCGTGCCAATGGGCTGCGCTACCTGAGCCGACACCTGCGGCAGCTGCCACCTTTCCGCTACCTACATAACCTCTATGACCTGAAGCTGCAGGCACAGCAGCCATATGGGATGCGTGTGGTCCCACAACGCTTCTTCCAGGGCCTCAGTGCCTTGCGCTCACTCTACCTGTCACAGAACTCGCTCTCGGCCATCCCTGCTGATGCCTTCGATGACCTGGCACAGCTGCAGTACCTGACACTGGCTGACAGCAGTGGCGGGATGGGCCACCTGCCTGCCGGCATCTTCAAGAACCTGAGCCAACTGCGCAGCCTGAACCTGGAGAGCGCAGGACTGCGCAGCCTTGGCCCTGAGGTCTTCGGAAATCTGACACAACTGAAGGAGCTGCGCCTGGCCAAGAACGGGCTGCGTACATTGGATGTGACTCTGGCCACCCGCCTCCCCGCCCTGCGCTATCTGGACCTGCGCAAGTGCCCACTGAGTTGCAGCTGTGCCAATGCCTGGCTGCCTGCCTGGCTGGCACGTGGGCCTGTGCAGGTAGTCTATCTGTATAACTACACGTGTGGTGAGGTGGGTGGGGCCTCCGCATACCTGCACTGCTTTGACACGTGTGTGTGCTACCTGGACATGGGGCGGTACCTGTTTGCAGGGACAGCACCGGCTGTGCTGCTGCTGCTGGTGCTGCCGCTGCTGCACCACCGTGGGTACTGGCGGTTGCGCTACCAGCTGTTCCTGCTGCGTGCCTGGGCACGTGGGCACTGGCGGCGGGAGCAGCGGCGCTACACCTATGACACCTTCGTGTCCTACAACTCTGGGGATGAGCGGTGGGTGCTGGAGGAGTTGGTGCCTGAGCTGGAGCGCGGAGCCCTGCGGCTCTGCCTGCACCACCGTGACTTTCGCCCTGGCCGCGCCATAGTGGACAACATCGTGGACGCTGTGTACAACAGCCGGCACACGGTGTGTGTGGTGAGCCGTGGGTACCTGCGCAGCGAGTGGTGCTCGCTGGAGATCCAGATGGCCAGCTATCGCCTCTTCGACGAGCTGCGCGATGTCCTTGTCCTCATCTTCCTTGAGGACATCCCCGAGGCCGAGCTCTCGGCCTTCCATCGCATGCGACGTGTGCTGCTGCGGCGCACACACCTGCGCTGGCCCTCTGAGCCCCCTGCACAGCCCCTCTTCTGGGCAAAGCTCAGGTGTGCCCTGAGTGGGGGGGAAGAGGAGGAGGAGAGGGAGAGGGGGGGCAGGGAGGGAAGCCCTGGCACATCTGGGACCCCCGGGGAAGTTCTCCCTCAGGAAAGAAACGTTCTGCCCCAGAATCACTGCTTTTTATCTGGGGAAGGTGTCCTGTGGAGTGGGGCTGATGGCAGCAAGGAGGAAGAGGAGAATGAGGAGAGGAAGATGGAGGACAGGGAGGGAGGCTGCCCTGACAGAACTGAGACCGCTGTGGAGGTCTCCCCTCAGAAAAGCAGTTTTCTGCCCCAGAATCACCGGCTTTTCTCTTGGGAATATGTTCTGCACAGTGGGGATGAAGGTAACAAGAAGGAGGAGGAGGAGGCAGAGGAGGAGGAGAAAGGTTGCTGGGAGAGAGAGAAGCTACTCTAGAGCAACTTATCCTGGTGTAATGGGGATCCCCAGGGACATTCCCAATCAAAAACATGTGGTTTTGTCTCAAAATCCCTGGTTATCTCTCGGATAGATGGTTGTTAATTGCTGCCCCAAGATATGCAGGATGTCTCTGTTTCGGCCCGCACGGCTTAAGAACGAGTCTGAACTCTTCAGTATTTGGTCTTCAAGTTGTTTATTAATTCTTATCTATAAAATTTTCTTTCTGCCCAGCCAAGGTCTGCTCAGCAAGGCAGCCAAAGGCACTCTGACTGCCCCTGAGGCGGTGTTGTCTTTCTATACTACGAACTACGTATAAGATATTTACACTTAATTCCCAATGCCTATCACCTATGTTAGACAGTGCACTCTAAACCAATCCCAAAGTGCCAGCATCACAGCAGAAAATGGAGAACAAGAAGAAAGGCTAGACACACCCAAGTTCGTCCATCTTGTCCCCATAACCCCCATACCAAAAATCCTAAAATCTACATTTTCACCCTGTGATAATATTATTATTATTATACTATTCAAACCTCTGTGACTTTCAGGTTTTCATACAAAGCTGGTAACTTGCTCCAGGGGTCATAATCAAATCCCCAGGTGTTCTGGGCTGTGTGCCAGGGTCTCCGAGCCCCCCGCTGGGGTCCTCAGCAACTCGGGACACCCGGAGGGACGTACTGAGTTCCGACAGTTATCCTCTGAGAAATGTGCAGTTGGGATGACAGTAATGAGGAAAAGGAGAAGGTGGAGGAGGAAAAGAGGGAAGCAAGATGGACGTCAATATTCAGACGCAGCAAATGCTTCATCATTCAGTTCCTTTTCCCAGCACGTGGGAGATGCAGCTCTTGCACATCTGGGTCACCCTGGGCACAGGCTGCTGCAGCTCAATCTGCTGCTGGGTCATCCTGGGCACACACTGCTGCAGCTGCTTCTGCCCCCAGCGACACCCCCATGGCTGGGAAATTCCAGCGGCCTACAGGAGGCACCCACCAATCCATCCCACCACACCCTGACCCCCAACTCAGCAACTCCCAAGCCCCAGGCAGGTCCCTGCATTGCTCCCACCTGATCCTCACCAGCAGCAGGATGTACTTGGCTTGGCTGGCAAACCAGAGCATGCTACAGGTGTTTGGGCTGCGATCACTGGGTTGTGCTGCCCAGGGAAGCCCTTTCGCAAGAGCATCAGCTGCTCTTCCAGAGCAGGATGTGGCTCTGCCTGCTCTGTCCCGAGAGACCGAAGCTCTGCTCAGCTTATCGGCCCTGGGGTGCTCGGGGAGGTGCCTCCCAGGCCCGACCCCAGACAGCCAGAGCTCAGCAGTGCCAGGCCGGGAACAGCCTTCCCTTACCTCTGGCCAGTGGGCACATGATGCTGTCAAGGGCCAGCAGTGAGCAATTGATGCTGGTCCCTCCCACAGCCCCTCTCTGCAGTCCTTGGTGACCTAGGCTCACCCCAAGTCCGCCGGGTCAGTCAGGCTCACCTTGGCCACACACAGGTTCCCAGCAAAGCCAAGAGTGGGGTCGGTTCCACTGCTTCACCAGGATCTGCGAGGACAAAGATGGCTGAAGCCATGGCTACACACACCCCTGGGGAGGTTGGTTGGAGCAACTAGCACCAGCGGGACCAGGGCTCCGTGTTTCCCATGGAATGGGTCAGTGGATCACACTGGAAGATGGGGCAGGAGTAGGAGAGGAACCTGGCATGCTGTGAGGATGAGTCAAACACTTGGACATGACACAAGGAGCAAAGCCAGGGAAAAGATCTGGAAGGAAGGGACAGAGTCATGGAAAAGAATCAGCAACCCCCATGTTTAGTGGTGGAGGATGGTACAGCTGGTTGGGTTTCCAAGGCTCTGGAAAAGCATCCAGACACCTGATTTACTCCCCTACAAGTAGCTATGGATGAGGCACTAGAAACAGGCTGAAGTGATAGCCAGAGCCTCCATCTGCCCCGGCAAATGTAACAGCCCTGCAAATTCAGGAAAGTACATGGCTGGAATTTAAATCTACTTGGCAAGTTTGCATCAAGAAACTGCGGAGCACTTTGACAGTCAGAGTCCTGGGGTATGTAATTCCCAACTCGGTGCTGAGTGGGACAGCCCTGGGATGTTATCTCAGCAACTTCCTAGCTTCATTTCCAGCACTGATTGGAGCAATACCACAGCCAGCAGCACTCACCTGGAAGATGGCATGGGAGTGGAAGGAGGCGGCGTTGGTCTTGGTGTGATGCTGCGCTGGTTTCTATTGCCCTTGGCCAATATCTCGAGGATCTGCTCTGGTGATGTGGGCTGGGACAGAACGGACACAGAGATCAGCACCCCCGATGCGGCACCTAGACACCCCAGTATCAGCAGCCCCAGGCACCTCAGGCTGAGGCATCCTGCAGCTCTGCAGGCTCTGTGACAACTTGGGGTAACATCTGCTGCCAGCCAGGAGTTGTGCAGGTGGCACCCTGGGATCTTCATACCCCCTGTGTCCTCAGGACAGGAGAGAGAGGGGGGGAGGGGAAGAGGAGGGAAGGGGAGCTTCTTGCAGCAGCCCCTGTGCCAGGAGTCACTCCCAGGCTGGGCTGGGATGAGGCAAAGCTTATCACCCTCCCTGCTCCCCTTTAGGGCAGTTTTTCTCCCTGTTTCAGCCTCTTCAATGCAGCAGAGACAAAGGAGTTGCCAAACCAGCACTGCTATGATGTGGAGTTTACCCTTGAACCTTCCCCGAACAAGCTTATAGCCCCATTCTCATGTCACTCCCCATGAGGTATTTCTGCTTTCAGAGCTTCTCATTCCTCTTGTTTGCATCCATCTTCCCACACCCCTTTGAAATCTCCCCACTGGCATGGCCATTCTAGTTTCAGCCAGGGCAGAGTTGCTAAAATAGAGTTGTTGTTTTTTTTTTTTTTTTGCAGTAGCTGAGGGGTGTTGCTGTGGGCATTTCTAGGAGGTTATTCAATACCATCTTATTTGCCAGGGGTAAGGGAAAAGGACTCTTTCTCCCGCATCTGAGAGGAAGGGGTTCCTTCTTTGAGGAGAAACAGTCGGCATTATTACAGACTTTCTGTGTAGATTCTTTGTCTTATTATGGTCTCTTAATGAGCTGTTGTCATTAATATAGTTTCTGTCACTGTTTTCTTATTTCATTTACTGTTTCCAGTAAATTGTTCTTGTGTTAAACTGTGATCTTTGTCTTTTGTGCTTCCAGCTGGAGGGGTCAGGGAAGCAAGAGTCAGTGTGGTTTCAGTATAAGCATTAAAGTATGGAATACTGTTCTTAAAACATGACAGCCTCAATTGCTGCCCAATGTGAGGCACAAAGGGTCGAGATAACAACAGATCTGTCTAGAGCTGTTTGAAAACAAATGTGATCTAAGCCTTTGTTGTATTATGTGCAGACCAATGTTTCTTGGTCTGTTCATGTGGGTGTGGTACCTAACCCTGTATGCCCTGTATGTATTGCCATATGTTCTTTTTCAGAGCAGGGAGAGAGGGATCAGGATTGCTTTGTTGATGTACTCTGGGATATCAGTTTATGACATGGTAACATCAAGGGCAATGAGGGTCATTTGGGATATGTATTCAGTGCTTCTCTCCTGCCCTTGCCTAGAGTGGAGTCCATTAATAATAGTTCCCAGCCTGTTCTTGTTGCTGTGTCTGCCAGGCCTCCTCAATGTGGTCTATACCATGTTTGAAATTACAAAAGAAATTTTCATAAAGACGATTCAGAGATCTTCCCTGAGGGACAATAGCCAGGAGTGGTATGAAATATGGGAGGACAAGGGCCAGTGTTTGGAGGATTTCTCTGCTCCAGTGGTTTGGAAGTTCACCCCTGGTAACTACAGGACCATGGTAAAGTGATAAAATTTATGAAAGAAAAATGCTGTAGTGACTCCAGAGAGGCACAAAGTTATGCAATGTGCTGGGCCCTGGCTACTATTTACCAGCCACTGTTCATCACTAGACAGTACCCTCAGGGGGAGGAGGAGGAAGGCAGAGCGACGGGCACTGTGGGCACTCCAGTTGCAGCTGAACCACAGGCACAACATATGCTGGGAGCAGCTGTCCCTATACACAAGTTATCCAAGACCAAATCAGTTTGCTCAGTGAGGGATGAAGACAAAGCAGGGTCCTCACAACAGGAGGAAGATCCAGATGAGGTTCAGGGTACACAATCGATGTGGCAGAAGTTTGTGTGAAGCCTATCATTGTTGTATACCATCACTGGCAGTGATGTTGATGAAAGAAGGAAAGCAAACAGTGCTTCAGGTGACTACCCAGTGTGGGAATTGGAAAGATAGAAATCTTCACAGGCTCAAGAGGGTTTGATTTACAGCCTAAGAAGAAGTCTAGATTGATGTGAAAGCAAGGTACACAGACATTTGTCGCAGACATTTTTTCATAGAAATCCTTTTTTTGGGATTTGTGCATCTTCTGGGAAGCAGAGCCCCAGAAGAAGAATGTAAACAATTGTTTTTGGCTGCTGTGAAATGTAGCAGGTGCCCCTGTGATTGGATCAGATTCTGTGTTTACAATTGGGGGCCAATCACAGGACCAAGCTCAGGGACAGATTCCCTGGATACAGAACTTTGTTATTTCATTCTTTTCTATTCTATTCTTAGCTTAGCAGCTTCTGCAACTTCTCTCCTTATTCTTTTTAGTATAGCTATAATGTATTATATGTCTTATATCAATAAATTCAGCCTTCTGATCATCAAACAAGATTCTCGTCCTTCTCTCACCATGGAGACCTCCTCAGGTCGCTGTAATAGACATTGAATAGAAGAATCATAAACTTATGCTTCTACAGTTATAAGCAAGAATATGTTTTAAGTATGAAACTGTATTAGATAAGATGATGAAGGGTTTTATAGTGCAATAATGTAGTAATGTGTTTGTAGAGAATAAGCTGAAAGTTTAGGTATTATAATAGAGACATATGTGTGTATATGTAATAAGACCTTATTGGACAAAAGTATCCGCATTGCAGGAGAAAGAAGTAAGGGGATAGGTTATAAAAACAAAACATACTCTGTGGTGACTGTCCATTGGATTAGAAAGTTATATACTGTCTTGCAACAAAGAACTTGTGACCATCTTAGACTTTGGCCGACTGCTTGCTGTCTTATAAATCTCATAGCCTTTGAGACTGATGTTATCTAAGCAATAAATCGTTCTCAGTCTGATCGTGGTACTGTCCCTTTGACTAATGAGACAACAGCTTCCACCCAGCTTTGGCAACATGAAGATCATCTTTTCTTCTCCCTACCGACCTATGCATTGTCTGTGGAAAGAATGTCCAACACTGAAGACAGATTTGAAAGACTCGAGCAAACCAGAGAGGCAATGTCCCATGCCCTGCCGGTATGGACCAGAGTCTCTGCTATTGGGAGCAGGCAAAATCCTGCTCAGAAGAGGGGAGACACACTATGCAGTAACCTGTGGTTTCAACTGTGTGACCATGGAGAGGACATGAGAAAGTGGGATTGAAAATCCATCTCTGCCCTAGCAGCATGGGTGATGATGTTATAGATGGATAATGAGATGACTGGCTCTCGCAATTAAAAGATAACTATTGTGCGAATATTAAGAAAAGCTTTAGTGATGTATAGTTATGCTATTGTAGTTTAGATGTCCTCTATTCTCCCCATAGTTCCCTCCCCCCCACCCTGTGTTGTGACCATCAGACAGCCTGGGTTGTCTAGGCCAGGTAAAAAGAAGGTGTGAACATGTCTCCCCTACCTGGGGCAGTTGGGAATGGAAAAGCTTGGTGCTTAGGGGGTGCAACATGGCAACACCTGATCTCCAATCAGGTTACAAGAAAGCAGTCTCCACCAATAAATGGCAAAGAAGAGCTGACTGACAGACTTTGGGAGGGGCCAGGGCTGACTGATGCAACCTCCAGGGGTATAAAAGACTGAGCGTCCATCTTGAAGAGGAACCAGCCACATGGTATGCACGGGGGCAGTTCCCAGTGCTGCAAATTTTTCCTTATGTAGTCCTTTGTTGTATTTTTGTTAAGGTTTAATAAACCTTTCTAAATTTTCAAAGTGAGCAGTTGTTTCTCACAGGTGAGTTGAGAGGAAGAACACCACCACAGAAAACTCATCAAGGATAAATCTTCTCCAGTTTCCACTGGGCAAGTCCTCAGACAGAATAGAAGGGCTGATGTTACTTCTGATCCTCTTGAAAGGACCTCCAGGTCGTATTTACAAGAAGCAAGCAGTAAGTACCATGATCAGAGAGAGATAGAGGGGCCCTGGCTCCATCCAGGTGGAGGAAAGGGACCATTGGATCTATACAGCAGGACCACAAGAGTACAAGGCTTTATTTGACATCATCACCTGATGTACCCAGATGCCATCAATATCTGCAGGGGTAGAATCCATCTGTGTTTCTGGGATGACAGAGGAATCCTAACAGCTGACTGTATTGGAAACTGAAGTGATCCTGACTGGAAATGAGGGGCAAAACCACATTGTCACTGGCCCAGTGGCCCCATGAATCCTTTGCAGACCTTACCTCAGGAGAGGATATTGTAGGGATACATCAGGAAAGACAAGGCAGCCCTGTCAAGTCCTATGTGATGAGTTGCAGAAGTTACTGAGGGACAAGATGAATCAAGTCACGTTGGAAGCTGAAAGCTGTCCAGCTGACTTTGGCTATTGCTGAATATCGCTGAATGAGAGAAATGGCCACTGACTCATGCATAACAGCAAATGCTCTGCAGAGGTAGCTGGACAATGGAAAAAGACCAATTGGCAGCGCACAGGGAAATCCATCTGGTTTACTGAATTGTGGCAAGACATTGCTGTGGCAGTAGCTCTCTGGTCACAGAGAGCAACAGACAACTTTTCCAGGCCTTTCTGGGAAAAGTCTGTGAGAAGATTAGAGAAAAGAATGAGAAACAATTCTTATCTTGCTGCACCTGTTGTTGTGAACATGTGGAATGTGTTATGGAGATTTGTTTACCAAAAGGTGGTTTCTTAATTAGCCAATGGTGATGGAGTTTGGATTGGAGGACCAATTAAGTCCAGGTGTATCATAACTGTCTATAAAAGGAATGGGTTTCTTCATAATAATAATGGAATAAAGAGATTGATCAGCCTTCTGTGAATGATGGAGTCAATGCTAATTATTACCTGGCGAGGGCCCACTGCTGCGACACATTGATGCCTGGGTAGAGAAGTTGGCTGGGAAAGTCCATCCTGTGGGTGCTCACGTATCCAAGAGTCAGCCAGCGAAGAGCATCACAACAATGGGCAGCGGATTGGGCTGCCAGGATTAAAGTGTCTCAGGTGGGTCTGGACTGGCCACACAAGGGCGAGTTATTTCTGGTTCAGTGGGCCCCTTAGGCATCTAAGGTCATCAGGGAAGAGATGTATCACGCAGATGCATCATGACTGAGGGGTGGACTTAATAATGGACACTATATCCTGGGTAATCCATGACTGTGAAATGTGTGCTGCGATCAAGCAGGGCCAGGCGAGTAAAGCCCCTGTGGTGTGGGGGATGATGGTCAAAACATAAATCTGGGGAAGCCTGGCAGAACAATTGCATCACACTGCTGCAACCTCTCCAAAGCAAGAGCTACACCCTGACAGTGGTAGAAGGTCTGACTGGATGGCTGGAGACCCATCCTCATGCTGGACCACTTCCTGGAGCATCATGCTGACCCTTGAAAAACAAGTCCTGTGGCAAAGTAGCAGCACTGAAAGTATTGACTCAAACAATGGGACTTATTTCAAAAACAGCCTCATGAACACCTGGGCCCTGGGAAAGCCAAATGGTACAATGAACTGTTAAAAACCACCTTGAAAGCAGTGGGTGCTGGGACCTTTAAACATTAGCAAAGGCCACCTGATCAGTGAACACCTACCAGGCTCTACCCAGTTGAGCTGGCCCTGCCCAAACAAAACATCCACATACTGGAGAAGGGGATAAAATACCTATGGCGCATATGAGAAGTGGGTTAGGGAAAACTGTTGGGATCAGTCGTGCCTTAAGCAGAGGCAAACCTATCCATGGCATTGTCTTTGCTCAAGGACCATGGGGCATTTTGTGGGTAACGCAGGAGGATTTGACTTTGGGTGAGAATAGTCTGTGATGTTGAATTGTATAACACTGGATGCTGAATGACACTGCCACTGTGTGCCATAAGTCCCATTGCCAATGAGGATGGATGGCTCTAGATACACCAGTCATGAGCTCCTGATGCTGCAACCAGCCAACAGCACCACAGCCCTCCTGCCCTGAGAGGCATCTAGAATGGACAGTGTTGGCCAGGGTACAGCTCCCAAGGCAGAGCTGAAATCACTGCTATGAGCTGAGCTGCCTGCCCCTTGCTGAGATTACCCTGTGGCTGAAGGACTGCCCGAGACCTCTAGAAAGTTGTCTCTTGCAGGACCTCTCTCTGGGAAGGCTGGGCATCCAGGTCAAGCCATCAGACCCCTGACCAGATGCCAAATGGGGGGGGCTTTGATGGGGCCATGACACCCCTCTGTTCTTCATGCAGATGCAGCTTCTCCCAGGGCGAAGGGGCCGCACAACTTAGCTCCTCTGCACAGCAGAGGATGGGTGTTAACTGCCTCTCACCAGAGGCTTTTTCATGACACACCCAAAACCTCTCTCCCCGCCCCACCTTTGATGTGAGGGTCTGCTGGAGTCTGGCAGCTGATAGCCCTGGGGCTGCAGTCTCCACTCAGAAGGTATTAGGCTTGTGCTCTGCTAATGTCCTCAGCCTTGAGTTGTTACTTTCTCTTATCTTTAGCAGCAAGCAGTGTAGGCCCTCAGTCAGGGCCCTATTCAGGGCGAGGTGGTCTTCTCTGCAGCTTTTGTAAAACAGTTTTACCATAATAGGCAAAAGTTCTTCATGAAGATGTTTAAGCCATAAACTATAATATTTCGGTCTCCAACACACAGCACTCCAGGATCACAACTGGGCCAAGACTTGGTCCAAATTTTTTCTTGGGCCAATGCTGTGGTAACTGACCCTCTGAATGAGACAGCAAGTGGTTGCCATGGCAACAGGATCTACTACAGGCTTCAGCTCATGCCCACGGCAACCACTTATAGTAATGGAGCCGCTCCAGGACTGGTGTCAGCCATGGATCTTGGTGATGGGCTTGGAGTGACAGGATGGGATAGAATGGCTCCCCCCGACAGAGAGCAGGTTTAGATCAGCTTCCAGAAAAAAAATCTTCCCTGTGAAGGTAGTGAGGTCCTGGCACAGGTTACCCAGAGAAGCTGTGGCTGCCCCATCACTGGAAGTGTCCAAGGCCAGTTTGGACAGGGCTTGCAGCAACTTCATCTAGTGGAATGTGTCCCTGGCCATGGCAGTAGGGTTGGAAGTAGAGGCTCTTTAAGGTCCCTTCCAACCCACACCATTCTCTGATTCTGTGATTCCATCAGTGGTGTGTGATGTGGTAATTAGGAGTGTCTTGGGCAGAGCAACCACAAAATGAGTTTTCCACTGTGGGGGTAGAAAGGAGGGAGCAGCAGAACTGCCTCCTTGGACTGCTGGAGGGCACATTTTGTCCTTTTTAGGAGATCCACTGACAGATTCCCTTGGGAGTCAGTCCTG
Source organism: Zonotrichia albicollis (assembly GCF_047830755.1). Taxonomy (NCBI): domain Eukaryota; kingdom Metazoa; phylum Chordata; class Aves; order Passeriformes; family Passerellidae; genus Zonotrichia; species Zonotrichia albicollis. Next base: position 3,526,963 of record NC_133855.1, read on the forward strand.
AAGGGAAAAGGAATCCAGAAAGGTGGAGATTCTTTAAAAAGGAAATTTTAAAGCTCCAGGAGCTGTGCCCATGTGCCATAAGACAAGCCAGAGTGGGAAAATGACTGGTCTCGTTAAAGAGAGAACTTAGGCAGAAACTCAGGGCAAAAAAGAGCATGTGTCACCTCTGGAAGGAGAGGTAGAAACCTTAGGGGATTATAAGGATGTTGTGAGGTGATACAGCAAGAAAATTAGAAGGGCCAATGCCAAACTGGAACTTAATTTGGCCAGTGTGATTGAAGTTAACAAGAAAAGTTTCTGTAAATCCCTTGGCAGCAAAAGGTGGGCTCAGGAAAGTCTCCATCCTTTGTTGGGTGCACAGGGCAGTGCTGTGTCAGGGAGGAGGAAAAGGCTCAGTCTTTAATACCAAACCCAGTTGTCCTAGGATGCTCAGCTCCCAGGGCTGGAAGTTGGTGACAGGGAGCTGAGTGAAGCCCCTGAATCCACTGACTGGAGGAAACAGTCAGTGACCTGCTCTGCCAATGAGACACACACATAAGTACCTGGGCATAAATGAGACGCACCTGAAGGAGCTGGAGAAAGAGCTGGCCAAGCCTATTTCACTCATTTCTCAGCAGCTCTAGTAAACTGAAAGAGTTCCTGTTGACTCAAAATTAGCAAATGTGATGCCCTTCTATGAGAAGGATTGGAAGGAGGATTCAGGGAGCTCCAGGTCTGTCTGAGACGTAGGGTTAGGAATCAGAGCAGTATTGATTGGAAATAGATATTTACATTATATATATTGCTTAATATTTGCTGCATTTTACTGCGCTAACTGCCTGTAAAGGGAAGACGGTGTACGTGTGAGAGCAATACAAAAGAATGCAAGGAGGTGTGATAAGGGAAGGATGATGTTCATCAAAACAGGACAAAGTTACAAGACTATCAAGACAACAGTGCTTCTCTGACCCCCAAACCAAATCAAACCAACCTTATGGCTTGGAATGTAATCAAAGAATCAGTAAGTATGCACTAGAAGACAGGGTGAGAAGGTCAAATCTGATGAAGACCACTTATTTCATCCCCCTGCGACCCTCAGGATGACCACCAGAGAAAAGTACGCAGGTGCAAGGGACTGATAAGTTAATTAGCAAACAAAGCAGGACAAGGTGGAGCCAGGAAATGAATACGCATAAATTTTCTGCAAAACCTAATGTATATGTAACATTTTAGAGGATAAAAAAAGAACACCGAGAGTGAGTAGATGCGCACGCCTCTGCAGAAGTATCGCACACGTGCCCAGCCAAAAAAAAATACATAACTACTTTATAACTCGCTTTGTCTTTTAGAGTTTTAGAGGCTTTCCATGTATCATGACAGCCTAACCCCTGTACTGGGGAAGGCCATGGAGCAGATCATCCTGAGTGCTATCCTACACATGTGCAGGACAACCAGGGAATCAGGCCCAGACAGCGTACGTTTGGGAAAGGCAGGTCCTGTGACAGAATGACCCACTCAGTAAATGAGGAAAGGGTGGTGGATGTGTATTATAGACATCAGTAAAGCCTTTGACACTGGAGGAGCTGGCTGCTCATGGATTGGACAGGGGCACTGTTTGCTGCATGAGAAACTGGCTGATGCCCAAGCCCAGAGAGTGGTGGGGAATGGAACTAAATCCAGCTGGGGCCAGTGTAGCAGGACATGTTCCCTGCCACAAGAGCTTGCTAACTGGTGAAATAAATCAGTAAACACCTCTTGTCTCGCAGTTATTTGGGTGTCATGGAAGCGGCACTTCTACCTGAATATAAATATCTGGCTGTGAAAGCAAGATTGTGCAAAGATAAGCTGGAATTTCTGACAGAAACTTTACAATCTATTAAAGCTACACCAAACTTTCACAAAGTAGAAGTCTTCTGCACATTCCCTGGAAATGAGTGGGGCAATGTTGGGATGCTGGTTTTGTGGTTACTCTCTCGAGGGTTGAGTGAAAGGACTCTTAGCACACTCTTGCCAGTTTGGTGGTAAGCTACATTGACTCCTCATCTATAGTATTTCTTTCCTAGCTTTGATATAGGTACCTTAATGTTGTGCACCGTTTTATGTAATCAACTAGTACTGTTGTTTTATACTGTGTAGTACGTAACTCTGTTCAAGACCTTTTCTCTATTATCTCCTGTCTATTCAATAAATATCTCATTTTATATATACCTGATTTGCCACTCTTGCGAGCGACAGTGCTTTAGGTGCAGGCCACTGAATTCAAGCTGTACCCAAAAATCTTACCCTAAGACAGGGCTTGTCTGAAGCTCCCACTCTGTCCATTGCACCCAATTACTTGTCGGTGACTCCAGGAGTCAATGCTAGGTCGAGTCCTGTTTACCATCTTTACTGGCGACCTGGACAAGGGGTTCAAGTGGAAGTGTAAGTAAGTTCACAAATGACACCAACTTGTGTGGGAGTCTAGATCTGCTGGAGGGCAGAAAGGCTCTGCAGAGGGATCAGGACAAGAAGCTGAACCTGTCTTGTCCCCCATTGGGATGCCTGTTGGGTAGGAATCATGCCCCAGCTGCCTCTACCTGAGGGACCCACCCTCCCCCAGCCCATCTCCCCCAGGAGCTTTCTCATGAGGTTTTCTCTTGCTGTCTCTCCCTGAAGTGTGAGTGATGGAGCAGCCCAGGGGAGCACCTGGGGTCAGCCAAGGCTGCCCATCCCAAACCTCCCCCACTTTCAGAATCCCAGGCTGGTTTGGGTTGGAAGGGACTTCAAAGGTCATCTCGATCCACCCCCTGCCATGGGCAGGGGCATCTTCCACAATCCCAGATTGCTCCAAGCCCTGTCCAACCTGGCCTTTGACACTTCCAGGGATGGAGCAGCTGCAGCTTCTCTGGACAATCTGTGCCAGGGTCTCACCACCCTCACAGGGAGGAATTTCGTCGCAATATCCCATCTAACCCTGCCCCCTGGCAGGTGAAAACCCTCACTCTCCATTCTGTCCCCTGACAAAGACCCTCCCCAGCTCTCCTGGAGGCCCCTTTTTATATTATATATTATATCTCTATTAGATTTATGCCTACATACATATCAGCCCAAAAAGTGGCTCAGGCAGTCCGTGACTAGTTGTGGCCACCTGGGGTAGCCCAGGTGTGAGGGAATGTGCAGATCAGGGGGTGTGGGGGAGTGAGCAGATCTGTGGGTTATTTTAGAGAGCCTCAGGAAGTCTGGGAGGGTCCTAAGCGTTTATAGGGTGTTTGGGGAGGGAGAGCTATGGAGCATTTTGAGGGCATTCTGAGGGTATTTGGGATCTACCAGGGAGTCTGCAGAGGATGGAGGGGTTCTCTGGGGTTTTGGGAGGGGCTACAGGAGTGTATACTCCAGGTCCCCAAAGTCCTCTCAACCTGTTCTTCATGACAGGATTTATCTGCGCCTGTCAGGGAAGTTCACCACACAGACCCTGTTCCCGATTCCCATGAAATTTTGACGTGCGCAACATGCAGGAATGTTTTTCCTGCAATTTCCCTGGCTCCAAGAGGGAGCCCGGAAATGGCAGGAAAAAGTAGGGGGGGTGGGGGGCGCTTGTCCATCCCCCACATCGGCCATTGCAGTTTTGATTCAAATTTTAATTAAAAGCTGAACTGGTGCTGATACTGCAACAGGATCAGCGTCTTTCTCTACATTGTTGTCATCACGCCAATTCCCAGGAGACACTCGAGGGGCGCTTGGAGGCCAGCTGGGGGTGCTTGCGGGATCATTAAAGGGTCTGGAGGGGCGCTTAGGGGTCGGAGAGGCAGCTGGCGAGCACTTGGGGGTCAGAGGGGGGGGCATTTTGGGGGCAAGTAGGGGACGGGCGGACGTCGGGACCCGGAGGGGCACTTGGGGGTCAGGAGAGGGAAAGTGGGGGTACTTACGGGGCCCCGGGGCGCACTCACGGCTCAGGGGAGCACTCGGGGAGCAGCTGGGACGGTGCTTAGGGGACAGTCCCGGCCCTGACTGGCCTCTCGCGGGTCGCGGGGCATGACGGGAACCGCAGTCCCGGCTCTATCGGCGTCCTACGGGGCCCCGCGGTCTTTCGGGAGTTGTAGTCCAGGAAGTGAGTAAACTGGCGCGGAACCAGTGGCGAGTGGGAGGCGAGGGGGGGCACGAGGGGTTTTTGGGGGCGAGGGGGGAGCTTGTGACGCCCCCGTGACCCCCCCCCAGCGCCCTCAGGGCCGGAGGGACACCAGAACCCCCGGCGCCATGTCGGCCGTGTGAAGGTGAAGACAGGTGAGCCCCACTCCCACGGGTTTGGGGGTTCCCCGCCCCGATGCGTTCAATAAGCCCCCAGGCGCCCCTAGAGACTTCCCAGTCCCCACAGACCCCCCAACGCTGTCCTGGGAGCCCCAAAACATCCCACAGACCCCGGACCGTTAAAGACCCTCCAAAGCCCATGCGTCCCCTCAAAGTCCTTCCTGGACCCCCGATACCTTTCACAGATTTTCCCCAACGCTCCTAGAGTCTCCCCGAAAAATCCCATAGACCTCTTCTAGATGCCCTGAAGACACCCAGTGCCCTCCCAACCCCTCCCGATTCCCAGCGCTCCCGATAAACCCCCCAAATCCCTTCCTCAGCCTCAGAGCCCCTCCAAACGCCCCACAGACCCTCAGGGACCCCCTAGAGACACCCAGCACCCCGCCAACAGCCGCTTTGGAGCCCCCAGAACCCCCCAAATGCTCTTGGGGACACTTTGGGGGAGAAGGGATTTGGGGCAATCCCAAAGGTGGGGTAGGTAAGGGAGGGAGTTTTGGGGGTCTCCCCACCTCCCTGGAGCAATTTTGGAGTGTCATTGCTTTATTGTCCCCACCATGGGTTGGGGGTGCCCAGGTGGGCATTCCAGGAGGGTCTCAATGGCCCTGGGGAGAGAAGGAGAGCAAATGGGGAGTTAGGGGGACCTGAGGGAGGCACAGGGGCAGATCCCTGAAATCTGGGGGCGGGGATGTCCTACCGGAGGCGTTCCCTTACGGCCCGGCGGTGGCATCGCAGCATCCAGAGGAGGGGGTCCCCAAGAGGGCCTGGGGGGGCTGCATGTCAGAGGAGATGGCTGTCCCACAAGTGTTCCCCCAGCCTCACAAGGGACTTGCTGAGCCAGAAGTGTCTCCCCAAACCACAAGTGCCCCCTCAGCCCCTCAAGTGACCCCTGACCCACAATTGCTCCCCTTGCCCCTGGCCCACAAATGACCGCCTTGGCCCGCAGGGGAACCTCTAGGCCCACCAGTGACCCCTCTGACCCACAAATGCCCCCAGCCCCACAAAGGTACCTCATGACCCTCAATAGCTCCCAGCCTTTGAGTGACTCCCTGGCCAACAAGTGACCCCCATGACCCACAAGTGACCCCGTGACCCTCAAGTGACCCCCATGACCCTCAAAGGCTCCTCTGGTGCCTCACCCAGTGGCGGCTGCCACGGCGCCTCCTGTAGGGCATCATGTGCACTGCTCCGGATTGGCTGTGGGGCCTCACGGGGGTCACGTGACCTGAACCCGGGCCCTCCCTGGGGCGGGGGCTCAGGAAGCGCCTCCCTTGCAGGCCCCAGGGCATCCTGGGAGCTGCGTGACTTCCAATATGGGGCACACCACAGAGCCCCGAGGCAGTCATGTGACCCCTGAAATGGCTCCTGCAGCAAAGGCTCATGGGAGTCTCGCTTCCCAGGCGGCGCCCCCTGGTGCAGAGGTGCACAGCAGCTGCTGCTGATTTGCCGCAGGGCATGGTGAGAGTCGCGTGACTGTGAGTATAGTGCCCCCTGCAGGGTATCCAGAGAGCTGCTCCTCATTGGCCAGAGGGTCTTGCGGGAGTCAGGCGGCCTCCAACATGGATCCTGCCACAAGGGTTCCTGGGAGACAGCCTGGGGTGAAGACGCTCCCTGGTGCTTGCAGAAGTGTCTCCCGATTGGCCATGGCGCCTCAGGTGAGTCACGTGACCTTCCCGGCGGCACTCCCTGCAGGGAACCCCGGGGAGCAGCAGAGCCCAGCAGGGCCCTGCACACCAGGGGCGTGTCCAGCGCTGGCTCCTTCCCTCGGCACCGCCCCAAGCGCCATTGGACGAGGGGGTCATCGAGGGTGGAGCTGCTGGGGGCGGAGCCAAGCAGCGCCTTTGCCCTTTCCGGCCCGCGGGGGCGGGGCTTGAGCAGGGCCTGGCTGGTGGGGGGGAGGAGAAGGTTGGGGAGGGGCGAGGACCCCCCGAAATGCTGACCCTGTACTGCCCCCGTGGGACTGGTGGTCTCGGGCGGAGTTTGAGGGGCTGCGGGACGCACTTATGGTCACAATGGGGTGTCTGGGGCATCACCTGGGATCGGGTGCGGTAGCTGAGGGTCCCCGAGGCGTGCCTGGGTCTCACCGGGGCAAGGGAGGGGATTGGCAGGCGCTTAGAGGTCTGGGGCGGCATTTGGGGGTCTGGGGAGCACTCTGAGCCCGGGACAACACTGAGGGAACGGGGGAGCAGACTGGGGCCTCCTAGGGGCGCTTGGGGATCCCGAGGGGCACTTGAGGCCGGGCTGCTTTCCCACCTCCTTTGCATCAGGCGCTCCGTTCGCTGCTCCAGGCTGAGCTTCTGCGGGAGGTATGCGGGAAGTGACGCGGGGCCCTCCCGAGCCCCCAAATTCCTCTCCGAGACCCCCCCAAATTCCCCCCTCGGTCCCTTCCGGAGCCCTCAGGCCTCACCCGCTCCATCGCCCGCGCTCTCGTTTGGTTTGCCCCGGCGTTCCGAGCTCGGGCGCTGATTGTTTCAGCGCGGGGACGGGCGGGCGCTGCCGCCAATGGGAGGCCGGGGAGGGGGAAGGCGGGAAGCGGCGGCGCCGAGCGCGGCCGGGCAGGGGAGGGGTCCGTGGGAGGCTTTGGGCATGCGCGGAGGCGTTTGGGGGCTCTGGAGGCGCTGAGGGATGCCCTGGAGTATAAATGGGGGTCCCGGGAGGCATTTGCGGCTCTGGGGCGCTGAGAGATGCGCGGGGAGTTCTGGGCGTTAGTGGGGTGGTTTTGAGGGTCTCAGAGAGGTTGTTTGGGATTCCCAGGGAAAGGTTTGGGGTGGAAGGAGGCTGGTGTGGTTCTGGGCATCCTAGAAAGGACTTGGCGGTGCAGGAGGGTCCCAGTGTGGTTTGGAAGGCTCTCGGGGTGGTTAAAGTGGCGGAGAGCTGGGATCCCGCTGACAGAGACCCCCCGATATCCCCCATGGACCCCCCTCCAATTTCCCCTAGGAACTCCAAACCCTCCCAGAGCCCGGCAGGACTCTCTCAGCTCACCTTACATCTGTAAGCCCGTGCAAGGGAATGATACCAAAACTGGCTGGCAAATAAACTTTCTAACACCATTTGAAGCATTAGAAAGCAAGCGTTCTTTGTCTGCGCAGAACACACTGAAGGATTTCTCCTTTAATCTGATGTGTGCAATAAAACTTTGCCACAGGGTATGGTCCTGGAGGGACCACGAACAGGTCTCTGGTTCGAATCACATTCACGGAATGCTTCGATATTACACATGACCTTTCCTTGAATGTTTTCCTTGGGCATGTCCAGTTACATAACTTGACAAAAGCCCCGCTATATTCCTCATTACCTATTTGTCCACTGGCTCCAGCTGTGCTTGTGATCCTCTGTGCACACCTTTACATCCTTCCAGCTTTTTTGCCAGTTAGTCTTTAAGCTCCATCCATCGCCTTCAGGGTGTCATGGTTGCCCAATTATCCCATAAAAAAAATCCAAACAATATTTAAGGTAGCAACAATTTTATATGAATAGTTTAAAAAATATATAAATAAGGGATAATTTGGTTCAAATAATAGCGCATAAGCAAAAACAACCGCGGGGTACGGAGGGCAAGGTTCTTGACCCTTGCCACTTCACGTACAAGCTTGCCAAGTGAAAGTCACCCCTTTTATGCCATGTGCAAACGCCATCTCTCCTATTTTCGGTTCGTCACTTTTCTGTCTCCGCCTTCATTACCACCTTCACCACGCATGCGCCACCACTCGGTTTGGTGGTCGCACAAGTCTTTGGGGGTCGTCACTGATGAAGGCCCTGTAGTTTTCTTCGTTGTCCTTTAATTCACCTTTGGGTTACACATGCGCACCGAGCCAGTACAATGTAAGCCAAGACTAACGTATCACTGCATCTACATATCAAAGCAATAAGTCTCTTATAATTAGCATTTTCTTGGACCCAACCAGGTTCTTGGTCATTTTTAGCAACTGTATCTTCAGTTTCTTTCCTGTGGTCCTTGAGAACATCTCCTGGGAAAGGGGGGTGGGTGGAGCCCCTCCTTTCCCTCTCTTCTTTGGCATTACAACTTTTAACTATTAACTATTTTATTATTCTCAAATATTAATGACTGTATCAATATTAATTATTGTTTCAATTTTTATCAGCACGAATCATACCTATTTACCACAAATCCCCCATTTCTCTTTTTGATCATTACGATTCGTGCTGTATTTAAAAGGCTGTGCCCTGATATCTTTTATATTTTTCAGAATTTTGGTTTTCTTGATGTCTCTTTTCAGCTTCAAACTTTTCCAGCATTTATTAATTCCAATTCTGTAGCAATTCTTTGCATCAATCTCACAAACAGATTCTTATTCAAGGCTGGCAAATCCCAATCTTTGTAATACTGTTTTAGCTGTTTATACAATTCAGCCAATTCTGTTGACTCTTTTCTCCTGTTCTTTTCTCTATTTCCCTTTGTTTCTTTTTCTTGTTTTATTTTCTCTTTCAATTTTTCTTTTAGTGCCCGATTTCCCATGCCTGTACTTGGATTCCTTCCATTATCATCTCTTTCAAAACAAACAAATCTTTCATATTGAGGGCAAATTTGATCACCATGGGGGTAAGGAGCTTGTCCATTATATTTCAAATTTTTTCTCTATCCAATACATCTTTCCTTCCTTAATACAAACATCTATAACACTGCTCTGATTGTAGCAGGCAGAACTAACATACAGGTGTGTTACAAACACAGATTCCACCTCGTCCTTAATCCACACAGGTTGATTGCAATAACCACAAATGTTGAAACTGCTGGGACTTGGTTTTTGCTCTGATTGCTTTTTCATTGCCGAAACTCTGTTCATTGTGGCTCTCTGGCTTTGGCCAACGGCCAAGGGTACCATAATGATCACAGTGAAAATAATCCTTAGGAAATCTACCTTTCTACCTTTCCCAAGGCCCCTTGGGTTGCAACCAAGGGCTGAGATACCAGTCTTCTCGGTAGCAAAGGTAATATCCCAGGATCTAGTCACCGGTGCTTTTAGCTTTTTTGGTACCCATAGCCCCACAGAGTTTGCTTGTCTCCTTTTAAATGCCATTTCCCAGTTCTAGCTGGTTAAGAAGCAATAATTAAAACAAAAAGAACAGTGAAAAGATTAGGCCAGAATCCCATAAACCTGTATTTTCCAAAATTTCTGGGATGTGCCAACCACAATAAGATTTTTGTAATTATTTTCTGCTTCAAGGGCGGGGAGTTCATTAAGTCGCCGCCTCCAATAGGCAAACTCACAGCACCAATATGCCCCTGCAATGTGCCTATTATGTGGTATATAAACTTCTTCTCCACAACAACTATCAATTTTGAGACACTGGTCTATAAAATTATGAGTTGCTCCTTCTCTTATTTGTGCTATAGACAATATAGCAAGAACCAATTGATCTAAGTTCCCTATTATTGGAATATGTATCCCAATATAACCAGTTAGATGGTGCCTAGGCCAGTTCTGACCCTCGCTGCTTGGCCAAAGGCAGCACTGCGGTGTTTTACCCCAGAGATACCTTGGCTGGCGGCAGAGTGCAGCGGGGCACAAGACAGGACTCCGTTCTCCTCAGGAGAGAGCTTCTGGCGATGGTGAAGATAAGTAAGGAGTGGATTCTGCTAGAAGGTTGCCAGATGTTTATTCCATGAGTACAGAGATGTCTGCACTGGGCCACTGCTGCTAACAGAATGGAGGCCGCATGGTCTCATTAACATTTTAAGCTCAGGACAGGGGAAGGGGAGGGGACAGGTGAGTCACCAACCAGGTGAAGGGGGCAGGGTCTCAAGGGAGGATGACACTTAGACAGGCCAATGACCCCCAGGCCTGAGGAGCATCCTTTGAAATCGACGAATCACACGACGCCTTGCTGGTATGTTAGCCTGATTGACAGGGCACACTCAGCAAGGGGGCGAGGGGGAAGGGAGAAGGTAAAACAGGATATTGCAACACACCACAACATCTCCCCCTAGTTTTGTTTAAAAAGAAGAGGACTGTGTTTATGGTGCAGAATGATTCTACTGAGGCTTCCAGGTCATCCACTGGAGCACTGAGGGCTTCCAAATGGTAGACCTCAGGAGGGGGAGATGAGCTTGAGATTAACTTGAGAACCATGCGTCTGATTACTCCAAAAACAATGCTAAAAACTACAATAACTACAACTAAAATAAACAGCACTAAAATTACAGTTTTCAGAATAGATCCCAACCAGCCCGAGAGTCCCCAGCCTTTGAACAGTCCATTCAGCTTGTTGTCAGTTTCTCTGTTGATGTCTGAGAGCCTTTGTCAAGGTAGTCCATACGTGGTTTGGGCTGTGGTACTATGTAGGAGATCGCAGGTGGGATGATCACGAGTAGGACGAGAAGCAGGCTCGGTCTCATGGCATCTCGAGGCTTCACACGAACAGTGGGATCTAAACTGGTACAAAAACTTGAGACAAACATATATTACAAACTATTCCAGATAGGAGGCTTAAATGGAATTTCCTCCAGAGAACGTGCGCGGTGTTTTCTTCTCCAGGCAGCGTGAGCAACCTGGGGCGCTTCTGCAGATTTCTCTGAGACTTTGGGAACATAGGGCTTTACCCATTTGGAAGGAACCCACCTTAAACCAGAGGGGGTGGACACACAGGCGTATCCACGTCCCCAAGTAACCAATTTGTAAGGTCCCACCATTTTCCAAGTCTCAGGGTCCTTTACTAAAACTGGAGGTTTTTCTTTTATCAACCTGTGACTGCTCCCCCCAAAGTGGCGTAGGATGGGTGGGTTCAGGCTGTCAAAAGAACAATTCAGAAAATTGATTGTGAATAGTGCCCTGGATAACCGGATGTGGGGAGGTTCTACCTTCAGAACCTGTTGTTGCTGGTCCAGGACCCTTTTAATATCACGGTGAGTTCTTTCTACAATGGCTTGACCTGTAGGGGAGTAGGGGATGCCAGTTTTATGCTCTACTCCCCATTGCTGCAGGAAGCTCCTGAATTCCTTGGATTTATAAGCGGGCCCATTATCAGTTTTCAGCTCCTTGGGGATGCCCATGAAAGAAAAAGCCTGTAATAGGTGCTTAATAGCATCAATAGATGACTCTCCTGTGTGGGCAGAAGCATAGACCGCTCCAGAAAAGGTATCTACACTAACATGAACATATTTCTGCCGTCCAAAAGCCTGTATGTGTGTTACATCTGTTTGCCACAGTTCACAACTGTTCAGTCCCCTTGGGTTTGCTCCCGTACTCACTGTAGGGAGTGCATGTTGTTGGCAATTTGGGCATGTGGTCACAATCGCTTTGGCCTGTTCTCGAATAATGTTAAACTGGCGAACCAGGCCAGGTGCATTTTGGTGGAAAAGCTGGTGGCTGATTTTTGCCTGTTCAAAAACATTTGGGAGAGTGGCCATCACTGCAGGTGCAGCAAGAGCATCTGCCCTTCTGTTGCCTTCAGCGATAAACCCTGGCAAGTCAGTGTGTGACCTGACATGCATCACATAAAAGGGTTGCTCTCGGTGAGTGACTAACTTTACCAGTTTTGAGAGCAATTCAAAAAGTGCAATGTTAGATACATCTTGCAGTATTGCTTGATCTGCTCTGGATACTACTCCTGCCACGTATGCAGAGTCTGTAATCAGATTAAATGGTTCTGAGAACCTTTCAAAAGCCCTAACAACCGCAGCCAATTCAGCAACCTGAGGTGAACCTTCCACCTCAGCAATGTCCGTCTCCCACTGCTGGGTTTGAGGATCCTTCCAAGTCATAACGGACTTGTGGGACCTCCCGGACGCATCTGTAAAGACAGTTAGAGCCCTTTTTAAAGGTCTCCTACTTAGAGCAGTTCTTAATTTTAAAGTAAATTGAACATCTTGTTCAAACAATTTGCAAGCGGGCCGTGCTACCGAAAATTGTCCTGAGTAGGAATCCAGAGCAAACTGCAACACTTCATTTTCTTGAAACAATTGTTCCAGTATTTTCATAGTATTTTGACCTGATTTTAACTCAACTGGAATGTGAATGCACTTAAAATCACATCCTGCTAACTCCCTGATCCGGGTCTTTGCTTTCCGGATCAGTTCTGCTACCAGTTCCTGAGGCTTTGTCAGTCTCTTGGACCTTTTGTGACTGAGGAAAACCCATTCTATGATCAAGAGAGAGTCCCTCTGGTCCCGGTCCTTTTTTGGTGTGTCCTTTGCCTTAGGTGTTTGTTTTTCCTCCCACTGGAAAATAATTCCATGGAGGTGTGGCAACTTACCTAGGATGATAAATTTGAATGGCAGATCAGGCCGGCATCGGTGGGCCTGTCTTGTGGACATTGCAATCTGAACCTTTTCTAGAGCTTTCCGTGCCTCTGGGGTAATAGACCTAGGAGCACCTGGGTCCTCTCCCGCTTTCAATAAATTGAAAAGAGGGGCAAGGTCTTCATTAGTCAGACCAAGCCACGGTCTTACCCAATTCAAAGACCCACACAACTTGTGGACATCTGCAAGGGTCTTGATCCTTGGATTGATTTCTAGTTTTTGAGGAACAATGGTCCTATTTCCAATTTCTAAGCCCAAATACTTCCAAGGTGGCATCTTTTGAATTTTCTTTTCCTGGAGCTCGAACCCTGCAACAATCAATGCATCGATCGTTAGGTCAAGCGCATGTGTTAGTAAATCATCATTGGGGGCACACACAAGGATATCATCCATATAATGATAAATGATGGCCTTCTCTGCGGCTGCACGAACTGGGGAAAGCAGGGAAGAGACATACCACTGGCAGATAGCTGGAGATACCTTTAGGCCCTGAGGAAGAACGGTCCAATGGTACCTTTTCATAGGAGCTTCTGAATTGATAGAAGGGACTGAGAATGCCAAACGCGGTGCATCGTCAGGGTGCAATGGGATTTGGAAAAAACAATCTTTAATATCAATAACAGCTAATTTCCAAACTTGAGGAAGCATTGTTGGGGATGGCATACCAGGTTGAGGAGAACCCATATCTTCAATTACATTATTAATTTGTCAGAGGTCACAGAGAAGTCGCCACCTCTTTTTGTCAGCTTTTTGGATGACAAACACTGGAGAGTTCCATGGGGACATGGTCTCCACAATGTGGCCCTTTTTTAGTTGCTCTTCTACTAGTTCCTCAAGCACCTTTATTTTTTGTTTACTGAGTGGCCACTGTTTCACATCAACTGGTTCGTCTGTTTTCCACTTCAGTTTTTGGGTGGGGCGCTGTTGTTTAATGACTGCTGCACAAAAATGCTGTGGAGAGTCTGGAATATTAATTGTGAAACCCCACTGGGCCATTAAATCTCTCCCTAACAAAGGTTCTGAATAATCTAACACAAATGGACGGATATTTGCCAATTGTCCGTTTGGACCCTCGAATTGAATAATGCTTTTGGATTGCCTTGCCAATTGCAGACCTCCTACACCTCGAAGGTGACCAGCAACATTTTGTAAAGGCCAGTGTGCTGGCCAGTCTTGTACTGGAATCACTGTGCAGTCTGCACCTGTGTCTACAAGCATCTCAATGCGTTTAGACTCCCCACCCCCACTGACATTGCACCACAATTTAGGTTTATCTGTCCCAATAACTTGGACCCGGGCGACTGTGGGCCCTTGTTTATCGACATTTTCAGGTAAAGATGGCACAGGGATAGCTTAAGCAACACTTTGTCCCTTAGGAAGAAACAGGGGTGGGTGGAAACAGTGCAGGCTGAGAACAAATTGCTTGGGATCTGATGTTGTTATTCCCGGAGCAATTTCGATCTCTTGTGGTGTGTTTTTGTCCCCAGTGATGATGTACTTACAACGAATCTGGTTCCAAGTACCTTTCTGTTCAGGATTTACAGAGACAATATGCCAGTCAGTGTCCTTCAGGTGGAGTGACTCTGTCAGCTGCAACCTGTAAGGCTCATTGACAGAAGATGCGGTTAATACAGAATCACTTAAATCATAACAAAGGGTATTTTGTTTCACTTTCAACAGTGGACTAGCAGACTTGGTCTTTGAAGCACCTGCTTCACTTACACAAATGTTAATATTATTGCGCGCTTGATTTATTTTGCTACCCTTATTCTCTTGGCCTGCTCCTTTTATGTCTGCACGCCTGGCAGGCTGGCGCTTTATTCTTCGTTTTTTTGTTGTTGACCCCCAGGGAGGGCTTGCAGTTCTCCTCCCCTGCTATTTTTAAATTCATCAAATTCCCTTTTCAGGGGGCACTGGTTACTCCAGTGTCCTAGCTTATTACAAAGCAGGCATGGTTTAGTGGGCTCAACCATTGCTGGTCTCCGCTGCTGCCCAGGGTGCTGCTGTGCTGAGGGAAAAGGTGAAGGGCTGGCAACAGCGACACGCTGAGGTGGTCTTGGCAGCAGCCTTGGTCTGGTGTCTTTAGCCACAGTCATCAGAGGCACTTTCCTGTTACAGTACTAGAAGCATATCTTTTAGTGTAGGGGAAGGTTCCATAGGAAGGCTCAGGATTGCCGCTCGACACTGTTCATTTGCATTTGTAAACGCTATTTCTTCTAAAATTGCTTCTCTAGCATTTTCTTTTTTAACCTGTATTTCAATGGCTCTAGTTAGCCTTTCTACAAATTTCAAAAAAGGTTCTGATGGTAGTTGTTTGATTTTACTATAGGGCTCAAAAGGCCCCTCAGGTTGGAGGGAAAAGAATGCTTTTTCAGCTGCTTCCTTTACTTTCTCAAGTGTTTCTGCAGGAATTGCAGCAGCTTGGACTGAGGGAGAAGACCATTGACCCTCACCACAGAGGTGATCAATAGTGATAGGGTTACCATTGTTGTCTTTTGCTATGTTTGGATCAGCCTGTAAGCTTGGGAGAGCATCTTTTAGCAGTTGTTTCAATGCTGATTCCCATAATTTGAATTCCGTGGATGTCATGAGACATGAAAAAAGTTGTTTTAAATCATGTGGAACCACAATAATCCTACTTAATTCAGAATTTAAAAGGCCACGGAAATATGGACTGTGTGGACCATATTCTTTATGAGATTTACAGATCTCTTTAATCAATTGTTGTCCAAAAGAACTCCAATTAGCAGTTGGGGCTGCTCCAGCTTGAGCTGTAGGCTGAAACGTAACAGGAGCCAGTGACAACATGGCACTGTGCATTGGGTCTGCTGTCCCCCGCTCTGTATCCCTGGAATCAGAAGCATTGGGATCACAGCTACAGGTTTGGGGACAGGCAGTGGGTGTGTCCCCACCGTGGGAACCCGGGGAGGGGGCGGGGACAGGGAGCCGGCAGGGGGCGGGGAAACCGTGGGAGCAAGGGGCGGGGTCAAGGGGCTGGCAGGGGGCGGGGATACCGTGGGAACAGGGGGCGGGGTCACCTGGTGACATCACGTCAGCAGACGCCCCCTGGGAGGAGTAGAGAGGCGGAGCTGAGGGTACTGCAGGAAAGGCGAGGGGAGGGGGGAAGGTGTCACGAGGAACAGGAGGAGAGGGGGATGGGGCAGGAATTTTGGGATGCTTAAGAGGATTTTGGGAAGAAGAAGACCAGGTTTGGGAAGATGCCACGTGGCATCCACCATCTTGCGGACCCCCTAGGGACTGGGGGCCATTTTGGACATCACTGCTCTCCGGAAAGCTAACACGTGCTCTGGGATTTAGAGGAGGGGATACAGGGGATTGGGAAAGACACACAGCCTGGCCAGGGCTTTGTGAACAAAACAACTCAGGTATTCTTGCACTCTCTGGGAGCCGACTTCCCAATGAGTTTGCACTCTTTAAAATACCAAGTTTTGGGGAAAGAGGTTTAGGGGTTTTAGAGGGAGAGGGAGGAACAGGGAGAGTAGAGGTACATGGCTTTACATTTGGCTTTTTCTCCATTTCCTTTTGTTTGAGCAATGCTGTTCGAATTTGTAAACTCCAGAACACAAATTTAGCTGAGGGTGATTTCCCAGATTGTCCTAAGGTTATCAATTCATTCCCAACTTTATCCCAGAATTGAATATTGTGGATTTCTTCAGGGGAAATGTTTGGGAACTGCAGAAAAAGCCATCTTATAAACTGTTTCAATTTTCCTTTAGAGAATTTCACATTACTCTTGATTAAAATGCTAACAATATTATAATACACTCCCCTTTGTACAATGCTAAGTTTGGAACCCATGTTAGATGTAAAAAGCAAAGTACTTAATCCCGCCTGACCAAAAACAAAGCTAAAATCAGCTACCAATTTCCAAAAAAAAACCACAGATAGAAAGCGATAACGAGCAGACAAAAGCTTCAAAATGCAGCTGTATGTACTGCTTTTAAAATTCCCGGGCAGCAGCAGCAGGGCACGCCCTGCCGAGCCGAGGCAGAAACAAAGCCTCCCCCGCGGTGGAATGCAGCCCCCCCCCGCGGAGCAGAGGCAGCAGCCACTCCACGTGGCAGCCGAAACCGGGACGCCCCCCCCCGCCGCCGTGTGTGCAGAGAGCACTCCCGACCCCGCAGATCCCCTGGCCACGTGGAAAGAGAGCCCCCCCCCTCCCCCGCAAAGAGAAAGAGAAAGAGACTCTCCTAACACGTGTCTGAGCACGCTGCTGAGCCGGGGGGGAAGGGCAGAGAGCGATCCCGCTCCGGCGCGAATTTTAAAAGACAGTGAAACACACGCAGAAAATAAAGCTAGAACGCTATGAATTCTCGTCTGTGGGGCTGCGCAGCCAAAAATGCAAAGGCAAAAAGGAACAGAACTCGCGGCAGAGTCTGTTTTTGAGCTTCTGCTCTACCGAAAGCAGAGATACTCCCGTGAAATGGAAGCTGTAGGCTGGGTACAGGCAGGCAGGTCTCCACCGGAAAAGGACCTCTCTCTGGGTGCAAGAGAGGCTCCCCTTTTCTTCCTCTGGAAAATGTGCTCACCACAATGAAGCTGGGCTTTCCAAAAGGCACCGAACAGTCCACGAAACTTTTTCTGGGAATATTCCCAAAGTCTCTAGCTGGGAGTCTTGAAGCCAGGCTCCTTTCAGCTGGATGCACGGCTGCCAGAGCTTCTCTGAGGAACTGCGAGTCCGTTTTCGGGCTGCAGAGTCGAGCCACCCACAGGGACGCCAATATATTGGAATATTTATCCCAATATAACCAGTTAGATGGTGCCTAGGCCAGTTCTGACCTTCGCTGTTGGGCCAGAGGCAGCACTGCGGTGTTTTACCCCAGAGATACCTTGGCTGGCGGCAGAGTGCAGCGGGGCACAAGACAGGACTCCGTTCTCCTCAGGAGAGAGAGCTTCTGGCGATAGTGGAGATAAAAGGAGTGGATTCTGCTAGAAGGTTGCCAGATGTTTATTCCATTGGTACAGAGATATCTGCACTGGGCCACTGCTGCTAACAAAATGGAGGCCGCATGGTCTCATTAACATTTTAAGCTCAGGACAGGGGAAGGGGAGGGGACAGGTGAGTCACCAACCAGGTGAAGGGGGCAGGGTCTCAAGGGAGGATGACACTTAGACAGGCCAATGACCCCCAGGCCTGAGGAGCATCCTTTGAAATCGACGAATCACACGACGCCTTGCTGGTATGTTAGCCTGATTGACAGGGCACACTCAGCAAGGGGGCGAGGGGGAAGGGAGAAGGTAAAACAGGATATTGCAACACACCACAACACCTATTAATCCAATTGCTGCTGGAAGGGTCTCGTCTCCCAATCTCAAAGGTATCCAAAAAAATTATTAGCAATGTGTTCTATAATTAGCTGACTAAATACATAACCATAGCAAAGCAAGCAAATCAATTGTCTCTCCTTCTCTTCTCTCTTAGTTACTTTCCACCATGAGTTAAAGCAGAGTGTGCAAACAATACTTATCCCTGGATGACACCCTAAACCATGTTTACCGCACTCTCAACATTTTACTTGTCTCTGAGCTCTTTTAACAACAGGTGTTACCAATCTCAGTTTCTGGAATTGCAGTTCTATAATCAAGTCTAATAATGTTGCTGGTGGTGATCCTGGAGGAGATATTCGATCTTTTTAGGCTGTTCCCACTGATTCAAAAAGTATTTTTATTCTTTTTCCACCGGCATTCTTCTGCCTCTGAGTTCAAGGAAATTGCGGTCCGCAGCCACTCCGGGATGCTTAGTTCCTTCTTAATAAATCAGGGTTAATATAAATCATGTTCCAACAATATTTTAGCTACTGTTTGAACTGTAGCCCAAGCTGCTGGAAATGCTTTAACCCACTGAGTAATTGATCTATTATAACTAACAAATATTTCTACCAACCCACTTTAAGCAATTCTATAAAATCAACCTGGATTTTTTTCAAATAGCCTGTAGGCTGTTTTGCATCCTCCAAAGGGAGAGCTTCTTAACACCTTCTTATTTACCTTTCAACAGGTAAGACACCCCTGGGTAATTTATTTTCCAATTTCAAATATCCTTATATACCCATAAAATTTTAAAAAGTGATCACAAAAGGCCCTTGTTTTCCAGTGTGTCTGTCTATGCGAGTTATCTAAAATCTAATGTGCCACTGGTTTTTGGCATCATAATCCTGCCATCAGAAAAAACTCACTTTCCCTCCTTAAATGTTGCTCTTAATTTCCTTATAGCTGCCAATTCTGCTAGCGGAAGGGAAAGTGTCTTCTGCTGAATTTCTATTTTTTTCTTTTTATAAGGTCATGATTTTAGTATCTCCCTTTTTTAAGGTCGCTTTTTTTGCTTCTTCATCAGCCAAATTATTTCTCTGACTCTAATATCCCTCCCTCTCTGGTGTTCCTTTACATGAACTACTGCTATTTTCTTTGAGCCTTTTAAAGCTTCAAGTATCTAAATTATCAATCCCCCGTGTATTAACCCTTTCCTTTGAGTGTTTATAAGTCCCCTTTCCTTCTAAATTTTTCTAAAAGTATGTACTACAATAAAAGCATATTTGGAGTCTGTATAAATAGTCCCTTCTTGCCTTTTCAGTATTAATAATGTACGGAATAATGCCTAAAATTCACAGGCTTGTGCTGACCAGGAGGGACTAAGGGGATCAGACTCCTTTACCCTAAACTTTTCTCACTTTACCTAAATGCTAACCCGTGTCATTAATTTCTAGATTATCTTCTTCAGTTAAAGAATAAATTTTAAGTTTTCCTTCACAGGGTTTTATCTGTAAATTTAAGGCTATTATTAGATCTCTGCCTAAATATTATTCTCGGCCTCTGGTATCAACAATAAATCATTTACTCCAAATTTGTCATCTGTTTCAATTTGCACTCCTTTTATTACAGGAACAGGGAAAGCCTCTCCTGTAATTCTGATTACTGAAACTCGCTCACTACTTATCTCACATCCCTGGGGTAATTTTGTCACTGTCGACCGAGAAACTCCTGGATTGACTAAAAATACGACTTCTTCACTCTGAGGACCTACTCTTAGCTTTATTATCAAGGCCTCTTCTGGGTGTAATTCGGTCCTCTTCGTTAAGCAAAGCTCTTGCCCTCTCTGATTCTCCTGAGAAGTTTTCTCATCTTGCTGTTTCTTTCTGCAATTTTTTTGCAGGTGCCCCTTTTTATGACAATAAAAACAGGTGGGTCCCGCACCCTTCAAAGTGGGGCAAGAATTTTTTAAGTGTCTCTTCTTGTGGTGAGAAAAATGCACAGGTTTTTTGTTTCTAAAAATAGATCCTGACATCCACTGCTTGTTTTTTCCTGCAGATTTTTCTGTATTCAAAGCTGCCTGCATTTCTTGAACTGCTGCCACCAAAATTCTGGCATCTGCTTTCTGCTTTTTCTCATTTCTCTTTACAAACATCCTTTGTGCTTCTCTCAGTAACTCTTGCAGTCCCCTGTCCTGCCAATCCTCTAATTTTTCCAGCTTTTTCCTAATGTCACTGCAAGATCCGGTCACAAACTGAATTTTTAACAGAACCTGCCCTACTGCAGTATTAATATCTATACCTGAATATAATTGCAAGTCTCTTTTTAATCTTTTTAACCATTCTGCCGGTGACTCATATTTTTTCTGATGCTCACTCAAAACTTTTTCTATATTATGTCCTTTAGGCACTGCCCTCTGAATTTCTTGATTTTCTTCCCTTCGGGATTCCCATTCATCCCAAAACCGCATTAACATCTCCAGTGGGCTGTCCTGAGGAACGCTCCCCCCCTGAGAACCCCCCTCATGGTTCTCAGATACTTCAAACCACTGCGAATTTTTCACACAATCCGCAGCCCCTGGGTCAAGGAACTTACTCTTTCCCTGACCCATTTCTGGCGGCAACAAACTAAGAAATCCCCAGTACCAGGAGAGTCTTAGTTTCCCACACCCACCCCGTGGCTCAGCTCCTCACCTACTACTCTGTCACACTGCCTTTTCAATCTACCTGTTCCACTCCTATGTCTCCCTCTGCAATCTACTTGTTCCACTCCTCTCTCCCTCTTTCTCAATCTATTAGCCTCATCCTCTCACCATCTAATCACATACTAAATTGCCTGCTACCAATCCCTCCAAGGAAATTGAACCTATTCATTCACTCTCTCAGTCTCCCTACTGAGTCAATCCCTCCTGCCCAAGGACCTTCCCACAGGTGCCTGGACCAGGGATCCCCTCCTTCCCCCTGGGTCAAACCCTCCCGGGGTCCCCACTCATTCACTTTTCTTTCGCTTCCCTCCTTTTCCGGCCGGTCTCCTCGTGGAGAACGTGAAAACGCGGTACTGGGAGGTCCCACTTGCTTCGGGGGTCTGGGACTGCCCAGCCCCCATCTCAGACACTCCACACACACTCACACACACATACAGCCGCCCCCCGACCCAAAACCCCGTGATACTCACAGCCTCATTTTCTCACAAGGGTCTTCATGCACAAAGCAGTTTTCTATGGGAACTCTCTCTCCTACAAGCCGGCACTCTGATGGGAGCCTCTCCTGCGCGCCTCCAATAACTAATTTGCTTATGCGTTATTGTAAAAAGAACTCTCTTTTCCCAAGGGAGAGTGGCCTAGCCTTGGGACCACTTAAAAGTCTGGTGGGGAGCTCCTTCCCAGAAACTATCCACCTCCCCAGAGTTAAAAGAGCTCCCGGGTAGCGGCACCAAAATTGTTATGTTTGCCCAATTATCCCATAAAAAAAATCCAAACAATATTTAAGGTAGCAACAATTTTAATTGAATAGTTTAAAAAAATATATAAATAAGGGATAATTTGGTTCAAATAATAGCGCATAAGCAAAAACAACCGCGGGGTACGGAGGGCAAGGTTCTTGACCCTTGCCACTTCACGTACAAGCTTGCCAAGTGAAAGTCACCCCTTATATGCCATGTGTCAATACCATCTCCTCCTATTTTTGGTTTGTCACTTTTCTGTCTCCGCCTTCATTACCACCTTCACCACGCATGCGCCACCACTCGGTTTGGTGGTCGCACAAGTCTTTGGGGGTCGTCACTGATGAAGGCCCTGTAGTCTTCTTCGTTGTCCTTTAATTCACCTTTGGGTTACACATGCGCACCGAGCCAGTACAATGTAAGCCAAGACTAACGTATCACTGCATCTACATATCAAAGCAATAAGTCTCTTATAATTAGCATTTTCTTGGACCCAACCAGGTTCTTGGTCATTTTTAGCAACTGTATCTTCAGTTTCTTTCCTGTGGTCCTTGAGAACATCTCCTGGGAAAGGGGGGTGGGTGGAGCCCCTCCTTTCCCTCTCTTCTTTGGCATTACAACTTTTAACTATTAACTATTTTATTATTCTCAAATATTAATGACTGTATCAATATTAATTATTGTTTCAATTTTTACCAGCACGAATCATACCTATTTACCACAAGGGCAATTGAAAATTTCTCTTCTGCATGTCACTTACCAGGAACCCCAAAACCCTTCCAGGGACTCCCATGGCCCCCCTAGGACTTTCTGGTCTGGGAGGTTCAGAGGGCTGAGGGGATCCCTGGGTGGTTTTGGGGGTCCCTGGATGGCTTTGGGGGTGGGGTCTCTGTCTCTGGAGAGTTTTGAGCTTCTCTGTGGAGTTCAGAGTTTCCCTATTTTTATATCTTTATTTTAAGGCAAAAGCCCTTTAATTCCCTGTTTGCCGTCGTCTCTCCTGGTTCCATGTGGTTTTCTTCAGCTTTTTCAGTCATTTGGGCCAGAATTTCCCATACCCTGGATTCTCTGCTGGGACTTGGGTCATTAATTTTGGGTAAAAAACGTCTGGATTTGGTGGTGTCCTTTCCCTGCTGTCATGGGGCAGAGGCCACCATGGGGACAGCGATTCTGGGAGTTCAGGAAATTTGGGATGATTGTTGTGGGTCCCACACCTGTCATGACATCCCTGTCACTCACATCTATCAAATGTCTTGTGGGTTCCACTCCCATCATTTCCCATCCGTGACAGGATCCAGCTGCCAGCTCCCAAATTCTCTGGAACTGTGGGCCATGCCCCCCACCCCCATCTTGAAATTCTGCTGAATCTGCCCAAATCTGCATGGTTTGGCTGTGGCTTGAGTATTTTTTATTTGGGTATAAAAGGAGTGACTTTGGTACAAACACTATGTGTCCGCAGGAGCCCAGGAATTCAAGAGCCAAGGGGCCAGTGAGTGGGGAAGAATGGGGAGGCTTCGTTCCCTGTTTATTCCTGGTTTTCCTTATTGTTTAGTGACAGGCAGAAATTGAGGATTTTATCTGCCCAAATTTCAGAATTTTTTACCCTTTCCCTTCCTCAGTTTTAGGGCTTTTTTCCTTCTTTTCCCCAAAAGTTCCATAATTTTTCTTCTAAAATGTTGGGTTTCAAACACTTTTTTCCACAGTAAAAAAATAAAACATTTGCCCATATCCCCCCAGATCTCAGGGCTTTCCCCTTTTTTGTGCACTTTTCCTCCAAATTTCAGATTTTTTCCCCCTCATCATGCCAAAAATTCAGTGGGATTTTTCTTCCCCTTTTTGAGGCCAAATTGAGTATTTGGGAGGGTTTGTGTGGAACAAGATGAGTGAAGGGTTTTCCTGGATGTTAAGCCCCATTTTGATCCAAATTTGGAGGATATTGAGAAAAAAAATATCCATATACCGAAACTGGGGGCAGGGGGAGTTGGAGAAAAATTAATCCTTTCCGTGAAGTTTTAGTGTGGATTTGGTGGAAATTTGGTACGGAGTGGGCATCAGGGGTAGGTGGGAGGGCTGTGTCAGAATTTTGACCCCATTTTGACATGAATCCAGGTGATTTTATTTAAAATTCATCTGATTTTGGAGTGAATCTGATATAGAAGGAGAATGTGATGTGGCCTCAAGGTGAGGAGAAGAATGGGGGGAGGGATACTTAATCCCTGTTTAATTCCATTTTGACCAAAAGTGGGGGATTGGGAGAAAAAATATTTTGACCCAAAGTGGGAGAATTTGGGAAGAAAAACAATTTTGATCCAAACTTGGGTAATTTTGGACAAACTTTTTAGAGTTTGGCATGTTTGGTGTGGACTTGGGGGTAGTGGGAGCCAAAATAAGCCCCAGGAGGTTTCTGTGGGGTGAAAAGAGGTATTTTAGTGTATTAAAAGACATTTTGGGGTGATTTGGGGGTGACTTGAGGCTTCTGGAGCCTCAGAGGTCACATGGATTTTTCCCACAAAATAACAGGCTTTAGTGCTTTTTCGGTGTTTTTTTTACAGGGGTGGCACAAGATGGGATCTGATGGCTCCTCCTTCCCTTCTGTGGTAAATAAAATCCCTGTTTTCCATGCAAAATCCCCAAATTTCTTGGATTTTTTATTTATTTCCAGACTTTTTAGCACAGAAGATGAAATCCTGAACGCCTGGGCTTGTTTTTGCCTGAAAGATCCCTTCTTCCCTCATTTTGTATTTTTCCAATAACCTCTCAGCAACCTCTCAGATTTATTATGTTTAACCAAAAATCCCATTTTGAAATATTTTTTTTAATCCAAACCCCTTTATAATCTTCTTCTTTTTTCATTAATGCCTGATTAATTTTCTTGGAAAATAAATTCCCTTTTCCCTCACTTTCTACAGAAAACAAAAAAAAAGTGCACTTTGTCCTGGTTATGTTAGTTTACTTTTGGTTTGTTTTTTTGTGGGTTTTTTTTGGTGGCTTTTTGTTTGTTTGTTTGTTTGTTTCTAGCTAAAATTTTAATGTTCAGTTTTAGTGTTTTACCAGGACAAAACCACAAGATCTATATGCTGGAATTGTATTTTTTTCCCAGGGAACAAAGATCTATTTTTAAAAGGTTTTTGTAAATGAAAAAAAAAGTCCTTTTATTTGCTCTCCTTTAATAAAAGCATTTGGTTCTTAAGGAAAACTAAGAAAACCCTTTTATTCCTTATTTTCCTGGCTTTTTTCTGATTTTCATTAAAACCGTTTATCAACCCAATTTATAGATAGTGTTTTAAATTAAAAAAACCCCTTTTTATTCCCTTAACATTTTCTTGTTTCTTCTTTTATTTTATTTAGCTTTATTTTAAAAAATTATTCATTAAGGAAAAATGCCCTCTTGAATTCTCTTTTAAGTTTCAGCTATTTTTAAAGAAAGAACTTCACTCTGTTCTAATTCTTAAAATCGCGATTGCTCATTTCTCTCTTGATTTTTCTTCAAAGTCCCCTTTCTTGAAAAAGCAACTCTTTTTCATGTATTATTTCAGAAAGGCCCCATTAATCCTATTTTTTATTAATAGTTAAACCTCATTATTCCCTATTTTCCCCCAAAAACAATTAAATTCAATTTTTTTCAGAAAAAAATCACCAGAGGTATTTTTTTAATCTACTATCCCCAATTCTCTATTTTTTAAATTAAAAAACCTCTTATCATAGGCTTTTATATATACACCGAGTTTTAATAAATTTTAATCTCATTTTCCTGGTTTTTTCCCCATAAAATCTCAAAAATTCTTTTTTTTTATTTTTGGGTTTTTTAAATTAGGAGAAGATACCCAGTTTTTAACCTGTTTTGAGGCAAAAAACAGCTATGTTGATTTTTTGTAGCAGTAAAAAAGTCTGAAAATATTTTTGACCCTTTTAAAATATTTTCTGTTTTGTTTTCCTTTTAGATATTTCTAGGTATTTTATATATTTTTTTCTATATACATTTTATCTTATACCCAATATGTACAATTTTAATTGACTAGTAATAATATTACATAGTGTAACTTAATAGCATAGTATTGATTAATAGGACAATAATTGCTTATTAGTACTTATTTATATTTTTATATGTTGTGCATAAATTAATAATATACATCCACTACAGTAGTTCCGTATGAATGTGTAATACAGTCTCCACTGTAATTAAATAGAAAACTCAACTTATGATCTACTCTGCTGTAATTATGTTGTTATTATCATTATTCTTGATTTGCATTTTTTAATAATAATTTCTGTGAAAATTCAGTATAAAATTATTTAAAAGCTTATATGGAGATACAAAAGATGTGAGCTATAAAAGCATGTAATATATTTTCTATTCATATAATAGTGCATTAATTAATGTAGCACACTATATTGCTATTATATATAACTATATCTAGTTATTAAGAGATAATTGTGAATGATAGAATAGATATAAATTACTATAAATATAATTATATAATGCAATTAAAGAATAATTTACAATGTAATATGGCATAAAGTTGCATAATATTATATGAATGATATTATGTTATATATTATAATGTATTATACTGTATGCAATGTATGGGAATTACATTTAATCATATAATTACATATAATGATATTTTGTGTTACAATGTAATATCTACTCTCATAATTCTTATATTAATTACACATAATGGTAGGGTATATTGCAATATAGTACAATACAATGGTATATTAATTCAATTCTAGTCTCCAGTATACTCTCTACCTTTGCAATTTTGCTCCTTACTGCTTATTTTTGCTTGATTTTTACCATTTTTTCCCAAACCGTTTCTATGAAAACAAGAAATAAAATTATTTAAAATCATTATCTGTATAATTTTGTAGAGAAAATATAAATCACGTACTGTTGTATATATTTATAAAAATAACATGTTAAATTATCTTCTACTATGATTAACACTGAAATAAGTTCAATAGCCACACCATTTATTATCATACTACTTTAATTGTTTTTTAATATTTATGGATTTGGAATAAATCTTTGCTGATATTTCTATCGAAATTAAGTACAAAATAACAGAAAAAATATTACTATGTATTTAAATGTAAGTATTGTATATCACAGTATTATAATTAATACGTCTCTATAATTGTAACATAAAAAACAATATGACTGAGTTATATAATGGATAACAGTATAATAACAGAGTAGCAGGTTAAAATGTAATTGACATATTTTTACTGATATATGAGTCTTATATTATTAATATTTTATCAATGTGCTAGTAAGTAGTAATATATTAAAGTATATTACATAATACCATTAATATAAAATGAACACAGGGTACGCTATATATAAATATCTACTAATATTGTTGTATTAAAGGAATAGTATTTTATATAATTAATACTAGTTAATAATACATTATTTCATATTATTAACACATTAATATATTTTAATAATTTGTTAATAGAATACAAATGTTGTTTATTAACATAACAAGCTGTAAATAGAATTTCTAATTTGATAATATATAAAAATAGACTCTAGAAATTGTATAGTGCAGCCATATCTTTAATGTAATTTCAGTACAATTCCTACTGTAAAATAGGGAAATTGATGTATAAACACATATAGAATTGACATAAAAATATAAAAGCCCCCTTTATATAACCCCCTTGGTTAATATAAACATTAACCAAGGCCCCCTTTTTCTTCCCGTTTTCCCAGCACTCTCCAGTGCCAGCTACCAGGGCTGGGAGTTCCTGGCCGTGTTCCCACAGAACAACGACGAGTCCCCCAGCATGTACCTGCAGCTGCTGCTCACCTCCTATGGCCCTGCTGACACCCAAGTGTCAGTGACGCTCTGTTGCGGCTCCATCACCTGGAACATCACCCTGAGGCCAGATGTCACTGTGCCCTTGCCCTTTCCTGCTAGCCTGGAACGTGATGGAAGCCACACTTCCCATAAAACCTTGGTGGTTGAGGCCAGTGCTGACATCTCTGTGACGTCTGTCGGCACCAATGGCTACACTGTGGGTGCCACTGCCCTCCTGCCTATGGAGAGCCTGGGCACCAGGTACTATGTGTGACACCGGTTGGGAGCTAAACTTATGGCCTGACTGAGTTTGTGGTGGCCACCGACCCCACCACCATCACTATTAGCATCACCACCAGCACCACTTTCCACTGTGCTGGGGCCACATATGTCCCCGTTGCTGTGCTCCACCTATTCCTGCAGCCCTAGCATAGCCTGCAGCTCCAGAGCAGCCAGGACTTCACTGGAACAATTGTGGTTGTCCTCAGTGGCCACACCTGTGTCAAGGTATCTGTTGGCTTTGACTTTGTGGTGGAGCAGTTCCTCCCAAAGACAGTGTGGGGGAGGAGCTACGTGTGGCCGCCCAACCCACTGCAGACAGAGGCTGACTTCGTTTATGTGGTGACGCATGAAGACAACACCATCAACTGCAGCACCGGGAGCAGGAATGCCACTGTGGCCATGGCGGTAGGGGAGGTGCAGATGTTCGTGGTGAACTGTGGGGTGCAGAGGTTCAGGGACATCACACCATAACCAATATGGTCCAGTGAAGCCAAATTTATTATTCCTAAAAGGGCTATATTTATAATAAGTTTCTACTGTTTACGTGTCTATAGCTAATACATGATTGGTTAATCCTAGCTGTTCACGCGTCTAAAATAGAATGCTGATTGGATCAGCTAATTTTTCACATGTCTTGCTGTGGTTGTCTGGTCCGCCCATGGCTTCTCTTTTTTCTCCCTTTCTCAAGCTTGCTGACAAACTTGGTGAGTCCTGATGACTCTTCTTCTTGTATCTTTTTCAAGGACATACTGACTCCATTTCTGAATATGTCCATTATCCATTGTTTGTGAACGTGTCCATTATCCATTATTACAAGCAGGCTGGATTGTGCATCAGCTGAACGTGGCCATTGTCTTGCAAAAAATCCTCAACCTGCAGAAAATCCTCAACAGTGAACCGTAACTCCCACCCGAACATCAGTGCATAGTGGCAGTGCAGGTGGTGTTTTTCTTCAGTGGGTCATCTTGGCAAGATCCCTTCTTCCTTGTTGTCCCACCTGCCACCGCCCATTGCCCTGCATTCCGCTTTAGCAGTGTGCCCAGCCAGTACAGCCATGCCATCCTCATTGCACCCGCCACTGCCAC
The DNA here is from genome assembly GCF_047830755.1 of Zonotrichia albicollis. Lineage (NCBI taxonomy): Eukaryota > Metazoa > Chordata > Aves > Passeriformes > Passerellidae > Zonotrichia > Zonotrichia albicollis. The sequence continues at coordinate 3,555,363 of NC_133855.1, forward strand.
CACCACCCTCACCCATTGGCCAGACAACACCATGGCATGGCAGGCCATTCCTGGCACAGATTTCTCCTGGGCCAGCATCACCATGAGTGCAGTGATGCAGAGTGCTGAGAACTCACAGGTGTCCATTGGGCTCCTGGTGTTTGGGTTCCAGACTCACACTGGATATGGTTTCCTGGGGCTCTGTGCTGCCAGTGAATACAGTCAGTCCATTGTTGTGTCACCCCAATGGCTGGGTGTTGTGCAGTTGACCATTAATGGGTTTTCCCCTTTTTTTCAGTCCCCACACCAGTCTCCTGTGAGGATTTTGGTATGTGAGGAGAGGTGTGAGATGGTGGCTGGACCAACCAGAGTGCATCCAGGAGACTTTCTCCACCTGTTGGCTCTCTGATGGGCCACACCACTGCAGTTTTGATGAAAAACCTTTGATTTCATGGGAGCATGTGCCTACACCTTGACCACCATCTGCAATCCTGATCCCACCTTTCCTGCTCTCTCTCTTGCGGTCAAAAAGGAGGAAAAGGAGAACTCCAAAGTTTCCTGCATCGGCTCCATCACCATCCAAGTCGACAACATGACTGTCACTGCTGTCCAGTCAGAGAATGGGATGGTGAGGGTAAGCAAAAACCATCATAATTTCCCAATTTTTTTAAATTTTGCTGCAATTACATATTTAGCAATGATCTTGAGGGTCTTTTTCTAAATAATTCCCAGATTTCCTGGTGTGCAGGTAACCCTCGTATGAAAACACTTCCAGTCTTCTTGAACTCCATGCCTAGTTTTGATGCATTTTGGTTGTTTTGATGGTTGTTGTTGTCCTCCAGGTGAGCAACCACCACTTGTGCCTCCCCATTTTCCTCTCCCACGGGAAGGTCCACATCCACCGGAAGGGTAAATCCACGTTGATCCAATCAAATTTCAAGCTGAAGGTCCTCTACAGCTGGGATGATCATGTAGTGATCAAACTTCCAGCTCCTCTTTCTAGAAACAACTGCGGAATGTGTGGGAACAACAATGGGGATCCCCAGGATGACACTCTCTCTCCTGATGGAAAACAAGTGTGGGATATTGTGGAGTTTGGGTGGAGCTGGAAGGCGACCAGTGAGAGTGGCCACTGCCAGGACATCTGTGATGGTGACTGTGGGCGGTGCAGATGGGACCAGGTGCATTCTACACGCAAGGCAGAGACCTGGTGTGGGAAGTTGTCCCAACATTCTGGGCCATTCCAGTCGTGTCATGACACTATCAGTCCCAATATCTATGTGAAGAACTGTATCTATGACCTGTGTGCCAATGAGGGGCATCGCAATGCCCTGTGCCATTCTTTGAGATCTATGCTGATGACTGCCAGGAGGAGAGGATCAGTGCTTCCCACTGGAGGAAACAGCTGGAATGTTGTGAGTAGAGGATGGTTGGGTGAAAGTACTCCTTGGGGTGGGTGGAGGCTAATTGATGTGGGACTAAAGATCCATGGGATCATGGGTTGAGAAAGGCCATGGCAGCAGATCCAATCAGGAAATCCATGGAACTCCAAGGAGATTCCAGAAAGCCCACGTAGAAAGTCCACAAAGTCCGTGGAGTCTCTAGAAAGTCTGAGCAGGAAGTCCGCAGAGACTCCAGAAAGTCCAGGTAGAAGGGCTAGAAAGTCCATGGAGACTCCATAAAATCCATGGAGTCTGCAGGGTATTTGTGTAGATAGTTAAAGAAGTCTGTCCCACCATGTGCCGTCCCACCCTGACCACTGTCTCCCTCCCTGTCCAGCTCTCACTTGCCCGCCCAACAGCACCTACAGCACTTGTGGCCTCGCCTGCCTCCCTATCTGCAACATCCCTGCTGTGTCATCCAGCTGTGCTGCTGTCACCACCTGTGTGGACACCTGCGTGTGCCACGAGAGCCTTGTCCTTGATGCCAACACCTGAATCGCCCCTTCTGAATGTGGCTGTGTCATTCAGGGTTTCTTCTATGGCCTTGGCGAGGAATTTTGGCGTGACCTGACTTGCATCCAACACTGTGTGTGTGACAGCGGCAGACAGTGTGCCGGGATTCTGGTTATGGCACTGAGGAGGGACGCTGGGTGGAGGAGAGGATCCAGGATTGTTATCCCAAAATTTTTGGGGTCTGCACTGCTGTTGGAGCCACCCACTATGAGACCTTTGATGGCAAGGGGTTCATCTTCCAGGGCATGTGTGTGTCCTACCTGTTGGTAGGGTTGTGTGAGGAAACTCAAAATTTGGTGGGATGCCAGGTGTTGGATGCAGAAAGGCAACCTTAGTAACAGCCTTGTGTCATCCATCACTGTGGTGACAGTCAAAGTCTACAACAAGACCATCAGCATCAGCAGGGAACATCCTGGAAAAATCATGGTGAGTTTAGGAAATGATCCCTTATCTTTTCACCACACTGTCCACCTCATCCCAAACCTCATCCCATGAACATCTGAAATGTAATTAAATGAATATCATTTGTTCCAGATCAATGAGTGGTTGATCAATCTCCTCTTGGGACTTGGTCCTTCTCATTCTCTTAAATCCAAAATTTAATTAAATCCAAAATTTAATTCAATTCAAAATTTAATTCAATTAAAAATTTAATTCAATTGACACTTTTTGGTTGCTCTGGCTGTTGAAAATAGTTTACCCTCAGTCTCCCAATTTGATCAATTTCTATGGTTTTCTCCCCAGACTGATGAGCAGTTGGTCAATCTCCCATAGCACAACAGTGAAAGAAAGATTGTTGTCTATCGTCACGGGCAGGACGTGGTGGAAATGACCAATTTTGGCCTTGTTGTCACCTATGACTGGTACAGCCACATCACCACCATGGTGCCCAGTGGCTTCACCAATGCCCTATGTGGGCTCTGTGGGAACTACAGTGGCGCTGCAAGCGACAACATGATGATGAGGAACAACCATGGGACGTCAGACCCAGATGCCTTCAGGAGCAGCTGGAAGGTCACAGATGTCCCAGGATGTGGTGAGAGGTCAACAGTGGAATGTTCCAGGACACTTGCACCTTCCTGGCTGCAGCAGGAAGTCTCTGGGATGGGATGTGAAATTATTTTGGAAGTGGATGGACTCTTCAGAGCATGTCATGGTCATGTTGATGGCCACCAGTACTTCCAGAGCTGCATCCATGACTCCTGCCTTTTCCCCTATCAGGAAGAAAGGATGTGTCCAATCGTTGCCCTCTACGCCACCACATGCCAGGCTGCTGATGTGTCCATTGAGAGGTGGAGGACAGATAATTTCTACTGTAAACTGGGACAATGGGAGGGCTTTTCCTTCAGCAGTATACAAAGGATCCTCAAGTCTACGCCAAATCCATGTATGAACAACCCGGAAGTGCATGGGAATCCCACCCAAAGTCTTGGTTGATGCCATAATTCACTCAAAATAAACCCTTCCTAAGGTAGAAGTTGTCTCATCTGGAATAATTTACCTCCTCAAAATCTCCAATTTCCTGGTGTAGGCTACAAAGTGGATAATTTAGAGGGAGAACCACCAAAAAATGTACTAAAAATAGTGGAATTGGGTTAAAGAGATCCAGCCTGGAGGTCAGTTAAGGACCCAGTGTGGAGCAATCCCATTCTTTGAGTGAGTGTTCCATTTTTCTCCATAAAAATGTGAGAAATCGGGTGGTTTAGTGGAAGAATTCCTATTGTAATGGGTTGGGATATTCCTTATGGATGATCATTGGATCATCATCAGATAATCATTGGATTGTCATTTGATGATGCCCCTCGTCATGTGCACAGGGATGAAAACTGAGCGTTTGCCATGGGCTAAAAAGCTCTGTATTTGGTGAAGTTTGCACTTGAATTCCAGGAAACTTCCAGGATTTGGCTTGGAATTTCCTGGTTCCTCATGAATCCCATTGTCTCCTGGCAGATATTCCCTGTCCTTCCAACAGCTCCTATGAGCTCTGCTCCCACACCTGCCAGCACATCTGCGGCGCTGACTCTTCCACATGCCAAGGGCAGTGCCGCAAGGGCTGCATGTGTCAGGATGGTGTCATGCTCAGCGGTGACGAGTGTGTGCCCATGTCCCACTGCGGCTGCAGCCACCATGGAGTCTACTACAAAGGTGGGGAGGCATTCTACCCCACAGAGCAGGAGATGTGCCAGTGCCTCTCTGGTGGCACTGTGGAGTGCCAAAACACTTCCTGTCCTGGTGGTGGCCATGGGAACGTTGTCAGTGGTTTCTTCCAGTGTCCCTCGCAGGTACCCAGCACCACAGGTGGCCACACCTATGTCACCTTTGATGGGATGGCCTTCAACATCGCTGGTACTTGCTCCTATGTCCTCACCCTGACTAGCACAGGTGACAACGTGACATCGTTTATTGTCACACTCTAGAAGGAGGAGCAGCAGAAGGGGAAGGTCCCAAGCATCCAAGCATTGTCTGTGGAAGTCTATGGGGTCACCTTGACCTTGAAACACAGAAAAAGGGCTGACGTCATGGTAAGGCACTTTATGTTCCAAATTTCCCAGGATGCCCCCAAACTGGGTTTCTTTGATGGAAGGGACTCCTCAGCCCATCTCCAATCCCAGTCCAACTTTTCTTTCTAAGTAAGATCGTTAAATGCATTAAAACCTTGGTTGGAAGCTGTTTTCCTTAAATTTTTCATTGTAGCTCCTATCAACCCTGAAACTCTGTTTCCTTGGGGAGGGGTGCCCTCACCCGATCTCCAAGACTAATCCTTTCTCATACAAACTTTTCCTTCCAAGTGGGATCCACAAATATGTCAGAATATTGTTTGGAAGGTGTTTTCCCCAAATTTTGGGTCCCACCTCGTCACTGGAGGACTCTTCCTACTCTATCCCAGGTGGACTCCACCTGTCACAATCTCCTCACCATCCTGAATGAGGGACAGGTCCAGGTCTACCCACATGGGACAGGTGTCCTGCTCTGCACTGACTTCAGCCTCGTTGTCCATTATGACCTCATCCAGCACATGATGGTCACAGTCCCCCAGACCTACATGGGGCACTTGTGTGGCCTCTGTGGCAGCTACAATGGCCAATGCAATGATGATTTCCAGCTTTCCAGTGGCCAGCTGGCTCCAGATCGACATGGAAAACAACAGAGACACCTTGTGATAACGCCTGTTCCAAGGATGAGTGTCCCACCTGCACAGAGAAGAAAGTGGCAATCTTGCAACAACCCAGCTGCTGTGGCCTCCTCATGGCCCCTGAAAGTCCCTTTGGCTTCTGCCATCGCATCATTGACCCCATCCCATATTCCCAATCCTGCATCCATGACCTCTGTATGAGGGGATGGGACACACATGCCCTGTGCCAGAGTATCCAGAGCTGTGTCACTGCATGCCAAGGTGCCAGAGTCACTGTGGGGGCTCGGAGGACACCATCCTTCTGCTGTGAGTTTGGGAGGGCAAATGTCCCCTGTTTGGAGTTGGGAAGATCTCCACGTGATACTGGAGCTTGGGGGGCACAGGTGGGGAATGTTCCCTGTTTGGGTCAGGGTGACAGTGGTGACACACAGGACATGGGATGATGGTGATAGGATGAGCTTTAAGGTCGCTTCCAACCCAAATCAATACATGATTCCATGAAAACTCCAGCCCTCACCTGCCCAGCCAACAGCACCTACTGCCTTAGCACCAACACCTGTGCCAACATCTGCACCCAAAATACCACCACCTGTCCCCAAACCTGCACTGAGGGCTGCCAGTGCCACCAGGGTTCTGTCTGTGACAGACGCAGATGCGTTCCCAAATATTACTGTGGATGCTTTAGGGATGAAGAATACTATAAGGTACTTTTTCTGGCTTTTATTCCTGTTTTTTGTATTTTGTGTCTTTTTTTCCCGTCATCTCCCCCCCTATTTTTATGCATTTGCTTCATTTTTTCTTGTTCTCATTCTTCCTTCTTTTATTTATATATCCTTACCTATATTTTTCCTGCATCTGCTTTCCTTTCTCTCTGCATTTACTTTCTTTCTGCTTTCTCTCTGCTTTCCTTTCATCTGCATTTACCTCTTTTTCCATGGTGTTTTCTTTATTTTTCTTGGCTAAATGTATTTACATTTTAAAAATTAATTTCCCCCCATTTTCTCTATTTCCTATGCATTTACACCTGTACTTCTTGCATTTTCCCCTATTTTTCTTTCTAATTTTCCTAGCATTTTCCCCCTTTCCACCCTCCTATTTTTATGTCATATTTCTCCTTAATTTCCTTTCTTCCCCCTATTTTTAGGCAGTTATATATTTTTCTTGCCTGTATTTTTCTCTGTATTATGCATTTGCATTTCTTTTTCTGCATTTTCTCTCATTTTTTAATATTTACACTTTCCCCCAGCATTTCCCTTCTATTTTATTACATTTATGTCTTTTTGTCCTGCATTTCTCCTTTTTTCCCTATTTATAGGGAAGGTATGCATGTACATCCCTTTACCTTGTAATTTGTTCACTATTTTCCCTATTCTTCTGCACTTTTGCCCTGTTTTCTGCATTTTTTCTTTTATATCCTATTTTAATGGATTTCCCTTGGGACCACCCACCCCAAAGATGGGATGGCATTGATCCCAGGAGACACCCATTGACCCCAGATGACCCCCCAGTAGACCCACTGCCCCCATTGACCCCCTTTGTTTCTTCCCTCCCTTTCCCAGCTCTCACCTGCCCCCCCAAAGAGGCACTACCAGCTGTGTGCCCGCACCTGTGAGCACACCTGTGCAGGTGTGCCGGCCCTGCCCCCTGCAGTGAGCGCTGCTGTGAGGGGTGTGAGTGCGCCGAGGGGCTGCTGTTCCACGGGGCCGCTGCATCCTCCCGGACCTGCGGCTGCCTCCACCAGGGGCGCTACTTCCAGGCGGGTGTGGCCCCAGTGCCTCCCAGCACAGCCCAGCTCCAGCCCTATCTCCTTCCAGGCTCCTCATGGTGATCCCGGGTCCCTTCAGTGGGCCTCCCACAGTGTCCCCAGTCCCTCCCAGTATACCCAGCATACCCCACATCACAATTTCTCCCCGTGTGTCCCACTTTCCCCACACATATCCCCCAGTGGATCCCCCATTACCTCAGGGCTGAGAGAGCTCAGGGTCTCTTCTCCCCTCCAGTCTCCCCCAGTATTCCCTGTATTGCCACAGTTCCTCCCAGGGTATTTGAGTCCTCCCCAAATTTCCCCCACAGCATTCCCAATCCTTCCCAATTTGTCTCTGTTCTCCCCACAGTGCCTCCCAATGCATCCCAGCTTCTTAGTGGGGGAATTTAGTGTCCTTCCTAGTCTCCCAGCTTGTCCCAATGTCTCCCTCTGTCTTCACCAGTGTTCCCAATGTCCCCCATCAGGTCCCAGTCCCTGCAGTGTGCCTCCCATGGGGGACATTGGGATGTGTGGGGACATGGCCACATGCTGGGGACATGTTAGCGATCCCCATGGGCACCCACTGGGGATATGAAGACACATAGGGGATATGGGAGCCATGGGCCCTCTCCCTCTCTCCCATAAGACCTCATCCCCATTTTTTTGGCCATTTTAGGCCACTTTTCCTCACTTTCCACATTTTATCCATGGAAAACAGATCACTGAGACCATCCTGACCTCTGACTGCTCCAGTCCTCCACCTGCTGGGGGCCTGGGAGCTTCCAGTGCCATCCCTTCACTTGTCCCTTCAGCCACACCTGCGGCCTCCATGACAGCACCCACACCTGTATTGCACACCAGGGATGCTGCGCCCTGTCCCTGCCACTCACTTCGTCACCTTTGACGGCGTCACCAGGGCCACCCGAGCCACCGGAATCTATCTGGTGGCCAGCGTGTGACCCCTGGGACCCTGTGTGGTTCCAGTTGCTGAGGGAGGTCAGGGATGTTGGGGACCAGCCGACAGTGGTGGCACTTCACCTCTTCACCCCCCACAGCCTCATCACCATGCGGAAGAACAGAAAGGTCTGGGTAAGTTGTCACCATCCTGGCTGGTACCCAAAAATGTTGTCACCACTGCACGTTGTTACCCTAAATGTCCTTCTGGCCTTCATTTTAATTTAAAAAAATCGATATTTTTTCCCTAATTTCAGACCAGGTATAAGAGTCCACATGGGTTGTTCCATCCCACCAGCACCACAGGATGTTCTTACCTTAATTTTTCCCCAGATTGTTCTATTCTGCTCCCAGTTTCCTGCCAGTGAAGCCTGTGTGCTTCACTAAGAGAGATCCATAAATTGACCCACCCCATAATTTTGACCAAAATTGCTCTTTATTCTCTGACATGAAATATTCCAATTTCATGTCAGAGAAGCACCAACATGGGTTGTCCCTCATGCTACCCCCACCATGCCTTGATGCATCCCATAATTTTTCCACAAACTCCCTCTTTTCCACCCAGATTCCTCCAACTGCCCTTCACCCCTGTATCACCCCAAATCCCATTTTTTTTCCCTTAATTCAGTGTTCTCCAGCTCAACGGGGTCCCCACACCCTGCCTGCAGAGTTGCCAGGACCGTTGACCATCACGGAGACGCACACAACCCTCCGGATCCGCCGAACCCCGGGATTCCTGGTGGAACTGGGCGCTGTGGGGGTGACGGTGGAGGTAGCGTGGGCACCTGACTGGTCACTTAATCAATACATTTCACCTGATTGGCTAATTAAGAAGACATCCATTTGTAAACAATCTTTTGAGCAAAACAGAAAAAAAACCACCTGCAGGCTGTTTTAGTATTTGGCTATCATTGTTTGTCTCCAGCTCCCTACAGCTCCACAGACCAATTCTGGGAAAATTTATCTAGCTTTCTCTCCATCTGGATGCGACCAGGCTGTCACATCCACAATCACCCAGGTGGGTGACACCAGGGGGACACTGGGGGAGGGGGACTGGGGGGATTTGGGTGTCTTGGGGGTGGCACTAGGGGCAAGAGTGCCAAAATGGGGGACAAAATAGCCTAAAAAAGAGGGAAAGAATCCCCCCTAAAAAGGGGAAAGAAGGCTCAAACAATGGAAAAAGAGACCAAAAACGGGGAAAGGAATTCCCAAAAAGGGAGAAAAAAGCCCCAAAAAGATGGGAAAGGAGACCAAAATGAAGGGGAAGAGCCCAAACTGGTGAAATTTTGGGTTTACAAAGACCCCAAAATTAAGGAACAGAGACAAAAAAAAAAAGGTGCAAGAGCACGGATGGGGTGGGGGGGGGGCACAAATAACCCCAAAAAATCGGAAAAGAGATCTGTAAATGAGGAAAGGAGCCAATAGAGGAAAAGAACTGACACAAGTGAAAAAGAGATCAAGAAAGGAGAAAAAGCGGGAGGAAAAAGGTGGGAAGAACCCCCCAAATTAGAATAAAAACTCAAAGGGATGGGAAAAGACACCAAAAATGGGTGAAGGACCCCAAAATGGGGAACGGAGTATTAAAAAGTGAGCAAGAGTACAAAAAACAGGTAAAAAGGCAGAGAAGAGAGATACCAGAAAGGGGGGAAAGAGCCCCCATAAAGGGGGGGAAGAGGACTGGCAGAGAAGCACAAGACAAGGGCGGGGGGGGGGGGGGGGAGGGAAGAGTCCAAAACAGGGGAAAAATGAATAAAAAAGGGGGAAGAGCCTCTCAAACTGGGGAAAGTGACCAACAACTGGGGGGAAAGAGTTAAAAAATGGGCATAACAAGTCCAGAAAAGGGGGAAAATACCCTAAGTTGGGGGAAACTACCACAAAGTCCCCCTCGAGTTTGCCTTTCTTCCCATTCAGTGATGTGGAAAATCGACATTTCACCTGCGTAGCTGCGCCCTATCACTGACGTCAGCCACAAACAGCTTCAGATCCGGAAAACCCGGAATTTTATAAGTCCCAGATCTATGCTTTCGCCCCCCAAATTAAACCTGAGAGAAAACGCCGTTTGTGGGTGATGCGGGATAAAATCTTGGGAATTCTGGGAAAACAGGAGGGTGGGAATATGCTGGGGGGCAGTGGGGGGCGCTGGTCCCACCCTGTCCTGCCGCGGGCAGTTCCGTGTCGCCCCTTCCCCCCCCCCCCGTCGGTCAATATTTCCCAACGCCGGAGTCCCACGGGGAGGGAAGGGCGGGGGGGCACCCGGATGTTTGGTGCCGCGGAGGGGGAGGGGAGGGGGTTCCCGGACATCCGAGTCCACAGGGGAGGTGTGTGCTGCGGCACACCCGGAGGTGACCCCTCACCAGTACCCCCCAGTAAATGCCAATGCCCACCCCGCAGTGCCCCCATGTGCCTCCCGGTATCCCCAGTCTCTCCCAGTATAACAGTCCCCTACTCCCCTGTCCTGGGTTCACTGTATAATGCTTTTCGCTCCCAAATTTGTCCTGAACCAGGACACCCCCCCCCCCCACAATCTCTTCCAGCCCCCCTCAGCTGGCCCCAGTATACCCCCATTGTCCCCAGTCCCTCCCAGTGCATTCCAGTCCTCCCCCACTATTCCCCATGGTGTTCCAAAAACCCTCCCAGTTTGTCCCAGTCCCTCCCAGTCACTCCTCATGCATCCCAGTGTCACTCAGTGTCCCCCCAGTGCCCGTTTAAGGCTTGCAGTGCCCCCCCCCCCCAGTATGTCCCAGCATCTCCCAGTGCCTCCCAGTGCATCTCAGTCCCTCCCAGTTTCCTTCCCAGTGCCCCTCCAACATTCTCAGTGTCTTCCAGTACATTCCTGTAGCCCCCAGTGCCTCCCAATGAATCCTGGCCACTATCAATGCCCCCTGCCAGTGTCCCCTCCAGCCTTCCCAGTGTCCCCCAGCACATCCCAGCCCCCACCTCAGTGTCCTCCCCAGTCCATCCCAGTCCATTCCAGTCCCCCCCAGTTGCAGTCTGGGCAGAGACGGAACTGCCTGGGGCCCTGGGTGGTGCCAGCTGGGGGTGTCCCATGTCATCCCCCACCCCCCAGCCTGTTCCCTCCCTGGGCATAAAGTGGCTCCAGTGTCAGCACTGGGACAGACTGGGACCATGGGAGTGCAGTGAGTGGGGACACTGGTGGGCACGGGGGATATAGGGCCATATGGGACATGGGGGCACATGTGGGACATGGTGGACACAGGGGAACTCAGGAGACCAGTGAGGACACTGGGGCACATGGGGGGACATGGGGATATGGAGGGTGGACCTGGAGGGGGGACATGAGGGGCATAGGAAGGACAAAGGGACATGGTGGGGGGGAGTCATTGGGGACACTGAGGACATTGGGGGAGACATGGAGGGGCATGGGGGGATATGGGGACACTGGGGACATGGGGAAGACGGAGAGGTCACAGGGGACCTGAGGACATGGTTGATAGGGGATCCCCTCACACTCCCCCAGGCCTGGACACATGAAGGTCTCCCCCGTCGTTGTCATCCTCCTCCTCAGCTACGCAGAGGATTGGGGACCCCTGAAGACATTGGGATCCCCTTTGGGACCCCTGGGTGAGTTTGGGGTCCCAGGCTTTTATTGGGGAGGTGCCAGCCCCATACTGGTAGGTTCTGGAGGTCCCAGTCCCACATCAGGAGGTCTCAGCCCCATACTGGGATATCCCAGCTCCATACTGGGACATCCTAGTCTCCTACCAGCAGGCCCCATGCCCACACTGGGGGGTTCTGGGGTGACACTGGGAGTCCCTGACCTAAATGGGGAACCCCAGGCCCATACTGGAAGGTCCCATCTCCACCCTGGGAGGTCCGAGGTGCCGTTGGTGACTGGTCTCCCGAATTCCTGTGTCCACTGTGTCTACCATGTCCACCATTGGGTGTGTTCCCCAGGTGGCATCCTGTGTGCCACTGGGTGTGTGTCCCAGTGTGTGAGAGGTGTGTATCCCCAGGTACGGTCCTGTATCCTTTCGGGCCAGAGATGGGGGATGAGGCCACCCGCCATGAAGATGATGGGACAAGCCCTGAGATCTTCCTGCAGGAAAGCTTCTCCTTCTTTGGACGTGCCCACCGCTCACTCTATGTGGGTCATGTGACCAGGGGAACATGGGGGAGGTAGCATTTGGTGGGTAACACAGATGGAGGGTGACACCAAGGGGAAGGTGACAAGTTGGATGCAGCCACCAGAGTTGATGTCACCTCTTCTTCCTCCCCCTCCTTGACTATGTTGGTGAGTGGGGACCCCTGGGGACATCAGGGATACTCATGGGGGTCGCTGAAGACATTGGGGACACCTATGGAACCCTCAGGTGGTTTTGGGGTTCTAGCCCTATAATGGTACATTCTGGGGTGACACTGGGGCTCCCAGGCTCATACTAGGAGCTTCTGCATTGACTGACTGGAGGTTGAAGGTCATCACAGTTGAGATCACCATGACAGGGACCACCATAGTTGAGATCCCCATGACTGGGGTGACCTGTACTACCATGCAGGGTCACTGTGGTTGGTGCCACACAGGTGTGTGCCATGGGTGACCTTTGCCTGCAGGTGAACAACAACGGTGTGCTGTCCTTTGGGACAATGGTCCCGGAGTTCACCCCCCAGCCCTTCCCACTGCCAGGCCACCGCCCCTTTGTGGCACCTTACTGGGCTGATGTGGACACCCGTCTGGGAGGAGATGTCTTCTACCGGCAGAGCCGGGACCCCCAGCTACTGGCACGCCTGGCCCAGGACCTGGCACCTGCTGTGCCACCTGGGGACCGGCCCCCACAGCCGACCTGGGCATTCGTGGCCACCTGGGACCGTGTGGCCTATTTTGGGGCTGCCTCAGACAAGGTGGGATATGGGGCAAGGTGGGGGGCTCAAATACCTTGACCTTCAACCATGATGTCCCTAACCATGGTGGCACCAATGGTTTGGGGACACAGGGATGGAGACATAGCTGGGGGTGATGGTAACATGGTGACAATGTCCCTCTGCAGGTGAACACCTTCCAGGCTGTGCTGGCCTCAGATGGTGTCACATGCTTTGTCCTGCTCAACTACGGAGACCTGCAGTGGACAACTGGCATTGCTAACCAGGGAGATCCCCACACTGGCCTGGGCGGCATCCCTGCACAGGTGGAGACAGAGAGAGGCACAGGAGACCCTGGGCATGGGGACATCCCTGTGCAGATGAGAACAGTCCAAGGGATGGGGGACACTCAGCTAGGAGGGATTCTGGGCCTGAGGGGGGTAAAGAATTTTGGGGTGGAATGAAGGAGATTTGGGTGGAATTAAAAGGATTTGGGGTGAAATTAGGGGGGGTTTAAGTAGGATTTAAGGGAATTTGGAGTAGAATTAAGGAAATTTGTAGTGAAATCAGGGAGATTTGGTCTGAAATCAGAGGTATTTAGGTGGAATGAAGTGTATTTGGGGTGAAATGAATCTCATTTTTGGTAAAATTCAATGGGAATTTGGGCAAAATTTACCCCCCACCTTCTCCCATCCCCCTGTTCCCCTCTCTTCATGTTCCCCCCTCTTCCCTCATCTTCCCTCCTGCAGGCTGGGTTCAACAGTGGAGATGATGTCCATTACTACAATGTGCCAGGGTCACGCACACCCGCAGTGCAGAGCCTTAGCCACCGCAGCAACCTGGGGGTCCCGGGGCGCTGGGCTTTCCGTGTTGACGACTTCAAGGCCACTGAGGGACCACCCGAGACTCCTGGCGCCCTGTCAAAGACCCCTGAGGCCCCCTGGAGTCCGTTGCCACCCCACAAGACCCTCTCAGTATCCCCCAACGCCCCCAGGACCACAGAGGAGCAGGTGTATATCTGCGGGTCATGAGCAGGTGACACCTGGCACATTCAGGGTAGGGGGGTTGCCTAACTGCCCTCACCCCACCCCCCACTGAAGGATGTGCTCCCACAAAGGCTGCATTATGACGGAAACAGCAATAAATACCCACTGAGCAACACCTGTATCAGCTGTGTGTACACAGAAGCATGTAGGCAGCAAAACAGATGTCATGTCTGAAATGTGTATGCATCCCCATCTGTTCCCATGAAGGTGACAGAATTAGCTGAGGAGAGAAATTGTCAGTGAGAGGCAACAACATCTGGGTTGGACATGGATGTGACAGACACACACCTGAGTCACAAAGACGTGTGGCATAGATACATCTGGATAACATCTGATGCAAAATGCACTACACCTGGACAGCACCTAGGTCACACACTCCTACATGGTGTTACGCCTGGACAACACCTGAGTTCCACACAGGTGTGGATCCACCTGGATAACACCTGCTACAATACAGCACTCCACCTGGACAACACCTGGGTTACACAGAGGTGTAGCATGACCTGGACACCACCAGCCCAGCCAAGGGCCCCAACACTGAAACCAAGGACAGTAAAGGAGAGGATTTGTGTTACAATTAGGGCTAGAGGTTACAGTTAGGGTTAGTGGTTAGGGTTAGGGCTGTGGTTTGGTTAGGTGTAGGTCTAGGACTTACAGTTTGGGTAGGATAGAGTTAGATTAGGGGTTATTATTTGGGTCAGAGGTTCGGGATGCTTTTATTAAATCGCTGTAAGCTTTAATTTAATATTGGAGTCGCCTAACTTTTCATTATTAGTATCTGTAGTTATCCTTTTGGGGGCAGGATGTCACTGATACTAATGCAGTGCTAGATTTTTAGTGAGAAATATTTTTCAGTGCAGGGATGGTGCAGGGGAACTTCTAAAGTGATTCAATATTAAGCCCTATTTTGCTTTACACCAGCCCCGTCCTTTTTTACAGATGTTTGGTGAAGACAAAGGGATCAGGTTTACTTTCTAAATTAGTTACACTTTCAAAGATCTGTTTATTAACTGACACCAAGATCACATAGGAGCAGCTTATTATTGGTATGAGGAGAAGTCCAGAAGAGAGGGGGGTGATGGAGATGTCTCAAACATGGAAAGCCATCCAAGGACTGTTGGTGAAGAAGCAAGAACATGATGTGACCGTGGAAGGGGCCATGTGAGGCTAGGGCACCACTTTTCTGGCAAACATCCTTTTTCTAGTCCCTGGAGACAAAACAAACTAAAGACAGCATCAGCACAGGAAAGGGCAGGATCTGTCCACCAAAGATTGATCTAGTGGGGAGGAGAAGTGACCACTCAAGATCCCCAAAGCCTCCAACCCGCTTCAAGAAAGATCTGAAAGAATAGACTGAGCACGAGAATTAATGTCCAGAGACAATCACAGCTATCTGTCTGTAAAATAGTATCAACACTGAAATAAACAGGGCAGGAGGCTTTTTCTCCTTTTAATGCCTTTACTAAAAGTGATCAGCTCAGGGCTGGGCAGCTCAGTGGGGCTGCAGTCTCCCGTTGTCTCTCCCAGGACGATGAGGAGGAGCAGGATATGCGCAGCTTTGTCCACTAGGGGCAGAGCTGGGGGTCCGGTCCTCGTGGGAGTCTTTAGGGCTAGGTGACCCCTTGCTTCACCTCCACAGCCTCGCCGCCCTTCCTGGTCCCAAAGTCTCCGGTGCTCAGGGTAAGAGGGACTACGAAGGTGTTCAGCATCTCTGCAGGCTCAGCACTCCGTTCCTCACATCCAGACATCAATCTCTCAGCTCTTAGTTGGCTCGTTGTTTGGGGGTCTTTTTTAGCAAGCTAGAAGCAGTAGCTTCTCATGGCATGCTGGTCTTGAGGTTATTTTGCATGTCTCCCCCGCTCCTAAGTCTCTTCTCCTCACTGTTCGGGGAGGTCCCCACCCTTCACTGTCCCAGAGAAGAGCCATTAACTCGGCCCCAGCAAGGGCTTTTACTGATACAAAAACAACTATTGTTATGAATAAGAAGCTTGACTAGGCCAATAGTCAAGCAGCAATCAATTTATTAATTAATATGGTAAAGTATGAGCAATACAGCGCTGGGTACAGTGGGGAAAGTTTTCCCTCCAACTGCACACCGATAATTGATGGTTACAGGTATTTATAGGGGTACTCATCAGTTTTTTTCAGCGGTTTCTATCTCCAATCTTTTACTCATCAGCAATTCTTATTCCAAATTATTACATCACAATTCTATACTATTATAAAATCACTATTGTGATTTTAATTTCTCAGGATGTATCTCAAAGGAGTATCCCCAGATGGTGACGGTCCAGTTTCCGAAAGAAGAAAGTCAAATCCCATCTGGTGGGGTCCAGCTCCCCAGATGTGTGTCCACCTTTTAGTTGCAGAGACTATAAATCTCATAACAGTGATGTCCAGCTTCCCTTTGGTCGAAACCATAAACCCTTGAGGTGATGTTCATCTTCCTTTCTCAAGCTGTTTTTTCATCTTCCTTTCTCTACTTCAATAGGGCGTGAGATAAGCATATTTCCTTTATATATATTCTAAAGCTATAGTTTCAAGGATACAAGTAATATTCTAAAATTATACTTCAAAAGGTTATTATTGCAGAGCTTTTTATGGATTAAATGCAAGCAAAAAGCAACATCTTTAACACCTTAATTCCAATGCTCCTAAATCAACTAAGGTTAATTGCAAACAAAAGATAGGTTCAAAGGCCTTTTTCCATGCTTTATTCTCCTCAGTTATTATTAGAATTCACAGCTCTCCCATTGTCTGGGTCCACACATTTCGCATTCACAACTACACATGTCACCTGTTTGTACCTGACATGAAACACAGCTTTGCACCACACACTATTAATGACAACGACCCATACTTACCATAACACACAAGCAGCACCCCAGCAGCAACAGTGGTAACCTTTTTCTCACAAAAAAATTGGCAGATTTTTGTTTATAAAAAACACCAAGTCCAGGCACTGCCTTCAGGACTGTGATTATCTAATGGCTTCCCTCCCTCCCTCCTCTGGCAGCTCTGGACAGAGTTCTGTATCTGAAACTTGTCTGTGGCCTTATGGCTCAGGAGGTGGCCAGGGTGACCTTCACTGAGATGTCTGCAGAGGAATCCTCATGAACCGGTCTCTTTTCCATCCCTGTCGGAGGCACCCGGGCCTCATAGCCGAACCCCCGGTGCCCACCTCGGGGCAGCTGTGGTGGGAGCTGCAGGTTGTGCTGGGGTGGGAAATGGCCAGAGTCTCCGGCAAGGGGTTGGGAATGGATACTGATCCTTTTCTGACCATGGGCTCGGGGCCCTGCGGCGCCGGGCGGGGGCAACCCGGTCACCCGGGGCTGCGTGGGAGTCGGGAACATCTAGAGACTCTGGGCTAAACATTAGCATCGGGGCCCGAGGGAGCCTCGCTGTCCCAAACTCCCATCTGTGGCGCTGGGGCAGCTCCCTGGATCCTTAGGGCAGGGAGCAGCTGGAGGTGGGAGTTCAAAGTCCCTCCCCTGGGGCAGCATTTTGTCCTGATCCGAAGGAATGCCTCAGGGTTGGAGTCCCTCCGGGGCCCATAAGGAGGCCTGGAAGGGTCTCTTGAGGTTTTGCAATGTAAGCAAGGCGGTTTCAAGCCCCTCTCGGTGCTTGGAGCGCTGGCAGAGCTCTGGCATGGGAAGGGCAGCCGTAGGCGAGCTGTGGGAGCCGGAAGCGTTTGCCCGAGGCCGCAGTGGTGCCGCAGAAGCCGCAGGGACGCTGTGCAGGAGGAGCGGCCGTGCTGCCCTGGAGCAGAGCTGCACACTGAAATAAACAGGGCCAGGAGACTTCTTCTCCTTTTTTAATGCCTTTATTAAAAGTGATCAGCTCAGGATTGGGCGGCTCAGCAGGGCTGCAGTCCCCGTCGTGTCTCCCAGGGCGACTCAGAGGAGGAGGATATGCGCAACTCTGTCCACTAGGGGCAAAGCTCGAGGATCCGATCCTCGTGGGAGCCTTTAGGGCGTGGTGTCCCCGTCAGATATTGATTTCGTCTCAGTCTCACTTCCTCCCAGACCTGGCCAGGGGCTCTTGAACACAGGGTGAGGATCAACGAAGGTTTCCAGCGTCTCTGTAGGCTCAGCAATCGGCTCCTCACATCCGGACATCACTCCAGTCTCTCAACTCTTATTTGGCTCGTTGTTTTTGGGGTTTTGTCTGTGCGTTTGGAGTCGGGGTCCCAAAAAGCATGCTGGTCTTGGAGTCACTTTGCATAACCCCCCCCCCCCACCCTCTCAGGTGTCTTCACTATTCTGGGAAAAGTACACCTTAGCCTTGGGGAAGGGCCATTACCTCGCCCTAGCCAGGGCTTTTACTAATACAAAAACAACGATTAACTACAACAACCCGTGATTACAATAACAAAACACGCAGAACTTTGGCCGGGACAGTGATCTGGCTGCCTTTTTGTAACTTTTTCTCACAAAAAAAATATTAACCGAATTTTTGTTCATAACAGTCCCCCCTCTTTTTCTTTGATCGAGCTTAAAGTTTAAGCTCGCATCAACTCACAATTTTTTGTTTTGAATCTACTCTAAAATTCTTGTGCACTTTCATAAGCATGGTTACTTAAACTTGTTACTTTCCTTGGTTACTTCAGGTTGGTCTGCACAGCAAATACTATTTTAAAACAGATAAATAAGCATAGTAAAAAGAGCAATCCTCCAAGTACACACACAGCGAGAAAAATTACCCTTTCCCATACATCTTTTCTGAAAGTCTCCAAGTTCTCCCACCCACTGGGATCAAGTGTAGGAGTTTGATCTTGATTATTTACACATGCTAATCTTTTTATTTCGTTTGAAATGTTCCTAATAATTGAATTCTTTATTTTTAATACCGCCTGGAGCCGGATGACTTTGTTCAATACAGATATTGGGATCCGAACTTGGCTTTTACAATTTTGGATTTTCTCAATTTCTATTTCACTTTCCTGGTTTTCTTTAATTTCTCCCAAATCATTATATATAGGAACTCCCAAACTTGATCCAGTTTCTTTGTGTTATGAACAAAAATTCGGGTAATATTTTTTTGTGAGAAAAAGTTACAAAAAGGCAGCCAGATCACTGTCCCTGCCAAGGTTCTGCGTGTTTTGTCATGTTAATCATGGGTTGTTGTAGCTGATCGCTCCCTATGTATTAGCAGAGCCTTGCCCGAGGCTAAGGTGTACTTTTCCCAGAAAAGTGAAAACACCTGAGAGGGTGGGGGGGGTTATGCAAAGTGACTCCAGGACCAGCATGCTTTTTGGGACCCCGACTCCAAACGCACAGAGAAAACCCAAGTAACAACGAGCCAAAGAAGAGTGAGAGACTGGAGTGATGTCCGGATGTGAGGAGCCGAGTGCTGAGCCTGCAGAGACGCTGGAAACCTTCGTTGATCCTCACCTTGTGTTCGAGAGCCCCCGAGCCAGGCCTGGCAGGAAGCAAGACTCAGACCAAAACAACATCTGACGGGGACACCACGCCCTAAAGGCTCCCATGAGGACCGGATCCCCAAGCGCTGCCTCTAGTGGATAGAGCTGCGCATATCCTCCTCCTCTGAGTCACCCTGGGAGACACGACGGGGACTGCAGCCCTGCCGAGCTGCCCAATCCTGAGCTGATCACTTTTAATAAAGGCATTAAAAAGGAGAAGAAGTCTCCTGGCCCTGGTGTATCAGCTGGAGGTGCTCGTCCGAAATAGCCACACCGCAAGAAGACTCAAGACTGGCCATCTTGGAACTTCAGGACAGCTGGCTATCAGGACCAGAGGGATCGGCTCAGGACCAGCGACGCAGAGGAGCACAAGAGCACCGGAGTGGTGAGAAACCCGCTGGCGGGAGCGGGAGACGTGCGCATGTGTGTGTGAATGAGACGAAGGCCGGCAGCTGGACCCTCGACCTGAGAGTGGACCCCTTTGTACTGCGTTTCCGGACTCCTGCGAAGGGGCCGGCCAGAAACAGGGGGAAGCACGTGGAACTACGTCTCCCAAAGGGGAATAAAGGGCGCCCCCCCTCCGGGCGTGCGGAGGGAATATTTGTATGAGTGGCACGCACCCAAAGTAAGTCCTGACAGAGGGAAGTCAGGCAGATTTGTAAGTCCTGAGAAGGATTCGGGTAGCAGTTGTAAGTCTCGAGAAGGATTCGCGTAAGATTTGTCAGTCCCGAGAAGGATTTGAGTAGCTCACAAGCCCTGCAGGCAAAAGTAAGTCCTGGCACAGGAGTCAGGCACAAACCCCAGCGAAGGAGGCTGTGATTTGCTTTTAAGTCCTGATACGGTGAAGCCTAAAAATTGGCGGGTTAGGCAAACTAAAAATCAGGCAGTTGTTTTTCCTGACTGAGGGAGTCAGGCACGACTAGGATTCTTAAGGCCGAGGCTTCGTGTGTTCAAGTCCCGATAGATGTAAGACCTGACGTTGGGCAATCAAGAGATTGGGCAGTTGTTTCAGTATAAAGTCCTGAGCATCAGGCAGAAATTTGAAGTTCAGTGGAGGAGGCTGAAGCTCCTCAAAGAAGGTTCTTTTTGAAATTACCGGTCAGTAAAGGCACCTTTGGGACTTTTTACTGTTGAGACCTGTAAAATGGGAGGGTGTAATAGTAAAAAGACCGGCAAGAGACTGAGGGACATACCTCCCAATAGTCCCTTAGGAGAACTGTTAGTAAAATGGGATTCTATAGAGGCCACGGAGGGATTAGATAAAGTGAAAATTATCCATTATTGTATGGAAGTGTGGCCAGAATTAGAGTTGCAAGGAGGATGGCCTTGGTGTGGGACAAAGGATAAGTGGATGTGCCAACAACTAAATAATTATCTGACAGCTCGAGGGGATACTGATCCTGAGCAATTATTGTATGTAGCTTGCTGGTTAAAGAGCGCTGTTGGGGATGAAGGGGTGCGAATTTGTAAGGTACAGAGGAAGAAAGAGGGGAATGAAGGAGGGGATGATGGAACTGGTAAAAGATGGGACCCACTGGATTATCTGCCTCCCTCTGCCCCTCCACCTTATAATCCTCTTCTTCAAGCACCTCAAATGGCAGGTCCGGTTCTTCCCCCAGCTGCCATCTCATTACCACCTGCTCAAACTCCTCCTTCTACCTCTTCAGCTTCCGCCATGATAAACCCAGTATCTCCTCCAGTAACCACTCCCTCACAACCTCCTTCAGCCCCTCCAGTTCCTTCTGCACCACCACAAGTGCCTACTCCACCTGCTGCATTCTCCACCCCTCCTCCAGCTCCACTTAATATCCACTCAGGCTCTTCCCCCCCTCCTATTGCTGTCCCTTTACCTCCTACTAGTTGGGACACAAATGCCTCCTCGTCCAGTAAACAGCTATCAGCAAATACACCTGCTGATGGGCAGAATGTTCAGGGTAACCCAGATATCCCTCAAAGTAGTTTGGCATCTGAAGATGGGCCATACTGTAGCACCAGATCCAAGACCTCCAAGACAGAGAGACTCCCGTCAGAGAGTTTCCTATGGGAGGAGTAGCGGGAGGTGTTGGCTTTGTGAATGTTCCCCTAACTGCTTCTGAGGTGAGAGGATTCAAGAAAGAGTTGCGGCATTTAGTTGAGGACCCAGTGGGCATAGCCAACCAAGTGGATCAATTTCTAGGTCCAAATATCTACACTTGGGGGGAGATGAATTCCATCCTGAGTATCTTATTTTCCCCAGAAGAGGTCCAGATGATTAGGGTGACTGGCATAAGAATTTGGGAGAAAGATAACCATCCAGGACCCCAGGTGCCATCAGGTGAACAGAAATTGCCACTAACGGATCCCAACTGGAGCCCTAACCAGGAGGAGGGGAGGAAGGCCATGATGGAATATAGGTTTTTGATAATACAGGGGATGAAAGAGTCAATTCCCAAAGGAACTAACACCCAATTGGCATTTGAGGGCACACAGGAGAAAGATGAAGCTCCTGCTGCCTGGCTTAATCGCCTAAGGCGGAACTTTCAGTTGTACTCTAGAATAGACCCAGACACCCTAGAAGGTCAAATGCTACTAAAAGTCCAATTTGTTACTGTCGTGGGGTGACAGCCTTTATCCCAATATCGTTTGTTGTGTCTGGCAGCTGTGCCTTCCCCCCCCCCCCCCCGGCCATCTAGCTGCGGCGGGATGGGGAAGGGGAGGGGGGGGTGTGCCCAGGCGCTTTTGGCTTTTGCTGCTTGGCTTGGCTAGCTGCTTGCTTGCTTGCTTGCTTGCTTGCTTTCTGCTTTTGTGCTGTTTTTTTTCCCTTTTCTTTTGTTCTCTCTCTTTCTTACCCTCCCCTGAAGGTACTGGACCGGCTCCGGATCTGACCTGAGACCTCCAGGACACCCGAAGCCTGTTAGAGAAGCTCGGCGCCCTTCACAACACAGTCTGGTCCCTTTTCTTTTCTTTGGTTGGGGAGTGCTCTTTTGTTACTTGTAAATAAATAGGTTTTGTTTTCCACTTTGCTCCTCCGAGAAATTCCTTCCCGAACCCGGTGTTGGGGGAGGGGTGGTTGGAGGTTTGTTTTGTTTTGGGGGGCTCCCTCTTGGAGATTTCCCCTAATTTGTCCTAAACCAGGACAGTTACCAAATCTTGGCCTGATATAAAGAGGAAACTGGAAAAGATGGAAGATTGGCAAGAGAAGGACATTAATGAGGTTTTAAGAGAGGCATTGAAGGTGTATTTAAGGAGGGAGGAAGATAAAGCAAAGGCCAAGGCTAAGATCATGGTTGCTGTAGCTAGAGAAAGTGCAGGGGAGGCGGGTCCACCCCCAGGAGGAGGCAAGGATAGGCCTCTTGTACTGTCAGGTGCAAGAGGGATAGAGACACCTCAAGTCCCTTTGAGAGAACGACATTGCTATTACTGTGGAGAGCCAAGACATGTTAGGAGGTTTTGTAGAAAGCTCAGTCTTGATGCGGCAATAGCCAGGGAACAAGATAATTTAGAAAAGATCCTTAGAAGTGACAATTAGAGCGTCAGGGGCTTTACACTTTAGGGGACCTGATGCAATGTCTAGAAGAGCCCTTGGTAAACTTTGAGGGGGGACCCCTAAATGAAGAATTAGAATTTTTGGTTGATACAGGAGTAGATAAGTCCTGTCTCAACAAAGTAACATCTGAAGTAAGACAAAAAACCAGCCAGGTACAAAGGATATCCAATAGCACCAAAACTGGCCAGTAAGACTAAACTTGTAATTAGTGATGTGAAGGTAAAAGGTACCTTATTGTTGTCTTGTTGTGTGTGTGAGAGTGAGTCACAAGCAAATTCAGCCTCAACTTCCCAGGCAGGTGGGAAGGGGGCAGTGGAAGTGTGTGTGTGACCTGCAAACCAGGCTTGTGTCCCCCGGGCGGGTGGGGGCTGTGACCAAAGTGTGTGACCTGCAAACCAGACTAGTGCTCCCCAGATGTGTGAGGGAGCCGTAGCTGTAAGAATGTGAGTGACACACAGACAGCCTCACAGGTGAATGTGCACCAGAGGCAACCAGAGTCTGGGCCCTTCCAAGAGGCCCAGAGATAATGAGACCTGTGGGCCACCCCAAGGTGAGGGGGGGTCTATAGGGACCTGTGATTTTCTAGCAATAAGTTTGAGTCTTGAAGGTGTGGAGGAATGTGTGAAAGTGAATGAGAAATGAGAGAGTGAATATAAACGAATTAGAATAAAGGTAATGTAGATTGTGCATTACAAGTTTTACCACATCTCCTTAGAGGGAAGTATATTGTGAAGAAGAGTGGTGTAAGGAAAAAAAAAATTTAAGCGTCAGGGGTTGAAAGAAGCATTTAAGCTGTAAGTGAAAGTAAGAAACAGAAGCAAGATATAAATAAATAAGATCTTGAAAAACAGAACAGAAAACCAGTGAATTAAATACACAGAAAAATAGGAGAATAAAAGTACTTTGGGAGTTAAGTTAGCTGAGAAATACAACTCCTTGCAAAATACAGAGTATGTAGAAGTTGATGAGAGAAACATACAAGCTATGGAAAAAGAGAAATTACTGATAACATTAAACAGAGAAACTGAGTTTTGATAAAATCATTAAATAGCAGACCATTAATGCCTGTGTTTGAAAGCCTATTTCAGGTACTCTTCATTACTAATTCAAGTGTGAAGACCAAAAGAAAAAGGTTGGACTCACATCACTCTCACCCCCTGGCACTGGACCAGGATTCAACATCAGTTTTTTTTCCCTTTGGCATTCTGGCATTGGACCAGACTCCACCCCATTCTCCTTCTGGCATTGGGCCAGAGTCCCAGATTTTCCCTCTGGCATTGGGCCAGAGTCCACACCACTCATCTCTGGGCACTGGATAAGGATTCATCCACATCACAAGTTAATTCACCTGAATATGCTGTGATTTAAAGTTGACTCTCAGGAAAAAAGAGTCAAAAACACTGAACTGTGTGGGGGAAAAATTGGCATCAAGAGTTCTAATAGTGCTTAAAATGTTTCAAAACTGTTATGTGTAAACTATGTGGGGAAAAAGGTTTAAGACTGTAAATAAGTAATTCTGGTTTAAGTTCCCCAATTTATTTCTAAAGACTCCAGGTTAATCCTCTACAGAATACTCCCCTGGGGGGGGAAACCAAAATTGGTAGGGAACAGACCAAGAGAGGTTTAACCAGAGAAGTGGGTAGAAGGGACTCTAAAGAGCTTGGAAGCTTCTCAGTAAAATTCCCCAAGAGGCAAGGCCGGGAGGGCAGGCTGTGCAAGATGACCCATACCAGACTCTTGGGAAGGATAGTAATGATGGCTCTGATTACTGGTGTTGCTCTGGGGAGCCCAGAAGAGCCGTGCAGTGAATGCTACCAACCCCTCTATGAGAAGGAAGTGAGCTCCTTGTCGAGAGTCCACATCAGTTTTAACCCTGATTTTGTTAACCCCTCTCAACTGGTCCTTTATCAGAAAAATAGGAGATTGTACTGGATAGCCCAGAATACTGCCACTTTTTGGCAGCCACTCCTAGGACAGTGCCCTGTAGGGGAAGCCTGGTTGTGCTTTGAATGTGATGCTGCTGAAACAAGCTCAGCAGATCTAGTAAAAAGCAAAGAAATGGTGAAAATGGTAAGAAAAATTGTTTGTTACAAGTATTTACATGAGTGTACTGGAAAAGAGATAAACTGTTATGAACAAAAATTGTTAATATTTTTTTTTGTGAGAAAAAGTTACAAAAAGGTAGCCAGGTCACTGTCCCTGCCAAGGTTCTGCATGTTTTGTCGTGGTAATCACGGGTCGTTGTAGTAAATAGTTGTTTTTGTATTAGTAAAAGCCCTGGCTAGGGCGAGGTAAGGGCCCTTCCCCGAGGCTCAGGTGTACTTTTCCCAGAATAGTGAAGACACCTGAGAGGGTGGGGGGGTTACGCACAGTGACTCCAAGACCAGCATTCTTTTTGGGACCCCGACTCCAAACGCACAGAGAAAACCCCAAAAACAATGAGCCAAATAAGAGTTGAGAGACTAAAGTGATGTCTGGACATGAGGAGCCGAGTGCTGAGCCTGCAGAGATGCGGAGTCCCTCTCGCCCTGACCATGGGAGTCGTCCCCGGTGGAGAGACCGAGCCGACTGGGCCAGCAGGAACAACATCTGACGGGGACACCACGCCCTAAAGGCTCCCACGAAGACCGGATCCCCCAGCTCTGCCCCTAGTGGACGGAGCTGCGCATATCCTCCTCCTTTGAGTTGCCCTGGGAGACACGACGGGGACTGCAGCCCTGCCGAGCCGCCCAATCCTGAGCTGATCACTTTTAATAAAGGCATCAAAAAGGAGAAGAAGTCTCCTGGCCCTGTTTATTTCACTTTGGGTAATAAGAAAATTGGTTTTATCACTCTAGCAATGCAGTTGCCAGATGAGATCAAACCTAGGGGTTTAGAGCTCCCCTGAAATGTGTTCCAAACAGGGTTTATCTCTTTTCCAGTACACTCATATAAATACTTGTAACAAACAATTTTTCTTACCATTTTCACCATTTCTTTGCTTTTTACTAGATCTGCTGAGCTTGTTTCAGCAGCATCACATTCAAAGCACAACCAGGCTTCCCCTATAGGGCACTCTCCTAGGAGTGGCTGCCAAGAAGTGACAGTATTCTGGGCTATCCAGTACACTCTCTTATTTTTCTGATAAAGGACCAATTGAGAGTGGTTAACACAATCAGGGTTAGAACTGATGTGGACTCTTGACAAGGAGCTCACTTCCTCCTCATAGAGGGGTTGGTAGCACTCACTGCACGGCTCTTCTGGGCTCCCCAGAGCAACACCAGCAATCAGAGCCATCATTACTACCCTTCCCAAGAGTCTGGTATGGGTCATCTTGCACAGCCTGCCCACCCGGCCTTGCCTTTTGGGGAATTTTTTTTTACTGAGAAGAAGCTTCCAAGCTCTTTAGAGTCCCTTCTACCCACTTCTCTGGTTAAGCCCCTCTTGGTCTATTCTGTACCAATTTTGGTTTCCCCCCCCAGGGGAGTATTCTGTAGAGGATTAACCTGGAGTCTTTAGAAATAAATTGGGGAACTTAAACCAGAATTACTTATTTACAGCTTTAAACTTTTTTCCCACATAGTTTATACATAACAGTTTTGAAACATTTTAAGCACTATTAGAACTCTTGATACCAATTTTTTTCCCCCACACAATTCAGTCTTTTTGACTCTTCCTTTTAAGAGTTAACTTTAAATCCTTTGGTCCTTTTATCACAGTATACTCAGGTGATTTAGCTTTTGAAGCAGATGAATCTTGTCCAGCGCCGGGGGGTGAGAGTGGTGTGGACTCTGGTCCAATGCCAGAGGGAGAAGCTGATGTTTTTTCTGGTCCTGTACCTGGGGGTGAGACTGGCCCTTTTATTCTTGTAATATGAGTCCAACATTTTTCTTTGGTCTGCACAGCTGAATTAGTGATCAGGAGCACCTGGAAGGGGCCTTCAAATTTAGGCATTAATGTTCCCGTGTTCCATGATTTTATCAAAACCCAATCTCCTGGGCTAATGTTGTGAAATTTTGTGTCGAGAGGGGAAGTTTGAGGAAGGTATCCTTTCTTTCTAAATCCTTCCAGAGTTCTTCCAATTATTTCTAAATACTTTCTGGTAGCTTCTTCCCCTTCCAGATAGTCTCCTGTGCTATAAGGTGTTAACAAGATTGGCAGCCCAAACATCATTTCATAAGGTGAAATTCTTATGTCAGACCGAGGTCTTGTTCTGATGCGCAATAGTGCTAGGGGCAAACATTTCAGCCAATTCATTTTTGTTTCTTCAATCAATTTAGTTAACACATTTTTGAGTTTTGTTCATTCGCTCCACCCTCCCAGAACTCTGGGGGTGCCACTGAGTATGCAACCTCCATTTCATTCCTAAAGCCCCAACTATATTTTGTAATGTTTGGGACACAAAATGTGGACCTTGGTCTGAGTCTATGGTGTTCACCATTCCATATCTGGGGATAATGTTCTCTAGGATTGCTTTTGCTACAACTTGAGCTGTTTCCCTTCTGGTCGGGAAGGCTTCTACCCAGTGTGTGAGATGATCAACTATAACCAGTAAATATCTGTACCCTTGCACTGGGGGCATCTCAGTGAAATCTATCTGTATGCTTTGGAAGGGTCTCAAGGCTAATTCCCTTCCTCCAGGTGCTACTTTTCTCATAACTTTCTGGTTCAGTTTTTGACAAATGACAACCCTCTTGTAACAGCTTTAGCCAGGCTATATACACCAATGCATAGGTTATTCCTTAAGAAATGATCACATAGTCCTTGGACTCCCCAGTGAGTTAATTTGTATAGTTCTTTTAGCACTGTCCGAGTGTGGTGGTTTGACCAGGAAGGAGTGGGAATTCTGGGAAGCTGTGGTCAAACCAATGAAGGTTTTGGGTTTGAGACTGGCACCCGGTGTAGCCAGTGGGGTTTGGACACACCTCCGAGAATACACAGGGGTTAAAAGCAGGGCACTGCCCTTGGCACGCTCTCTTGGGATGTCGCGGCGAAGAGGTCAGATCTCTCCCCCGTCCAGCCCAGCCGCTGCTGCTGGGCGGGGGAGGGGCAGCCATGTGGTAGGCCCGGGGCCTGAACAGAGATGGGGGTTGAGGGGGCTTCGAGGATGGAAGGGTGGAAGATCCCAGGGAGTCAGCCCTCGGGCAGCCATCCCCCCCCAGGAGAGAGAGAGAGAGAGAGAGGAGAGCCGGCATCTGAATGTGATAGCAGCCGCCCAGGAGGAGAAAGGGGAGGGAAGAGTGCAGCCTGGCCGGTGGAGCAGCAGCACCTGTGGGAGTACCAGCATTCTACCAGCATTCTGAGATAGACAGAGACTGAAAACTTTTAACCCTTTCTTTCATGATTGGGGCCTTGCAAAAATGCTAATCCTCCTCGAAGCTGAATAAGAAGGGAGATAAGAGATGAGATGAGACAAGGACCTGGCCCGAAGAACGTGGAGATGATTGGATGGGGAGAGATGATTTGGAGTGGCCTTTTGGCTGGACTTTTCTTGTGGCCATGGACTCAGTTGTTCCTGTGACACAGACTGCATTTAGGGGGAGGCAGTGCCTCAAAACCAGGAGGGTTCATTCGTGAGGACCCCCCGGCCCCAGGGGGTTGGAAAAATATGGGGGGGACAGATGTCCCAAAGCAGAGACTGTGCCTTTTTGGAGTGAGACAAAGCATCCTTGAAAGACAACCCTAAAAGCAGCTCTGGTCCATGCCGTCAGTGGTGAGAGCACTGGGCATGGAAGGAAGATGTCACAAGCGGCAAAAGGACTTTTTCCGGGCGGTGCCGAAGTGACAAGGAAGCACACGAGGTTTCAGTGTGTTTCCAGGAGAAGCCTATGGAACAAGAAGGACTCCTTTCCTCTTCATGAACTGCAGTTTGAGTATACTAAAGTGTGGGGCCAAGGCTGGGCAGTTGATTTGGGAGAATGTATCGGATTGGGAAAGTCAGGGAGTGGGGAGGAGGAAAGTTTTTTTGTAAGGTTTTCAATTTCTTTTTTTCTTTTCCTTATAGTCTTTCCCTATTTTCCTGTAGTTTAAGTAATAAAGTGTTCTTTATGTTTAAGTTAGAGCCTGTTTTGCTTATTCCTGGTCACATCTCACAGCAGACACCAGGGTGAAGGCATTTTCATGGGGGCACTGGCTCTGTGCCAGGCTCAAACCATGACACCGAGCCAGTGCTTTATTCAAAAACATCCGTCAGTCTGAGGTTAACCACTGCTGAGCCCTCTGTTTCAGTACTGCCTTAAGATCATGAGGAGTATGCACTTTAATTTTTCCTTGTAAGGTCAATTTTTGAGTCTCCTCTATCAGGATTGCGGTTGCTGCTACTGCTTGTATACAAACTGGCCAGCCTCTAGACACTGGATCTAACAATTTGGATATGTACGCCACAGGTTTCCTGCACCCTCCCCACTCTTGAGTTAATACTCCATAGGCTATACCTTCTTCGGCACTCACAAACAGGTCAAAGCCCTTCCTGAGGTCTGGTAAGCTTAGGACCGGGGCAGAAGACAGTTTAAGTTTTCCAATTGTTGATCATCTTCAGCTGTCCAAATTAGGGGTTCTGGATCCACTAGTTTATTGTACAGAAATTTCACACTCTGTGTGTATTGATCTAACCATAACTTACAATACCCAAACAAGCCCAGGAGTTTTCTCACATCTCTTATCGTTTTCGTGGCCGGGAGAGCTAAAATACCTGAAATTCTGTAAGAGCTTAATTTCTTATACCCTCCCCCTATTATGTGCCCCAAGTATGTTACTTCTGATTGCACAAATTGTAGTTTCCCTTGGGAAACTTTTAGTCCTTTCTCCCCCAGAAAATTCAAAAGCTTAATACTAGTTTGTCTGACCTGATCTTTTTCCTTTCCTGATACCATCAGGTCATCAACATACTGCAGGATCTGCACTTCTTTTTCAGGGACAAATTGTTCCAACAAACTCTCTAAAGCTTGTCCAAAGAGATTGGGGGATTCGGTGAACCCCTGTGGTAATCGGGTCCACCTTAGCTGTTATCTCCTCTTTGTACTTGAGTCCTCCCATTCAAAGGCAAACCAATCCCTACATTCTGTTGCCAGAGGACACACCCAGAAAGCATCCTTCAAATCTATAACAGTGAACCAAGCATGTTCTCTTGGAATTCTGCTTAGGAGACTATACGGATTGGGCACAACTGGATGTCTGGCAATGGTTCTTTTGTTGACTTCCCTCAAATCTTGTTCCAGCCTATATTTCCCTTCAGCTTTTTTAACTGCCAGTATAGGGGTATTATGTGGTGACATGCAGGGTTCTAAAATTCCCTCTTGAAACAGTTGTTCAATGACTATAGCAAGCCCCTTCTTTCCTTCTAGGGAAATCGGATACTGTTTAACCCATATGGGTGAGGTATCATCCTGCATTTTTATTGTTATCGGTGGAATGTCTAAGAAGCCTCTCTCTACCCCCTCAGCCCATACCTCAGGATTTATCTCTGCAACGTCTCCTTGAGATAGCTTCATCACTTGTACTACCATCCTCCCTTCCCTTGGGACAATCCCAACCCCCAAATGAACTTGCAAATCCTGTCCTAACAAACTTTTTTCTAAATTAGGCAGATAAAGAAAATTAGCTTTACATTGCCTTGAGTTTCCAATTATTTTCACTTCTTCAATCACTGATGCTCTAAATGGTCTCCCCTCCGCACCCAATACTTCACAAAATTTTCTCCCAGTTTCCATACCTTTTGGTATTTTGTTGAGACAGGACTTATCTGCCCCTGTATCAACCAAAAATTCAAATTCCTCATTTAGGGGTCCCACTTCAAAGTTTACGAAGGGCTCTTCTAGATGTTGCATCGGGTCCCCTATAGAAAAAAGCCCCTGGCACCCCTAATCATCCCCCTTAAGAATCCTTCCTAAATTATCCTGTTCCTTGGCTATTGCCTCATCGAGACTGAGCTTTCTTCAAAACCTCCTGATGTGTCCTGCCTCCCCACAGTAATAACACTGTCGTCCTCTCAAAGGGACTTGAGGTCTCTCAATCCTTCGTGCACCTGTCAGTACTGGCCTGTCTCTGCCTCCTCCTGGTGGTGGACCCACCTCCCCTGCACTTTCTCTAGCTACAGCAACCATGATCTTAGCCTTGGCCTTTGCTTTTTCTTCCTCCCTCCTTAAATACACCTTCAATGCCTCTCTTAATAACACATTAATGTCCTTCTCTTGCCAATCTTCCATCTTTTCCAGTTTTCTCCTTATATCAGGCCAAGATTTGGTAACAAATTGGACTTTTAGTAGCATTTGAACTTCTGGGGTGTCTGGGTCTATTCTAAAGTACAACTGGAAGTTCCGCCTTAGGCGATTAAGCCAGGCAGCAGGAGCTTCATCTTTCTCCTGTGTACCCTCAAATGCCAATTGGGTGTTAGTTCCTTTGGGAACTGACTCTTTCATCCCCCGTATTATCAAAGACCTATATTCCATCATGGCCTTCCTCCCCTCCTCCTGGTTAAGGTTCCAGCTGGGATCCGTTAGTGGCAATTTCTGCTCGCCTGATGGCACCTGGGGTCCTGGATGGTTATCTTTCTCCCAAATTCTTATGCCAGTCACCCTAATCATCTGGACCTCTTCTGGGGAAAATAAGATACTCAGGATGGAATTCATCTCCCCTAAGTGTAGATATTTGGACCTAGAAATTGATCCACTTGGTTGGCTATGCCCACTGGGTCCTCAACTAAATGCCGCAACTCTTTCTTGAATCCTCTCACCTCAGAAGCAGTTAGGGGAACATTCACAAAGCCAACACCTCCCGCTACTCCTCCCATAGGAAACTCTCTGACGGGAGTCTCTCTGTCTTGGAGGTCTTGGATCTGGTGCTACAGTAAGGCCCATCTTCAGATGCCAAACTACTTTGAGGGATATCTGGGTTACCCTGAACATTCTGCCCATCAGCAGGTGTATTTGCTGATAGCTGTTTACTGGACGAGGAGGCATTTGTGTCCCAACTAGTAGGAGGTAAAGGGACAGCAATAGGAGGGGGGGAAGAGCCTGAGTGGATATTAAGTGGAGCTGGAGGAGGGGTGGAGAATGCAGCAGGTGGAGTAGGCACTTGTGGTGGTGCAGAAGGAACTGGAGGGGCTGAAGGAGGTTGTGAGGGAGTGGTTACTGGAGGAGATACTGGGTTTATCATGGCGGAAGCTGAAGAGGTAGAAGGAGGAGTTTGAGCAGGTGGTAATGAGATGGCAGCCGGGGGAAGAACCGGACCTGCCATTTGAGGTGCTTGAAGAAGAGGATTATAAGGTGGAGGGGCAGAGGGAGGCAGATAATCCAGTGGGTCCCATCTTTTACCAGTTCCATCATCCCCTCCTTCATTCCCCTCTTTCTTCCTCTGTACCTTACAAATTCGCACCCCTTCATCCCCAACAGCGCTCTTTAACCAGCAAGCTACATACAATAATTGCTCAGGATCAGTATCCCCTCGAGCTGTCAGATAATTATTTAGTTGTTGGCACATCCACTTATCCTTTGTCCCACACCAAGGCCATCCTCCTTGCAACTCTAATTCTGGCCACACTTCCATACAATAATGGATAATTTTCACTTTATCTAATCCCTCCGTGGCCTCTATAGAATCCCATTTTACTAACAGTTCTCCTAAGGGACTATTGGGAGGTATGTCCCTCAGTCTCTTGCCGGTCTTTTTACTATTACACCCTCCCATTTTACAGGTCTCAACAGTAAAAAGTCCCAAAGGTGCCTTTACTGACCGGTAATTTCAAAAAGAACCTTCTTTGAGGAGCTTCAGCCTCCTCCACTGAACTTCAAATTTCTGCCTGATGCTCAGGACTTTATACTGAAACAACTGCCCAATCTCTTGATTGCCCAACTTTCCCAACGTCAGGTCTTACATCTATCGGGACTTGAACACACGAAGCCTCGGCCTTAAGAATCCTAGTCGTGCCTGACTCCCTCAGTCAGGAAAAACAACTGCCTGATTTTTAGTTTGCCTAACCCGCCAATTTTTAGGCTTCACCGTATCAGGACTTAAAAGCAAATCACAGCCTCCTTCGCTGGGGTTTGTGCCTGACTCCTGTGCCAGGACTTACTTTTGCCTGCAGGGCTTGTGAGCTACTCAAATCCTTCTCGGGACTGACAAATCTTACGCGAATCCTTCTCGAGACTTACAACTGCTACCCGAATCCTTCTCGGGACTTACAAATCTGCCTGACTTCCCTCTGTCAGGACTTACTTTGGGTGCGTGCCACTCATACAAATATTCCCTCCGCACACCCGGAGGGGGGCCGCCCTTTATTCCCCCTTGAGAAACGTAGTTCCACGTGCTTCCCCCTGTTTCTGGCCGGCCCCTTCACAGGAGTCTGGAAACGCAGTACAAAAGGGGTCCACTCTCAGGTCGAGGGTCTGGCTGCCGGCCTCGTCTCATTCACACACACATGCGCACGTCTCCCGCTCCCGCCAGCGGGTTTCTCACCAGGCCTTTGGGACTCTAACTATTGGCAATCTCCTAGTTGCTGGCAGCTTTAGTTGTGTAGGAATCCAGCAAAGTTTAAAAATTTCTCACTGGGCACTGCCCTGTTGGCCAGGGCAAATGCCTGCAAAGAGAGGCCATTTTCCATGGGAAAAAGAAGTCCTTTCCCTAGGGTCTGGGTATCAGATGAAAGGTGGCCTTTGGGGCTCTTAGGACTTGAAGGGTACTAGTTACTGGCAGATTTAGATTTGGAGAAATCCAGCAAAGATTGCAAATTTCTTGCTGGGCACCACCCTATTGGTCAAGGCAAGAGGCCACAAATGGAGACCATTTTCCATGGGGAAAATGAAGTCATTTGCCCACGGTCTGGGTATCAGATGAAAAGTGGCCTTTTGGGCTCTAAGGACTTGGAGTGTCCTAGCTGCTGGAAGCTTTAGTTCTGGAGTAAACCAGCAGAGTTTGCCCACTTCTCACTTGGCACTTCCCTGTCGGCTTGGGTGAGTGGCCAAAATGTTTACCATTTCCAATTGGAAAAAGAAGTCATTTCCCAAGGGCTTGTGTATCAGATTGAAGGTGGTGTTTGGGGCTCTAAGGACTTGCAGGGTCCTAGTTGTTGGCAGCTTTAGTTTTGGAGAAATCCAGCAAAGTTTGGAAATTTTTCGCTTGGCACCATGGTGTCTGCCACAGCAAGTGGCCACAAATGGAGGCCCTTTTCCATGGGAAAAAGAAGTCAGGGTATCAGCTCAGTGGTAGCTTTTGGGGCTCTAAGGACTTGCAGGGTACTAGTTGCTGGTAGATTTACTTTAGGAGAAATCCAGCAAAGTTTGCAAACTTCTAGTTTGGCACCACCCTCCCAACCCGGGTGAGTGGCCGCAAACAGCGTCCATTTTCCATGGGACAAAGAAGTCATTTTTCCAGGGTCTGGGTATCAGATGAAAGGTGGCCTTTGAGGTTCAAAGGACCTGCAGGGTCCTAATTGCTTGCAGTTTTACTTTTGGAGAAATCCAGCAAAGTTTGCAAATGTCATGCAGGAAATGATGCCTGGCAGCTTTGGGAAATTTCCTGGATGCCTGGCAGCATGCAGGAAATGATGCCAGCTGCCCTGGCAGCTTTAGTTTTGCAGAAATCCCACATAGTGTGAAAATTTCTTGCTAAGCGTCACCCAGTGACTCAGGGCAAGTGGCTGCAACCAGACGGGATTTTCCATGGGAAAAAGAAGTCATTTCCCCAGGGCCTGGGGATCAGTTGAAAGGGGAGTTTTGTGACTCTAAAGCCTTGCAGAGTCCTTGTTTCTGGCAGCTTTAGTTTTGGAGAAATCCAGCAGCGTTTCCCAATTTCGAGCTTGACAGCGCCTTGTCAGCCAGGCTGAGTGGCCGCAAACATAAGCCATTTTCCATGAGAAAAAGCAGTCCTTTCCTCAGGGTCTGGGGATCAGTGTAAAGGTTGCATTTGGGCCTCTAAGGACTTGCATATGTGGTCGTAGCTGCTGGCAGCTTTAGTTTTGGAGAAATCCAGCAATGTTTGCAGATTTCTAACCTGGCGCCATGCTGTCGACCAGAGCGAGTGGCCTGAAACGGAGGCCATTTTCCGTGTGGAAAAGAAGTCCTTTCCTCAGGGTCTTGGTATCAGTTGAAACGTGCCTTTTAGGGCTCTAAGGATTTGCAGGGTCCTTGTTGCTGGCAGCTTTAGTTGTGGAGGAATCTACAAAATTTGTAAATTTCTCACATGACACCACACTGTCAGCCCAGGCGAGTGGCCGTCAATGGAGGCAATTTTCCATGAGAAAAATAAGTCCTTTTCCCAGGGTCTTGGTATCCAATGTAAGATGGCATTTGGGACACTAAGGACTTGCAAGGTCCTAGCTGCTGACAGCCTAAACCTTGAAGAAGTCCAGGAAAGTTTCCAAATTTCCAGCTTGGAACTGCCCAGTTGGCCAGGGCGAGCAGGGCAAACAGAGGCCATTTCCCATGGGAAAAAGAAATCATGTCCCCAGGGTCCGGGGATCAGTGTAAAGGTCGCATTAGGGGCTCTAAGGACTTGCATGCAGGGTTGTAGTTTCTGGCAGCTTTAGTTTCAGAGAAATCCAGCAAAGTCTGCCAATTTCTAGGTTGGAACTGCACTTTCAGCTATGGTAAGTGACCGCAAGCAGAGGTCATTTTCCATGGGAAAAAGAAGTCCTATCCCCAGTCACTTGGGACTCTAAGGACTTGCAGGGTCCTAGTTGCTGGCAGGGGTATTTTGGAAAAATACAGCAAAGTCTGCCAATTCCTAGCTTGAAACCGTCCAGTCAGCCAGAGCAAGAAGCAGCAAATGAAGGCCATTTTCCCTGGGAAAAAGAAGTCATTTCCTCAGGGTCTGGGTATCCAATGTAAGATGGCATTTGGAACTCTAAGGACTTGCAAGGTCCTAGTTGCTGACAGTCTAAACATTGAAGAAATCCAGCAAAGTTTCCAAATTTCCAGCATGGAACCGCCCTTTTGGCCAGGGTGAGTGGTGGCAAACAGAGGACATTTTCCATGGGAAAAAGAATTCATGTCCCCAGGGGCAGGGGATCAGTGTAGAGGTTGCATTTGGGGCTCTAAGGACTTGCATGCAGGGTCCTACTTGCTGTAAGCATTAGTTTTAGAGAAATCCAGCAAAATTTGCCAATTTTGAGCTTGGCACTGCCCTGTCGGCCAGGGCGAGTGGCCACAAATTGATGCTATTTCCCATGGGAAAAAGAAGTCCTTTCCCCAGGATCTGCTGATCAGAATGAAGGTGTCACTTGGGACACTAAAAACATGCATGGTATGAATTGCTGGCAGCTTTAGTTTTGGAGAAATACAGCAAAGTTTTCCAGTTTTGAGCTTTGCACCGCCCTGTGGTCCTGTTTGAGAGGCCGCAAAGAGAGGC
The DNA here is from genome assembly GCF_047830755.1 of Zonotrichia albicollis. Classification (NCBI taxonomy): domain Eukaryota; kingdom Metazoa; phylum Chordata; class Aves; order Passeriformes; family Passerellidae; genus Zonotrichia; species Zonotrichia albicollis. The sequence continues at coordinate 3,591,257 of NC_133855.1, forward strand.
TACATTCTGTGGGAAAATGAAGTCATTCCTCCAGGGTCTGCAGATCAGATGAAATGTAGCCTTTCAGGGTACTAGTTTCTGGCAGCTTTAGTCCTGGAGAAAGCCAGCAAAGTTTGCCAATTTCTCGCTAAGCGCTGCCCAGTGACTCAGGCTGAGTGGCTGCAAACAGACGGTATTTTCCATGGGAAAAAAAAGTCATTTCCCCAGGGTCTGGGGATCAGTTGAAAGGAGAAGTCTGGGGCTCTCAAGCCTTGCAGGGTCCTCGTTGCTGGCATCTTTAGTTTTGCAGAAATCCAGCAAAGTTTGCAGATTTCTAACCTGGAGCTGCCCTGTCAGTCAGGACGAGATGCTGCAAATGGAGGCCATTTTCTGTGGGAAAAAGAAGTCCTTTCCTCAGGGTCTGGGGATCAGTTGAAAATTGACGTTTGGGGCCCTAAAACCTTACGGTGTATTGCAGAGACTTTATGAGGGTTCCTCAGGGTGGAGAGATGGATGAGAATCTTGGTTCATGATCAGAAGGCTGGATTTATTAATATATGATATATAATACATTATTACTATACTAAAAGAATAGAGAGACAAGTTGCAGAAGAAGCTAAGATAGGAATAGAATAGAAAAGAATGAATAACAAAGTTCTGTGTCCAGCAGAAAGCAAGGACAAACTCTCCCATGAGTGGTCAGCAAATCCAAACACTCACAGAAGACCAATCACAGATGCACCTGTTACATTCCACATCAGCAGATAATTATTGTTTACATTTTTCTTCTGGGGCCCCAGCTTCCCAGAAAGGACAAATCCTAAGAGAAAGGATTTTATGAAAAAATGTCTGTGACAGCGGAGTGCTAGTTGCTGGCAGCTTTAATTTTGGAGAAATCCAGCAAAGTTTTCCAATTTTGAACCTGGTGCCGCCCTGTCAGCCAGAGCGAGTGGCCTCAAACTGAGGCCATTTTCCATGTGGAAAAGAAGTCTTTTCCTCACGGTCTGGGTATCAGTTGAAAGGTGACTTTTAGGGTGCTAAGGACTTGCAGGGTCCTAGTTGCTGGCATCTGTAGTTTTAGAGAAATCCAGCAAAGTTAGCAGATTTCTAACCTGGTACTGCCCTGTTGGTCAGGGCAAGATGCTGCAAACGGAGGCCGTTTTCCGTGTGGAAAAAAATCCTTTATTCAGGGTCTGGGTATCGGTTGAAAGGTGGGCTTAGGTGCTCTAAAGCCTTGCAGGGTCCTAGTTGCTGGCAGCTTTAGTTTTGGAGAAATACACAAAGATTGCCAGTTTCTAAACTGGCGCCACCCTGTTGGTCAGGGCAAGATGACACAAACGGAGGTCAATTTCTGTGGGAAAAAGAAGTCATTTCTCCAGGGTCTGGGGATCAGTAGAAATATGACATTTAGGACTCTAAGGACTTGCAGGGTCCTAGTTGCTGGCAGCTTTAATTTTGGAGAAAACCAGTCATATTTGCTCATTTTGAGCTTGGCACCTGCCTGTCGGCCAGAGCAAGATGCTGAAAACTGAGACCATTTTCAATGGGAAAAAGAAATCATTTCCCCAGCATCTGAGTATCAGATGAAATGTGGCTTTTGGGGCTCTATACATTTGCAGGGTCCTCGTTGGTGGCATCTTTAGTTTTGTAGAAATTCAGTAAAGTTTGCCAATTTTGAGAATGCACCGCCCTGTCGGATATGCACCTTTATAGAATGACCACAGCAAATACATGAAAGGAATTAGGGAGAGAAAAAGAATAGAAAAGAAGGGGAGAAAGAGAGAGGGAGTATAGCTACCAAACATGGCGAGACGCTGTCCTTGCAGTCCAGCTGATGGAGTTTGCCTAGTCATGTTGGCAAGATCTCAAAGTCCCTGTTAACTCAATGTTCTATTATAGTCCATTGCTGAGAGGGAAAACAGATCTTGAAATGGCTAAGGGGGAGCAGATACAATCAAGAAGTCTATTGAAATTGGTGAGGGGAAAAAAGGTATTGAAGATGGGTACAGACAGTCCATGTTCTCAGCAGGATAAGTCAGTATCCGCAGTGACTGGGACCCACTGTTTCAGGATTGCTTTCTATAGGAAACCAGTCTAGGTCCAGTGAACACATCTGTAGGCCAAACTGAGCAGGCATCCTGCTTCAGTCAGGCCAACGTCCCTGCATCAGAATTACAGGTGTTCCAGTCTCAGTCCTTGGCAGGGGGGCTTCAATCTTCATCCCTCATGGTGGTAGTGGAGCAGATGAAGGATTTTCCATGGGAGGCTACCAAAGTTGCCCCAGCAAATTGATCTGGCCAAGAGGTGGGAAAATTCCTGGCCTATTGTTGTGAAGCAGGTGCAAGCATATAGGCCGCGTCACCCTTTGGCAGGCCTGCTAGAAGCAGTCACTGTAGACACAGCTGTGAACAATCACTTGGCAGGCCAGAATTCTGCTGAGGGGCCTCAGGATTTTTGGCATTCATCCACCACCGGCAGGCCAGAATTTGGATCGGGGTTCTCAGGGTCCCGATGTCTGTCCTGTGGACGGTCATGAGGCAAATGAGGGGGACCTCAGACCATCTTTCACATCACCCAATGACTCACGACAGTCTTCAAAGGGTCTTTATCAGCAGTGTTCCTTAGTATTGTTGTGAAGTCTTTAGGACTCGTCGTACATTGGTAGCATATCCCGGAAAGCAGAGCCAGAGAGTGCGAAGGGAAGGAAAAGAAAAGATAGAAAAAGCAGAGGGGAAAGGAAACATTAAACAAATATAATTAATATCAATTTAAACAGTATTATTTTAAAACAATTCTTTCAATTGTTCAAAACTAATCACAAGTAATAAAAGACAATAAAGCAATAAACAAATCAACAATAGTTTATTGAAAATAATTTTTTTCAAAACAATTCACCAAAAATCAGAAGTAATTTTCATATAATCACTGAAGAAAGTTGAAGATTTTTTCAAAACACATACTCTCATTTATAATCACCTTGTGTCAATAGTCTTGGAGATGTCCACAGTGAAAAGGACATCAGCCAAGTTATGTGCATTAATTACAGATGTCAATTTTGTTAACTGTTTCCTCATTCTCCAATTCATAATGAGTAAGATTGGTGATTAAAAAACCCCAATCAAAACTAAACTCAAAAGGATAATGATGGGATGACACATATTGTTCAGGACACTTGTGGCAGTAGGTGACCACCCAAAAAGAGTATCCCACCACCTGTGTTCAGCATCTTTTCTTACTCTCTCTATGACACAGTGTATTTCTTTCACCTTGTGGTGAACAGTTACCAGGGCTTTCTGTCTATTCTTCTTGATCTTCTCCAATATTTCGATGAAGTCCTGATGAAGCAACAATTGCTTTAGCAAAGTAATGTTCATCCCAATGGGAGTAGGTAAATGTCCTGGTTTAGGGCAAATTTGGGAAAAACCTCCAAAAGGGAGCCCCTCCAGAAAGCAAGCCCACATGGCCCCTCTCCCCAACTGGGTCGGGAAGGATTCCTTGGAGACAAGTAGAAAGAACCTGTTTATTTAACAGGCAAAGCACTCCCCAGCACACAAAAGGAACAATACCAGATGACACCACTCTTTCACCACTCTTAAAAAGATGACAACTTCAGAAAGTCTCTCTTGGGGGTGGTCACTCTGTTGTCAGTCCATCCTGTGCTGGGGTAGCTGCTGCAGGGCACAAGGTGCAAACTCTCAGTGTTTCCCAGGTCCCAGTCTGAAGCAGGTTTGAGTAGGTCCAAAAAAGGGAAAGGAGAAACAGTCCAGGGAAAATTTGGACTGCTTAGTTAAACTAACTAATGAGCAGAAGCAGAAAGCAAGAGCAAAGCAGGAGCAAAGCAGAAGCAAGAGCAAAGCAAAAGGCAAAGCAAAAAGCAAAAGCAGCACTATGTACCGCCCTGTATCTGTGTCCCGCCAGCTGTGGGGGGCTAATAGCAAAACCAAAACAAAACATTCGCTCTTCAGAGCCAGTCTTGAAGGCACAGAACATGATATCCAGCATAAACAGAACACACGGATGAGGATACAAGCATTATAATCTCACCCTAGGATATTCCAGCCCTTATCCCCATATTGTCAACACACTACCATACATCAGGCATTTCATTCACATAAAACTTCCATCTGTTCTCCCCAAAATTACAAGCAATACCCATCACGCCCTCATCACATCCCCACACCGGACCACTGAATCCAGGCCCCATACTACAGAGCTGCAGGATTCCCCACTTTCACTTTACTGCCTCTAAACTCCATCTTTCACTTGCTCACACCTTCGACACTTACACATTTCCTTCTCCATCTTTCACTTGCTCAGACCTTCGACACTTACACATTTCCTTCTATCTCATGTCTGTGTGGTTTAATGTACAGACAATGTCAATAACATCCAACGAACAGTGATATTTGCATATCATTCTCACCCCACAATCAGATCTCCCTGAGGTACACATCATGTTGTTCCACCTCTTTGCATTATCCACCATGTGCAACCTAGTGCCTGAGCAAAGACAACCCCACGAATGGGTTTGTGTGTACTCGAGGCAGAATTGATCCACACGGTCATCCCTAACAAACCTCTGACATGTACCACTGGGACTTTATCTCCATCTGTTCTTTTCAGGGACTCAGACTGGGCAGGACCTGCTCGGTTGGTGGAACCTTGACTGTTAACTAACCAGGTGGCCTTTGCTAAATGCTGCTCCCAATTTTTGAAAGATCCCCCACCCAAAGCTTTCAACTGGGTTTTTAGTAGTCCATTGCACCTCTCCACTTGGCCTGCAGCTGGTGCATGGTAGGGGATATAGTACACCCACTCAATGCCATGTTCCCTAGCCCAGGTGTTTATAAGGCTGTTATTGAAATGAGTCCCATTGTCTGACTCAATCCTCTCAGGGGGATGATGCCTCCAAAGGACCTGCTTTTCAAGGCCCAGGGTGGTGTTCTGGGCAGTGGCGTGAGGCACAGGGTAGCTTTCCAACCATCCTGTGGTGGCTTCTACCACTGTGAGCACCTAGCATTTGCCCTGGCGTGTCTGGGGCAGTGTGATGTAGTCAATCTGCCAGGCCTCCCCATACTTGTACTTGGACCACCGCCCACCGTAGCACAGGGGCTTCACTCATTTGGCCTGTTTGATGGCAGCACACTTCTCACAGTCATGGATAACCTGAGAAATACTGTCCATGGTTAAATCTACCCCTCGCTCTCGTGCCCACTTCTAGGTGGCATCCCTGCCCTGATGGCCTAAAGGCATCTTGGGCCCATCGAGCTAGGAATAACTCTCCCTTGTGTTCCCAGTCTAGGTCTATCTTGAACACCCCTATCTTTGCAGCCTGGTCTACCTGCTCATTGTTTTGGTGCTCCTCATTACCTCTGCTCTTGGGGACATGGGCACCTACATGGCAGACCTTCACAGGTAGCTTCCCTACCCTGGTAGCAATGTCTTTCCACTCATCAGCAGCCCAAATTGGTTTCCCTCTACGCTGCCAGCTGGACTCTTTCCACCTCTCCAGCCATCCCCACAGAGCATTGGCTACTATCCATGAATCAATGTAGAGATAGAGCTTTGGCCACTTCTCTCTTTCTGCAATGTCCAGGGCCAGTTGAACAGCTTTGAGTTCTGCAAGTTGACTTAATCCACCTTCTCCTTCAGTGGCCTCTGCCACCTGTCATGTGGGGCTCCATATGGCTGCTTTCCACTTCCAGTTCATCCCTACAATGTGACAGGAACCATCAGTGAAAAGTGCGTAGAGCATTTCCTCTGGGGCAGTTGGTTATAGGGAGGAGCCTCTTCAGCCCGTGTCACTAGTTCTGGTTCTTCATCTGTGACACCAAAATTTTCACTTTTGGGCCAATTTGTAATTACCTGCAAAATCCCAGGGCAATTCAGTTTACCTGTATGGGTTTGCTGTGCCATAAGAGCAATCCACTTGCCCCATGTGGCACTGGTGGCATGGTGAGTGGAAGGAACCTTGCCTTTGAACATCCACCCCAGCACCAGTAGTTGGGGTGCTAGGAGGAGTTGCACTTCTGTACCAATCACCTCTCAGGTGGCTTGGACTCTTCATAGGCAGCCAAGATTTTTTTCTCTGTTGGAGTGTAGTTGGATTCAGACCCTCTGTAGCTTTGACTCCAAAATCCTAGTGGTCGACGCAGAGTCTGCACAGGAACCTTCTGCCAAAGGCTCCAGGACAAGCCATGGTTCCTGGCTGCAGAGTAGAGCATGTTCTTCACCTCTGGTCCCATTCTGACTGGGCCAAGAGCTACTGCTTGAGTGATCTCCTGCTTGATCTGGGCAAAGGCTTGTTGCTGCTCAGAGCCCTAGTAGAAATTGTTCTTCTCATGGGTGACCAGGTGAAGAGGGCTCACAATCTGACTGTACTCAGGAATGTGCATTTTCCAAAAGCCTATGGCACCTAGGAAAGCTTGTGTCTCCTTCTTATTGCTTGGTGAAGACATAGCTGTGATCTTCTTGATGATATCTGTAGGAATCTGACACTGTCCATCTTGCCACTTTACTCCTAGGAACTGAATCTCACGAGCTGGTCCCTTTACTTTGCTCTTTTTAATGGCGAAACCAGCTCCCCGGAAGATTTGGATGATTTCCTTCCCTTTCCCGAACACTTCCGCAGCTGTGTTCCCCCACACAGTGATGTCATCAATATACTGTAGGTGTTCTGGAGCCTCACCCCTTTCTAGTGCAGTCTGGATCAGTCCATGGCAGATGGTGGGGCTGTGCTTCCACCCCGGGGCAGTCGATTCTAGGTGTACTGCACTCCCCTGCACGTGAAAGCAAACTGAGGCCTGCATTCTACTGCCAGAGGAATGGAGAAAAATGCATTGGCAATTATCAATAGTGGCGTTCCACTTCGCTGCCTTGGACTCAAGCTCATACTGGAGCTTTAATATGTCTGGCACAGTAGCGCTCAGTGGTGGAGTCGCTTCATTCAATGTACAGTCCACAGTCCACAGTCAATCTCCATTCTTCTTCAGATTTACGCACAGGCCAAATGGGGCTGTTGAAGGGTGAGGGGGTTTTGCTGACCATCCCTTGGCTCTCCAGCTCTCGGATCATCTTATGGATGGGAATCACAGCATTTCAAGTGGTTCTATACTGTTGGCGATGCACTGTGGAAGTAGAAACTGGTACTGTTTCTCTTCTCCGTTCAGAAGTCCTACTGTAGATGTAGTCCTACTGTAGTGGATTCTCAGACACTCCAGGCAAGGTGTTCAATTGCTGGACGTCCTTTTCCACCTAAAATTGTTTCATAATCTGATAATTATGATACTTTTTTTTACAAGGAAATGTTAAAATCTTTGTTAGAGTTAAGAAAGTTAAGGACTTAGGTCTTTTTCTTCCCTTATCAATATTGCAGTGAAATTGATAAATAAAGACCAACTCTTTGTTTTTATTTTTATTTTGAACCCAAGTAGATAATTCCCATACATTAATACATTTTGTGGACCAATATTTGCCATTCTGATCTAAGCTGTCACTTCTTAACAATATACCTTCTGTGACTATGTTGACAACACTTTTGGTGAAGATCCTAACTGATCTTAGACACACATAGGGAGAAATTTGCTCAGCCAGTGTCAGTCTTAAGCATGCATATCAGAAGATCTTTCTATAGCTGGGAATTTTCCCATGAAAGGAATTCTTTTATGGAAGAGACACTTGTCCCACAGTTTTACATTCTTCTTGAACACTACTTAAGGAACTTAAATCCCGTGTCCATTTGGATCTCTGTCTGCACAGAACTTTGTCATGCCAGTGCTTGAAATGCATCTCGAAGAGAATTCACTAGCACAGAATGAATGAGAGTGGAAGGGGTTGGTGGGGCTAACCAGGCCCAACCCCCCCGCTTAAACCAGGATACCTAGAGCCTCTTGCCCAGGATTCTATCTGGGTGTACTTTTAATGTCTTCAAAGATCCAGGCTCCACAATCTTTCTGGGCAGTCTGTGCTGTGGTTCAGTCACCCTCACAGTAAAATATCATTTGGTGATGTTCAAAGGCAATCTCCTGTATTTCAGTGTGTGCCCACTGCCTCTTGTCTTTTCACTCAGCATCACTGAAAAGACACTGGTTCCCTCCCCTTTGCACTATTGCTTCCGGTATGTATGTGTGCTGCCATGTAGAGAAATGTCAAAAACCTCCCTGAAGCCCAGGCAGACAATATTCCCTTCATCTACCAGTCAAGGTGATTCATCAGAGGAGTTTAAAAAGTTGTTCAACATGAAATTCCCCTGGTAAATCCATGCTGACTACATTTTTTTGCCCTCCTTCATGTGCCTGGCAATGCTTTCCAGTAGTAGCTGCTCCATCAACTTCCTGGGGATAAAAATGAGGCTGGCTGGTTTGTACTTTTCCGAGTCCTCTTAGTTGCCTTTCCTGAAGATGGGAGACATTTGCTTGCATCCAGTCTTTCCTCAGTCACCATGATCCATCAAACATGATTAGGAGTGGCCTCAGAATAACACTCGTGAGACCTGTGGCTCCATCTCAACAGGGCCTGTGGTCTTCATGGAATACATACCAATTCAATGACTATGCCCATAAAAGTTTGCATGAGATAACAGAACGTATTAACAGCTACCTGAAGAGTGAATGAAAAGCTATGGAAGCAATCCAAAAGGACAAAGACTAGAGTTCCCTTTTAAGACAAAGCATCCTATCATGGAGCTGAGCAGCTTTAGATCTAGGGAAGCTTCCCCACTGAGAGGATGCAGAACACATTCTTTTATCTTATCCAGTAATAAAATGGATTGACCATTCACTTGCAATACAAAAAATTAAATGATTTTTAAAATTGTTGCCGCCTAACTAGACAATCATGTACTGGCTGGGTATTCCCCTAACAGATGACAGCACCTGCTTGATGTCTCTTCTGCGTACAGACTATTCGAATTAGGTCATTTGAGTGGGGATTACTGGTCTTTGAGCTTTCTTTCTGATGAATTTGGAATATTTACTGAAGCAAGGACCTGAACATGAAAACTTCATTTCCCATCAGTGCACTTGAACATCCATGGCTGTAATGCCATTGTTTCTCACCAAGTGAGTGAAGAATTTATGACTACAAAGTGGATCAACTCCAAAAGGAAAGATAAAGGCTGTGTAATATTCTCTCTTGGTAAAGCTATTTACCTCATATGAAGTGACTAAATTCTAATCACTCGTGGGCCTAAAGTTTCAAGGAGGGGGAGATGGACCAGATTTCCTTCCACTGCCATTCTCTTTGTCACCTCAAGGTTTAATAGGGGTATGCAGACATTCAAAAAGATAGTTCTGCTGAATTCATAAAATTTAGTCCTAAAAAATAACTTTTTAGCAGCTGAAATGAAAAGTAACAAATAAAATGCAATTAATTCCACGGAAGAGTGAAATTATTATTTCTTCATTTTGCAATTGAGGATGTATATTGTGTAAGTTTGTCTTGTGTTGTTCTGCAGCTTTTCTAACTGGCACACCTTTCTTTATGAATGGACTGTCCTTTCCTAAATACTTTCATATGGAGGAACATGCTTCTGATAAGAAGAGCACTAGGATGTTTTTACTTGACCTTTTATTTTTACTGATGCTTGGTCCTCTGAAATGAGTGGTTTTTTAAAATTGAAATGTGTTACTATTGTTCCCACAGCATAAGTCACAGACTCTTCTGGTCAGAGCTGTCACTAGTCAGCTATTCTCCTATCTACCTTTAAAGTAGTTGAATGTTCTGGTCTAAAAATAGCACCTTCTATGTAGCCATGCTCTTAGTGCCAGTGTCATCTTGAATCCAAACACCCTCCTGCAAGGGACCACTGGTTCTGTAGTCAACTAAGGGGAAAAATCAGTCCATCCATGCTTCCTGATTTGAAATATAAAGGTATATAAAGGTATGGTGTCCCTAAACGATTCTCTGCAGTTGAACACTACTTATCTTTGCCATGTTTCTTCAACTCACTTGCAAGTCATTCATGCGGTAGGTTATTGTGAGCATTGCTTGAAGATGATTAAAAAGGGTATGAGAATACTCTTGTGCCTCTGCTATAAGGATACTTTTCAAATCCATACAGACTTCCTGCAATTGCAAAAACATGCATCTTTTATTGTCCTAGGTTACAATATAAAAATGTATTCTGTTCCCATCCTCAAGAGCTGCTGAAACCAGGAGGGGCATAGTTTTTTCCTTATCTCCTGTTAACGGGCCCATCAATGTCTTGCCACCTGATTCAGAGATGACTCCCTCCGGGAGCCATTTCTGTTCAATGGGTAATCAAGGACCCACCACAAGACTCAGAGTGATATCAGCGCATTGCCAGATGCTCCACCCAGGGGAGAGGAGCTAAGCATCCCCAGCTGGATATAATCTGGGTTTTGGGACACCACAAGCAGTCTTTCCACTGGATTCCCAGAGGAATGACCACCCTTAGCCACTGGTCTTCCAGAGGACAAGAGCTACCAGATGGTTTCTACAGCATCACCACTTCAACAAGACCATTTCATCCGGGTACTGCTACCACCACCATAACTAGCAGGGTGTCAGGTTGTATTCTGTCAGTGGTTTTTCTTTAGAATTATTGCATGGATTTGGGGGTTTTTTCCCCCTTTTCCTAATAAATTGTATTTCTGACTTGGAGTCTTGCTGCGGTGCTGGATTTATTCAGCCTGACTAGCTCCTGACACCAACAGCGAGAGCACGCTGCCCCCAGAAAGCTGTCGAATCCAGGGTGCAGCTGTAGGGCACAGCTGCTCTATGGCACAGGTGGACTGCATTGGGAATAGGACTGCAGCGAGGGCAGGGACAAGGAACAGGGAGAGATCTTCTGTATGTTTTCGAAAGCAGTTTCTTCCCTGGAGGGTCAGGGACAGAAAGACACTGACTCAAAGGCATCCATCAGCTTAGAAATGGGGAGAGGTCTCAGGGCAGGATACAATCTTTAACACACTGGGAGAAACTTGGGGTGGACCACAAGGTGGGGAACATAATTTTTAAACCAATAGGGGACTACAGGGGAGGAGAAGAACTTAAACAAACCAATGGGGTTTTGAAGGCAATAAAATTGATAGGGAAGTTTCTAGAGAAAGGGACAGGCTTGGGGAGGGATTGACATTCAGTGGGAGGAGGAACAGGGAACAAAAGGGCAGGTCTTTGGGGAGATGGACAACTAGGGCAGAAACTAAAAACACAGGGGGGAAAAGAACAATCCATTAATAATAAAATATGCTACAACAGCACAAAAGAAGAAGTGTTGGGGAGGATGAAACAAGAAAGCCTTTTAAATATGACTGCCTGGCAAAAGATTTTGAGAATATAGAAACTATATGCGAGATTGAAATGAAAGCAACCTTTGAGATACCTTAGTTTTGACCAGTTGAATGTAATCCCCCCTGGAGGAAACAATTCCCTCTGCAAGCAGGCAGGCCTAAGAGTCAGAGCAGGCCTTGCAGCTTGGCAGATGGGACCCAAAGAGTAAGATTTAGGGTTTAACACGTAAACATAGTATGGTAATGTAGTGATTCTTATAGGTTGTGTGAAAATGTTATAAGATATGCATGCTGTAGTAGATTGGTTAATGAGAATCTGCATATTCAACACTGAAGACAATTTATTGTGTTGTAACGGAAGCTTCGCTCTCTTTTTCGCTCTCTTTTCGCGCTTTCTTATTTCTCTTCTCCCTTATCTCTTTGCTCGCTCTCACACTCCTCTTCGTGCCCTTTTCTTTCTTTGTCTCTTTGTCTTCCCTCTGCACTTCTTCACCTCCTCCTTTCTACATGCTCTCTGCTCTTAAACCTTTGCTGTTGACTCTCTTACACTTTAAGCCTCTCTTCTCTTGGCCCTGCTCCGAGCTGCGGCTGGCAGCTCGCCACAGGGCCCTGCACCCACGCCCTTTGTAATAAACTACAAGTTATACGACTTGGCTTCAAAGACATCTTGTCTCCATCCGTCCCTACTGTGCATGACCCCCGTCACCTGCAAGGAAGTATTCTAAAACTGGCTACTAAAACTGCATTACAATCAAGCACACACACTGCAACAGCATCTCTGGCTGGTTTTGCTTTCAAACCAGAAGAGGTGCCAACCAAAAATTTTGCAAACTTAAGAGTTAACTGGCTGCAGTTTTGATTTTCTTCTTAAATATATCATCAAGGTGCTACCAGCTTCTCTAATTGGCTTAGCAGCATGTCTGTTCTTAGTGCCAAGCAGGGATTCACTTTGCCAGGTATGGAGGAAGCTTCTAGGAGCTTTTCACAAAAAATCACTTCTGTGGCTGGCTTCTTCCCTCCCCACCAAGAACCAAGCAAGCCATGCAAAACCAACACCTTAACTAATCCGTAGTACTTAGTACGCAACCAATAATTCCTTTTAAACAATACTTTACAATTTTTACCAAATGCACTGAAAAGAAATGGATCAATAATATTGATCAAAATAGTTCCAGTTCAATAGAAATACTGGGTCATGCAACGCTGGTTTACATAACTATTTTTTGTACAATTGTTATGTTTGCCCAATTATCCCATAAAAAAAAAAACCCTAAACAATATCATAGGTAGTAGCAATTTTAATTGAATGGTTAAAAAAATTATAAAATTGGATACAATGACTGGATGCAATATATGTGGTTAAAATAAGGGATAATTTGGTTCCAATAATAGCGCATAAGCAAAAGATAACCACGGGGTACAGAGTGCAGGGCTCTTGCCACATAACATACGAGCTTGCCAAGTGAAAATTACCCCTTATATGCCATGTGTCAATACCATCTCGTCTTATTTTCAGTTCGTCATATCTCTATCTTTGTCCTCATTACCACCTTTACCGTGTATGCACCACCAGTCAGTTTGGTGGTCGCACAAGTCTGATGAAGATTTTGTAGTCTTCCTCTGTGTCCTTTAATTCACCTTTGCGTTACACATGTGCACCAAGCCAGTACAATGTAAGCCAAGACTAATGTATCACTACCACTACATATCAAGGCAGTAAATCCCTTATCATTTCCTGGGACCCAACCAGGTTTTGCTCATTTTTAGCATCTGCACCTTGAGCTCTTTCCTGTGGACCTTGGGAACATCTGCTGGGAGGTAGGTGGAGCCCCTCCTCTCCCTTTTTCTTTTTTCTTTGTCATTACCACTTTTAACTGTTTTATTATTCCTAAATATTAATTACAGTACCAATATTGATTACCCTTTCAATTTTATCAGCATGAATCATACCTATTTACCACGCAATCAACAGAAGTTTTTTTCACCTCTAAAGAAATGTTTCCTGATGGTTTGGATTAGAAGATCCAACATTGCCATCCTGAGATTTTTGTTTTGAAGGCCATAAGCTGTGCTCAGTGTTTTGGGTGTATTCTTTTTTGTGCCTTGCATATATTTAGGATAGAAAGCCAGTATAGATGATGTCCTTGCTGCAGTAGCCATGCTAAATAGGGCAGAGTGTCTGGCTGATGTACTGGGGCTGTAGAATATCCACCAGTGGCCCAGAGCAGTGAGGATCTCTAAAGGAATAGAATATTGGCTATGGCCTGGGAGTTTTACAGAGAGAAAGATCTTCATAGCTCGAATGATTTGTTTCCTGGATTTCTGAAGAATATGTTGTAAAGAAGAAGGCTGCTGTCTTTCTCAACAATCTTCCATGCATTCAAGAGAATCATTTAACTTCTTGTCTGAGAATGAAAGAAATTCTAGTAGTAATTAGTTCTTTTTCTCTGTCTGTGCATCGCTAATTGAGTTTGTGAAGGTTACATTTTATTTCTTTTTTCTTTAAATATTACATCGTAAGGTGTTCCAAATTCCCAAATTCTACTTCACTTTATTTTGTAGGCCAGAATGGTTCATCATCTGTCTGCTGTATTATTGCAGACCATATGTGAATGGATTTTTTTTCATTTTGAAACGTTATTAGATTTAAATTGTATGAACAGAACACTTTCTTTATCATTATTTTACCAGTTTGCAAGGAAATACAGAATTTTGAAGACAATGATGGAAACTCCACTTGTGGTTTTCAATGGAAGAGAAGAATTACAATGTCCTACATTCACAGCATTGTTTACGGTAATATTGCAGCTAGTTTCCAGCAGCTTAGGTCAGGTTCTGGAAGCAGGCACCCATGATAGTATAGAAGTCAAAAAGTTTCAGTTTGGCTGTTTTTCTTGAAAAATAACTCATATGTCTCAATGTTGTGCTGAATCTTGTTGTACAGACTCTTTTGATGTCTGAACTCCTTGCTGGACTTCTGTATCTCAGAATCAGCTCCAGTAAACCTGTGTTTCCTTCTTGCTTTAAGAATTTGGTTCTAATCTATAAAAGTAAGCAAAGGTTGCCATATTAATACAATTAAGATAAAGAATATGTTAAGAAAGCAGTTAATGGCATGGGGTTTTTTCTACAAATTGGAGCAGAGATTGAGTTGCTTCATGGGTTTTTTTTTTTTTGCTTCTCAATACAATTTTAGAAGTGGTGGGCTAAGAAAGTGTGGATTTGTACAGGTTTGCCTTAAAAGAAGAATTACAGGGGAAACTGTTGTAAAGAATTAATTCAGAACTCTATGCCTTGCATACAGAGATTCAGAAGTGAAAAGCAAGATGAGAGAGTGCAGATAAGATGATTGAATAGAATGAATTCCAAATAGCTTTCTTTTCTCTCTGAATTACAGCTCTAAACCTCAGGGTATTAATAGGAAATACATGACAATCTCTAAGATTTAAAAGTGGATGGATGATGAAGTTTTATATCCAGTCAACTGTAAAGCTTCACATTTTAATCTGATTTGCATTTTGGTGAAAGCCTGGCATCTTTTGCAATTTGCCAGATAACAAGGGATTTAGAACAGCATGTATGCAAATAATCTTTTGGACTCTTCATCTCCCTTCTTATGACAATGAATACATTTATTATGCTCCTATTTTTATCCCATCAGGGGATTTGATCATGAAATGTCTAGTCATTCTTTTCTTGTTTTCAACCACTCAAAGAGCATTAATCAAAACTATTCAGAAGTTCTTGATCTGCAACAGTGGCAAGCACTAGACTGGTAAAAGTCAGTGAGCATCAGCAGATCCCCCATGACAGCACATGGAGGGCTGTTCTGGCAGGACTGATGTTTGAGGGGCTCGAATTCTGTGAAATATAGCATTTGAGGGATGGGTAAAATGGAAACAGATTCTGAACTTTCAACCCAACACATGAACAAGTAATAAGGCAGGTAATTTTCTGTGGAAATTTCTTTAGCCCCAGTGTTGTGGATCATGATTACTCTTCCTACCTCCTCTGGCCAGCTATCAGCTTTCCCCTCCGTTGCTCCGCTTATGGACAGAAAACCAGAAGTAGTGATTTTTGACCAAAGCACCTATCAGGACCTTCGAGTGTTTTTTGCTCCAAAATGTTTCAAGGCAGATAGGGAAACAATTCCATTTCAAGAGTCTGTTAAGAAGACAAGGTTGAAAGTCAAAAACCATGGGTTCTGTTTCTATATATGTTACTGATTGTGCCTATTATCTTATGTTATATATATATATATATATATATATATATATATATATATATATATGTATATATATATATATGAGAGGGTTTTTTCTTTTTTCTTTTTCTTGTTCTCTTTTTCTCTTTCTTTTTTCTTTTTTTTTAATGCATCCTTGAGATAAAAGGCCAAAAGTACAGAAAAGTAATGAACGGCTAAAATACTTTTGAGATGCCTCATGCTGAAAAACTTGTAGCTACTGCTAAGGTCCATTGGTCAATTCTTGCTTCATTTTTGAGAAGCTATAAAATTTCCATCTGTACTTTAGTTCTAACGATCTGTTTTTATGGTGGATATGCAAACGAAGAACAACCATTTTTGAATCTGTAGGGATGTATTCACCATTTTGTAGCTGCCTTTTCAGTTTCTGAGCCACTAATGAAAAAAAAGGAGAAGTATCTACACTGTTTTCAACCTGTAGACCATTCACTAATGTCCACATGCTCAGATTCAAAGCCAAACAATCCTGTCTGGCCTCATTGGGAGGAATTATTTGCATTCAAAATACTAGACTAGTATTTGATTTCCACCAGAAGAGTCCATTGGGCAGCTTCTATCATCTGCATTTCAATATTTAATCTTCCTCTATGTTTACTGTGGAAAGCTCTTTCAGAATGATGTTGTGCCCACTGTCTCACCAGCTGTGATGTTTGCATGGAGACTCCCATGGAAAGGAGCTGTAAAAAAGGCAAACCAGGGCAGTGATTTCTGTTGCTCTCTTGCAATACCCACAAATCAAAGCTATTTAGCCTAATTTAAGGCTGAAAAAGAACATGTCTTCAAAGGATTCAAAAAATCATCATTCAATACTGCAGTTCAGTTTCAGGACAAAAGCACGTTCCACCGGCTTAGAGAATTGGGGCTGTTTAGCCTGGTGAAGAGCAGGTTGCATGGAGACCTCACAACACCTTATGGTATCTGAAGGGGAGCAGGAGAGGGACTCTTCATTAGAAACTGTGGAGACAGGACAATGGGCAATGGCTTCAAAGTGAAAGAGCACAGGTTGAAATGAGATGCTAGGAAGAAATTCTTCCTTGTGAGGGTGGTGATGCACAGGCACAGCTTGCCCAGAGAAGTTATGGACACCCCAGCCTGGTGTTCAAGGCCAGGCTGGATGGGGCTCTTAGTAACCTGGGCAAGTAAAAGGTGTCCCTGTCCATGTCAGAGGGTTGGAACTAGATGGCCTTTAAGGTCTTTTTCAACCCCAGCCATTCTATGATCCTGCGATTCTGCTGTAGTAGTGTTCATGATGGAGCGTGTTCTCTGTGTTGGCCATTTCCAATACACCATTGGTTCCAGGTGCCATATACTTGCTTGCTCCCTGAAAATTTTGTCAGAATGAAGAACATCTCTCTCTATATTAAATATATAATAAATGAACAAAAGGGTTTGTGCATTTGTCCACTAAGTTGTTGATGAGATTGCTGTGAAGTTTCATTTGGTTTTCTTGTTTGCTCATGAGGCTGACAGTCTTTGTGTCAGCTGCCTCAAAGGTAGCATTTGCCTCCTCCCTCCTCCCTCCTCCCTCCTCCCTCTTTCAGTTTCTTTCCATTGACAATTTAATGTCGTTTTCCCTTTCATACCTGAAAACCCCTGCATGCTTCTGGGTTTTCTCCCTTTTCATACAGATCTTCTTTCACCCTTGACAATGCATACTTTTCATACCATAAGGGCATGCTTGCAGGCATAAAAGACTTTGATTCCTTATTAGATCGATGGGAATTTAATTATTAGCTTCATGCCTTTTTGTAGAAACAGTAGGGAATTGATAGCTTGTTCCCTGAAGTACATTAGGAAGAGAATGAAACATTCTCTTGAATCATGTGGAGTGGAAACGTTGCTATCTATTTTCTTCCAAGAACTACCCCAAAAGATGCAGGAGGTGATGAAGCCTGGCTAGATGAGTTTCCCTCGTCATGGAAGGAAACTACCATGCCAATAAGGGCTCTGTGCTGAGGTCTCAGAAGAAGAGAGAAGCAGATGTGTTTGTAAAGTGGAATGTCTGTTAGTCACTTCCCTCTTCAAAGTAGTGTGTTCCATGCCAAGCAGACAACAAAGAAACAAAAGACGAGTGTGACTCTGCATCCAAATCCTGCAATGTCCCCAGAAGTGAATTTCTCTCTTCTATAGGACTGACTTGTATGAAGATACACCGTGACGTGTAGCAAATATCTACTTTTCATTTCCATTTTTACCCTGTGTCTTAGAAGAACCTTAACTCTAAAAATAATGGTTGCTTTCCTCACTCAGACATCTACACTCCTGTGGTTTTAATCCAGCTGATAGTTACCCATCATTGACAACTAGTTTGCTATTATGTCTCCAATGACACAGATGCTTCTCATGCTGTTAACAAACCCATTGCAGTATCAGCTTCTAGACAACACCCTACCTATGCAAAGTTGGGTTCCCTCTTCAACCATTCTTCACTTGATTCATTCATGGAAAGATTAAGACATAAAGCAAGAAATTGCCGTGCTATTGAAATGTGCCCTGTCAATACCATTTTCTTCTCTCCAAGGAGCTATAAAGATATGGGAAAGGCAAAGTTATTCTAAAAAGGGAAAATATCCCCCCCGTGAAGATTAATATTCTAATAAGAGGCCACTCTGCATAATCACAACCGTTCTGCAGGAGATTTTCCTTTCTTTATGTGTCTCTGCCTTACTGTCCAAACATTTGACTGAAGAATATTTTTTTTCTTAGTTTTGGTGTGGGGTTGCTGTTACATTGCTCTGCATCAGGGGTTCCAGACTCCGCTCCATGCCATTGGAGTTCCTGGCTTGACAGCCAGGAACCTGCAGGGACCTTCTAGCCTGAGCTGCAGGTATCTCATTAGTCAGGACTTGGGCTGTGTGAGGATCAGACCAAAGGAGCTGTCTAGAGCTGGAAATTTTGAACTCCCTATAAAAGTAAGCTGTGAACAATAAAACAGGCTGTTTGTCACAAGGACCTTTGGAATGTGTGTCATCTCTGACTGCAAGCCACAGCCCTCACCATAACAGCGCTTTGCTCTCACTGCATGTATGTGTGAGCACACACATCTCATTGATGACACACAAACCTCGGTGTACATGTTCCATAGCTGGGACATTTGAGTTTTCCTTAGACAGGCAGTGTTTGCATGATATAGCCAGAAAAAATCCACTTATGAAGACACTGAAAAACACTCCAGTTGGAATTTCCTGAGAGAATTGGAAGAACTGTGGGAATTGCAAAGATAGAAATGTCGCAGACTCAAGAGGATTTGATGTACAGCCTTAGAAGAAGCCTAGATTGGTGTGAAAGCAAGGTACACAGACACTGAACAGAGAAATCATCAACTTATGTTTCTTTACTTATAAGTAAGAATAGGCCTTTAGTAAGTAAAAACCTGTATTAAATAAGGAAGGGTTTTCTAGTATAGTCATGTGATTGTACTAGAATAAAGTGAGAGTTGAGCTATTATAATAGAGACATATATGTGTACATGTATTCAGGCCTTATTGGGCAAAAGTATTCACACTGCAGTAGAAAGAAGTAAAGGTGGCAGCTTAGGAAAGCAAGCCATATTCTCTGGCGACTATCCATTGGATTAGAAAGTTCTATGGCTACAAGTGTATTCTCACCTGACTGTGAATGAGCTCTTTCTCGACTTCTGCAATGAGGTACACTGCGCACAACATCCTGGTACTCTGCTACTTCATTCTGTAATCTGCATAGAACTGAAGCTCAGCGAAGGCATTCAGCTTTGCCAGTTTTCAGCATCTGTGCTACAAGAAAGCACAGTGATATCCCTCTGGATCTTTAGTCCTTGCGAGGCTCTAATGTGCGTACTGGTACTTCAAGGAGTGGGCGGAGAGCACTAAAATCTGACCGTGGTTTACAGGTTGTATAGGAAAGAGGACTGCCCCTTGAATGTGGTGCAAATACAAATTTCCACCAGTTTCAGGGGTATGCTCCAGCCAAGCTTGTTGTCCTGGTACATTTTCTCTCTGTGAAACACTTTGCGGTCTGATCTGGACGACAAGAGACGCAGAATACGCAGGGGCTATGTAGTGCTGAGAATGTAAGTGCCTGGCCCGAGTGTCTGTTGGCAGAAGCAGCACACTGGAGCCCTTGGGTGCTGCCACAATGATCTGTGTGAGAAATAGATGCCTATTCCCCTCCAGGAGAGTAAAAGCAGGACTGGTTACAACAGTCAAAGAGCACTGGGCTGGTGGCTTCAGCATACCGACTGTAAAAGGAGCATGACTCTTACTGGCCTACCAACCAAACTCACGGTGGCAGTGGTAAGGATTAAAGTTCAGTGAGAGCTATTTGTGCTGCTACCTATGGCCCTTCCAACCCTTCTGTGGAAACAACTGTCCCTACTGTTAGGTTCCGAGATCCAGAGAACACAATGGTAGTTGCAGTGGAGAAGGGAAGGACAGAGTGCACTGGTGAGTTTGATGTGGCTTATGTGGGGCAGGCAGAAGGTGCAGCCCAAGGCTCGCTTTTATTTCTAGAGCCTTTTTCTACACAAACAGCTGCTGGACCTTTGCAACAAAGATGTGAGAGTGAAAAAGTGAGGGCAGGTCTATGTGGGAAAGAAGATACAGAGCATTGTGCGCAGTTTAAAACCTGTTTAGGAATAAAAAGGAGATACTTTGAGAACATCTTCTGTCTTGACACTTCTACCTGTGTGACCTCTAGCTGTTTGGACACGGCCACAATGAGAGAATGTGAAAATATTTGCGCTGCCAACATCAGTTTGCACAGGAAAGAGGGTAGGTTGGCAAATGCCTTTTGTCCTCACACATCTGTCAGTCAGAAGTGCAGCTGAAAACGCTTGGCTGTAATGATAGTGTCTGTCACTTTGAGAGAATGTGCTGATGTATGTATGCATATCATTGAGAAAGAACGTGCGAATCGCTAGTATGTTTCGTTTGGCTAACAGACTGCAAAAGGGACTGTTATGGCCAGCACTGCCTTTTTGTTGTAGAACTTTTTCTTTGAGAGCAGCTGCTGGACATTTTGAAGCGGTTAGGCATCTTCAAGCATTAGAGTGCAAGATGGTACATAGATCATGAGGGAAAGTGCATGTCTCTAGGGAGCTGGATGCAGTTCACTGGGTGCAAGTCACATGTTGAGCAGCTGATGGCCCTGAAAACACTCTAAAATGAAGAGGCTATGCTGCAATTGCCTTTTATTTTGAAGCTTATAAACTGTGCAGCCAACAATGAAATGATTCCTCTTCCTTCTCTGCTACATGCAGGATCCCATTATGTCAGTGCTCAAGAGCCAGGATCCACAGCGGAGCTCTTGCCCCCACACTGCTCCCACACAAATGGGGCTGGGCTAGAAAAGTTCTTGTCTTTTTCCTGGGCACTGTCAGTGCTCACCTAAATAACCACACCACAGCATTGTCAACCCACAAAACAAGGACAGCTTGAAACCACCCCAGGACACAGCCAAGTCAGAAATGTCCCTGCTCTCCAATCAACTGTGTTGGGACAAAATGATTTCACTGATCTTCCCCTTCCAAGTGGATACTCTTCTTTGCCTCACACTCAAAGACCAACACCAGCTCTTCTGCCCTAACAAACTTTTCTCTTATGTAGAGTCTGGTAACAAACTTGAAAATGTCGGCCAAGCTCGCAACAGAGGTAGCAAAACTGCTGGAGGAGAAAGCTCTTTGCTGCCTACAATTTCAATTGCACCCATCAAACTATAAACACACACCCTGCTATCGCCTCTTTCCTTCTCAGCTCTAGGTACCACCATAAGCCTTCAATCTCTCCAAGTCAGGATCCAAATGGGATGGCACCAGGGATTGCTCACACAGTCCCTAAAGCTACAAGGGACAAAAACCTGTCCTGCAGAGGCCTGGCTTCTGCATTCCCACTGACAGTTCAACAACTCTAACCCAGAGAACTGCCTATTGGGAAAAGCCTTTCAATTCACTGAGTCCACCCAAAGTGCCCATCCAAACTTTGCCAAAGAGAGGAGGAACTAGAAGCCCATCTCAAAAGAAATGGCATCCCCTCTTCCAAAATCCAAAACATCCAGGGCCTCATCCTATACAAAGTTGTCAGAACACTGCTATTGGGCATTACCTGCGTGGGGCACTAGCTAGACTGCACGCCAAGACCCAGCACAGCTCTTTACCTTGTCCAAAAGAAGTGTGCTGGCAGAATTTCAAGAAGGCTGCCTCGAGGAAGTGGAAAACACATGCCAAATGGATTCTCTCAGGAAGGAGTCTGCCTTCCAAAGATGGATACCGTCTCCATGATTGTACAAATTGAGTCAGTGCTTCCAAAGCAAATATGCCAGAATAGGAAGTTGCTGCCACCCTTAAGCTGCTCAACACAGCTTCTTATCTGCTCCTCCAACACTGGGGTTAAGTTCTTTCCTTCCCATAAGAAAGCATTGCTGTTCTCCTTCAGGAACTTAACGAGCAAAAGTTGCATACTGCGTCTGGTACTGACTCTGTCCAACAATGGCTCCTACACAGAAGGGGCCAGGACAGAAATGTCTTGCTGGACTATACCTCCCCACGATACCTTATCAGCTGCCCCAGCAACATTGTCACCATATCTTTTACTTCCCAAGCAAGGAAAGGCACTCCAAGTCACTTGGCTTTGCCTTGCCTCCAGTACCATGCCTAGTTTTTCTAGCCTACCCTACCCTAGCTTTGCTTGCTTGCCTATGTCTGCCTTGCCAAGCCCTACAAATAACTTCCTGGCTTTGCTTTGCCTTGCCTACCACTCTTTGCCTTGCCTTCCATGCAGGTAAGGCAATGCAAAGCAAGTGTAGGCAATTGTAGGCAAGTCAAGGGAGAGGTTGGCAAGACTGAAGCTGTGAGGGGAAGCCAGTGGAATGGTAGGTGAGAGAAATCCCAGAAGTTAGAGGCAAGGCTGGGCATAGGAAGTAATGGTAACAGGAAGGGCTAGGCAAGGCAAAGCCCTGTAGGAAAACTGTAGGCAGGTCAAATGTCAGGCATGGGTATGCAAGGGAATGCAAGGCAATGGAGAATCAGCAGGGCAAGACAAGGAACCTGTTGGGTTGCCAAAGCAAGGCAAGTGTCAGGTTCATTCAAAGATTGCTGGTACAGAAAAGAGGCCCGGACAGACCGCTCTGTCCAGCCTTGATCTTGCATGGACCATCTCTAATCTGCACCTAAGACACTTGGGATGCCTGTTTTCCTTTGTATGCAAAAGAACTGTCATTCTGCTCCTGAAGCCCAAGGGTGAAAGATGAATTTTGTGTCCAAAATTCAAGACATGTAAGCATAGATGTCAGAAGAATGCTGTCAGGACAGAGAGGTGTGCTTGCATGTGACCTCCTCCAGGCTTCCTCTCACATGCTCCTGAAACGCTGGGGCCTTGAGAAAAAAAAAGCCAGTAGAAGCCTGGAGAATCCTAGGACAAGCAGGCAGGGCAGTGCAAGTTGAAGAAATTCCACAAAAAGAGAGGTGGTGAATTCCAGGTGGGGGACTGGTGAGCAAGGTGATACAAGGCAAGGAAAGGGTTCAAGGGTAAGGCAAGACAAGTGGTGGCTTTGCCAGGCAACACAAAAGAGAGGGAGGCAAGGCAAGAAGAGTCCTAGAAGGAGAAGGAAATTAAAGATTGGAGCTGGACAACTGGGAAGGAAAAGAAGGATAGGTGAGCAAGTCATTGCAAGGCACTGGGTTGGTATGAAGGGCAAGGGAAGGGCATGCATGGGTCAGAAAGGCAAAGAAAAAGAAAGGAAAGGTCAGTA
Organism: Zonotrichia albicollis; assembly: GCF_047830755.1. Lineage (NCBI taxonomy): Eukaryota > Metazoa > Chordata > Aves > Passeriformes > Passerellidae > Zonotrichia > Zonotrichia albicollis. Next base: position 3,614,474 of record NC_133855.1, read on the forward strand.
ATGACAAGGAAATGCAACATTGGGTAGGAAAGGCAAGGCAATGTGGGGGAGGGATAGGCAACACAATGGGTATCTTAACAGGAAATGTCCAGGCACAGCAAGGCCAAGAGAAAAGTGGTAGAGAGGTCAAGGTGGGAAATAGGTGAGTGAGTGCAGCTGAGAAAGAAGGAAAGAAACTGCATAGCTCTCCATAGCTCTCGTGTGTGTGTGTGTGTGTGTGTGTGAAGTTTGCAGGATGTAAAGCAAAGAAAGCTGTCTCTTGATTGTGGAGTGAATGGATTTTTTTGAACATAAGTGGCAAGGTCCAAGCAACGTTTTCATCCTGGCACATCTGTTTGTGTGAGACATAGCCAGAAACTTCTCCGTTTAGATTCAGACTGCAAGCAGGACATAGAATGTGATGGCGTGAATAGCTGAGCAGGAAAGCACATCATATGAGCATGTTTCAACAGAAGCAGTTTGTGCGAGAAGGAGATGGACACGTGGGACTCCAGCAATATGGCAATGCACTCAGCTGAGAAGCAAAGTGCAATGCCTCGGTGCGTGCTCTGAAAATAAAGGTCTGCAAGGAAAAGGCAAGGGGACAGGTCAGTGAAAGCTTTCTGTCCTGGCACACAGAGCTGTTTGAAGGTGAACCGCTGTTTGGTTTCACTAAGGACTTGGCCACACGCACAGGATGCGCTTGTCTGTGTAGCTAAGAAGGAAAGTGAGAATCACCGGTACGCTTGGCAGAGCTTGTAGGCTGCGAGGAGAAAGTGACAGCCAGGCCTGGCTTTTGGCTGTGGCACTTGTTGCAAGGAAGAAGCTGCTGGATGGTTTAAGCTTTTGGGGATCTGTGAGAGTGAAAGACTATGCTGGTACCTCATTAAACTAATGATTGTTGATCATCTGGCTGAATCTATGGCATAAACCAGAAATGAAATTTCCCCCCATTAACCTCAGTTTTTTCACCCTTTCATCCAACAGCCTGAGCCTTTTTGAGGCTGCTGTCAAACGCCTTGCCTTGAAAGCTAGAAGTGTCTCAGTTCAGCCACTAAGAAACATGGAAAACAGCTCAAGTAAATTTCAGAACTGCCCTGAGCAGAGCTGATGTTTCGGTACCTGAAATTGCCATTGCAAACAGGTGCAAGAATCACCATTTTATTAGGCAAACATTTGAAATATGGTAGCAGTTTCATCTTCTTGTCGTTGCAGTCCTTGGAAGCTTTGCTATTTACTGAAGCAGGAAACAGATCAAACATGAGAAGCTTAAGAATTCAAGCTCACTGGCCATTGTGCAAATAGCACTTGCTGAATTCAAGGTACCATACAGAATGGCTCTATGCAAGAGAATGGACATGTTGTCCTTCATGGGGGCAGAAAGCCTTTCTACCACGTGAACTCTGGGAGTAATCCATCATAACTCAGTGTGCTGTGGCTGGTCAGAGAGCTACACAATGGATCTCTGTGCCCATGGCACTTTCAGGGCTCAAGGCCACACATAAACTCCCCACCTTACAGACACGCAAGTAAAGCCCACCAAAAATGCAGTTCTCCAGACAGCTTAAGTGAAATCAGCTAGGAGTTCCCAGCATCACACTGGGCACTTTTGTCCACAGATGGCTCTGCTTTTACTGAATCCAGAACAGTGTTGCATTTTTCTAGTCTTTAGCTCTACTAAGGTATTTTATGTAACATGAAGAGAAAAAATTTGTTTTGACAATGATAAATAACAGAGGGGATAATGTGCCTTTTGCTGCTGTCTTCTTTTGCAGCTCCATTTTGCTTGCTTTGTTCTTGCTTTCTGTCAAAGAAACACTAGCAAAATCCCTCATTAAGTCTTGCTGTGAATACAGACTGCCAGGAAGGTAGAGAAACTTCAAACCTTTACAAGACCATTATAGCATGTGTCTTGGTCCATTTCTATGCAGATCCTTTCTTCCAGCAGGATTTTTTTGCACCGTTAGTGCACATTGAACTGAATCCAGTAGAAAAGCAGTGAATAGAGGAACTGTTCTCTTTTCATTTGAATGGTGATAAAAATGCATATGAAATAAAAGCATTTTAGAGCAGCAGGAAGATTTTCTATGTAGCTAGCAAACCATAAAAAGATGCATTTTTACCGGTTGGGTTCCTTTGAGAATTTACAAGAATTCCCGACAGAAAACACAGCTTAGTAAACTGCAAATCTAAATCACAATATCTAGAGAGGTGACATGAAAAAGAGCAAGAGGAAGAAAACCAACAAGAAAATCAAAGGAAGCCAGAAATAAGGCACAACCTCTCCTCCTTTTCAGCTTACTACAGTACCTTAGAAGTACCTTCAAGTTTCCTAACAGTCACATAAGTAGAAAACTGTGCCAAGAACAATGGTGGAAAACTGGAAAACCGTGCTATCCCAACAGAAAAACACGGTTTGCTTTCATGACGATTAAATCTGCATGCAATGTGTATGGTAAGGGTATGTTTTGTATATTCAAAAAAAATTTTAAAATATTTCCAAATTGAAGGGACTGCTTTTTTTTTGTTTTGAATTACTTGGCTAAATATGGTGCATGTTAAAATACTGTAGACATGTGGTTCATTTTAGAGATGCCAACTGCAAAGGAGGGAAGCATTTTGTGTGCTTAAGAAAGTCAAGTATTGGAGAGTGCTTTTGTTACTTCTTTAGAAGGTTAGAATATGCCTAAAAGATGCTAGCTGGGGACTTGCAATTAATGAATTATTTGCTGTAAGTAGGTCAAATGACATTAGCTTTCAAAAAGAAAAGGTAGTCTTATTCCACGTGTCAATTCTAAAGTAGATTAATAAGCCTTAAGCAGAATATGGATATGAAGAGGGATATGACATGAAAGGTTAAGCAACACTGCTGACAGCAAAAGGCTTACCTGCTTCACACAAAGACAGGAGACAAAATACTATTTTTACACAAACATTGCTATTCAGAGCTTTCCTTGAAAAGTTTCAATGCCAATCATGATAGTAAAATTCTAAGTGACAGTAAGACTTACTCAATCATGAATAAAATTGACTCAATCATGACAGTAAAATTTGCTCAATCATGAGTATAATTCTTAGTGTGAGCTAAGTACCTTAAGCAAAGGGTAGCTCAAGCATAATTGGTATTTGATGGCAAAAACGGCAACTTGGCCTGCATTTCTCACTTCTACTCCATTAAAAAGCTTACTCTGTCTCAGATTCTTTTTGAGGGATACCAATGCAAGCCATGAAACTGCATGAAAACGATGATTTAAAGAAGGATAGATTAGAAAAATGGAATAATGGTTCATGTTCTTTTCCTTCCAACTGCTTTGTTTGCCCTTTTAAATTTTTGAAGTCCTTTCTGGTGTCCTCATGGTTGCACTGCAGCAAGTGTTCGGTTGTAAGCTGTCCATATTGCCAGCTTCTGGACTGCCTTCAGAAAAGTTCCCACTGGTTTTGTATAGAAATCACAAGCAGTAGAGATGACAAAGACTGCAGAAACCTTCTCATCTCCTTCTAGAGCAAGACCATGTCTTTGACCCACTCTTAAGTAGACAACTTTCATCAGTCATGAGGGAGTCTCATGTTCAAGAGCTAAGCAGTGACAGCTGTAAATGACAAAAAGCACACTGAAATTCTCTTGGGACTCCAGCAGAGAGCAATGAAGGACGTTGAATTCACCTTCTTGGGAAGTTCTAAAATGCACATTAACTTGAGCACAGGAACTAAGCCATCGTAACATTTGTTGAGTATGTCTGCGTAGACAGAGTTTCCATCACTGCAGAAGGAATGTTATTTAACTCACGTTATCATCTCTAGCTGCTAAGCTGCACTTACTGCAGAGTATCTGCAACATATTTTACAGGGTGGGCCTTTATGTGTAATCCTTGAGTAATATTGCAGAGAGAAGTATGTTGGGGGGCAGGGAGGGGGGGGAGGGAAACGGGATGACACCCCTAACTTTTAAGTATTTCAAATAATGGTTCCATTTGAAAGTCAAAAAAGATGCAAGACCTTTCTTTCCTAGACGTATTACCAGCACAAACTATACCAGAATTTAGGACACATAAGTCGACCGTGGACGTTCTTTCTCTGGTCTATTCCTTAAGAAACAAAGTCCTTGCTAGAAATAAAACAAAATTAGCCAAAATATTGGGCTGGATTAATTCAGAGGCTCTGTACTAAAGGCCAAACACATGTAATAATAGTAATGAGTGGACTAAAAGTTAAATCAATACAGCATAACTCAGTTCAAAGATATCTTGTGTCCTAATGTTCTCACAGAAGACTGTAAAACCTCTATTTTGCAGCTTCCTCCTTCGCCTTTCGGAAGCTGCTGCTCTCTCCATCTCCCGGAGGCGAAGAAGCGGCTTTTTCACGCAAACAGCATTGTGCTGGTCAAAGAGCATTGTGCCGGTCGCGAACACGATTGTGCTGGTAGCAGTGCTCTCCTGAGCGTGGCTTCTGCTGAAAGACCCCTGGGACCAGCGCTTAGCTTTGGAGAGCTCCATGTCTTTGTCTTTAGCATCTCTTGTTGCCCACATCTTAGCAAAAAGCTTTTCCACTCTGTCTCACAAGGAGAAACTAGGCCAGTACAGAAAACATCTCTGATCATGTTCTAGAGTTTGCATGCAGGTCTGCAGAGTGTTTAGCAAGAAGCAAAAGAAACTTGTCCAAAATGCCTTCAATTTGAATGTTAAAGTGAATGGAAAAGGCAGGAGAGTGGAAAGGTACTGTTTTCTATCAGTTTGGTAGCTGCGCACACAATCCCAGTGTTGTGCGGCTTTGTTCTTTGCCTTTCGGAAGCTGCCACTCTCTCCAGCTCTTCTGATATAACTCTTAACCAGACAATATCTCTGGGAAAATTTGCAGTGGCAGAAAGCAAGCCCTTCCTGGGAAATCTAAAACGCTTCAGAAGTTATTCCCATTCCCTGTTGCTAACATCTGCTGTCTAGCTGTCAGATATGTTTGGGACCATGTTGAAAGAATTCTAAACAATGTATTGATGCTGCACTATTGAGTAAACATAGGTCTTTCCATAGGTGTCAGGGAAAAATATTTCTATTGGTAAAAATGATAGAAAACAATACCAGCATGGCAGAAAAAAAATTACAATAGAATGAAGATGTCCAGAATTCTTATTTTGAAGTTATACAGAGTCCCTATTTTCTAAAGAAGGTTGTGGAACCTATTAAGAAGTAGGAGTACATTTCACATGACTGGTGCGCAAGTTCATGTTTCCAACTTACAAAAAACATAGTATTAAAAGAAAAATGTTCTGCCTTGTAGAAAAGTAACCCATTAGTAATTTTATCAAAGGTAGGGTTAGATCAAGTATTCCTACAAGACAGTAGTAGTACTATGAAAAGCCTTTTGGCATCTATTGAACTACAGGAAACTTGAGGAAGCAGAAGAGTGTCTTTCCCTGCAGCAAGCTGTACTTCCTATTTGCTAGTGCTGCTTCAACATTGTCTAAAGAAAACTTGTCAAAGTAAGGCTATTGTATACAAGCAACTGTAACTATCCATTCCGTTCCAGCTAATTTAACCAAGCAAGTATGAGTCACATATTCTAGTTGAATATTCTAATGCGTAGATGGAGTATACTAGAACTAAGAAATGGGGACTCTGGACAAAGGAGCAAATGCAGATGAATTTCAGGGTAGAAAATTAGTGGAAAGCTAACTTCAGTCCTTTGACTTCACAAGAAATGATGTTCGCTAATCCCAACCAGAAGGAAATAGAACTCCATTTTCCAATGGGTTGCATCTATGGTCCTCTGTTCTTCCTAGATGAAGAAACTGTGTTTTGAATCAATCTTCAAAACGGTATGGCTAAAGACCCTAGATGCCTCCAATTTTTTTTTTTCCAGAAGCAATTGTCTCAAAACCTTTTTAAAGCTGACTTTTTCCCTTGAGATGCCATATTTTAAAAGAGCGCCTTGTCATTTAACAGGTTTTTCCAAACATCATTTAGACTAGAAATTTAGACTAAAAGTAACACTCCTCCTAGTAATCTTTCTTTTTTTGCAGCTCAGTGCTAACATAGGCAGCAAAGAAGAGAACAGACCACAGCTCTTTCTGGAGCATCTTGAACAAATGCCCTTGCTTATGTTCTAATCATTCACTTCACCAAAATACCTAATGATGAAGAAAAGGTTGTGAAAGCATTACTAGTAGTGTTACATGGCAATGGATGGGTGTGATTACTCAAGTAGAATTTGTATCACATAGATGATACTTGGCAAACAGCAAATGAAGGGGTTTTCTTCAGCTCTTGGACTAATGTTACATGTGGGTAGTTTAAAGAAAAGATAACAAGAAGGATATTTTTTAACATGTGAATTTAATTACACACATACCATGGACATCTGAATCTTATGAATAGACAGTGTCTGATTTAGAGGAGAAATAAAAAAATCATTACAGTTGAAAGAAACATAGGATCATAAACCCTTTGCTGATGGAATGCAGCCTATTCATTGGATGAAATGAAGCAGGTAGACAGGACACAAGAAATATTCTTTTGTGGATCAAAAATTTATTTTCTAAAGTGATGCTGACAGATGGTGAACTCACCAACTTAGATATTGCATAGTAGAAAAGGTTGCATAACTTGCTCCATCAAGTTATGCCTTGGAATCATCATCCATTTTCCCTGCATCTGTGAAAATGTGCCTACCTTTTTCACAGTATTTTTGCAGCAGCATTGTTAGGCCTGAGCAGCTGGTATGGAGGGTGAATTAACAGCAGCAAGGTGACTGGCCAGGGGAATTTGCTTCAATGGATTTTGATCTCCTGGATATTTTGAAGATCTGCTTCAGCCCTGTTTGTCAAACACTGCCTTTAAAGGGTGCTAAACAATTGTTCAGGCTGTGGATCACATGAAGAAATACTTTCTGGTGTCCGTACTGGGCCATATGCTCTTTATTCTCTCCCTCAACTTCTCCATCACCTCTCATCTGTTTCACGAGCTATGTTCAAGGTCCACAGGCTACTTTTCACAGAATCTTCAGGCCTGCTGCAGTAAGAATGATGAATAGAACACAGCTGGGATCAATTTTCCAGTTTGGATAAAATGCATTCTGCACACAAACCCAGTATGCTTGTGCTAAAATGCCTGCTTGAATGGGATAACATCCAGAGAACATGGGATGAGGACACCTGCTGCAGATGTGCCAACTATCAGCACTGTCTGAAGACAGTGTGGGCCACGGCCAAAACAGAAGATTATAAAAAGGTGGAATCGAGGAGGAGCCATGCTAAACAGTTCTTGGAATATGGAAACTAGTTTGGGAAAAAGTTTACTATGCATAAGGATCTATGAATATGCAACAGGCTGATGGAAGTGAAAGGTATTTAAGGGACATCCCTGAAGATAACAGGGGGTCTTGGTTCACTGCCAAGATGCACCTGGCCGTAATAACCTTTGCTCTGTGGTCCTTTTCTCTTCTTGTCCTTTATTAAACTCTTTAAATTTTCACAGGAGAGTGAACGTGGTTTTTCCCAGCCCCGAGCAAAGAGCTCTGCCCGGGGGCTCCGGGGAAAGGCGGTGGCGCTCGGCAGCGGCCCCAGCCCGCTCAGCCCCGGGAATTGCCCCGCACCGGGACAAAATCCTGCCCCGAAGGAGCCCTTGGAACGCCCGCCCGCGGCTCCTCCGCGCCCCGAAGCTCCCGGCAGCTGCTCCCGGTGCTGCCGCAGCTGCGGCTCTGGAGCAGGGAGGCTCTGCGGGACCCGCGGGCCGGACCCCTCCCAGCCGTGCCCGCCCCGGGGCTGATGCTCGGCCCGGGCTCTCTCGCTGCTCCGGCTCCCGCACGGCCCCGCTGTGAGCGGGCACCGAGCGCCCGGTGCCGCAGGGCCCCGAGCCCATGCCCGGCCCAGGGCCAGTGTCCATGGCCGGGCCCTGGCATGTGCCGGGTCCTGCCCGCCCCCGGCGCAACCTGCAGCTCCCAGCGCAGCTCCCTCCAGCCGGGCACTGCGGGCTCCAGCCGGGCACAGCATTCCGGTCATGGCATCTCTGTTATCTCTGCTCACATGTGCACAACGAGCTGCTGCTGAGGCAATCCCAGGTCCCACTGAAGGCTTCCTACCCAAACTGCTGCCTTCAGCTCTCACACACCATCCAGGAATCCAAGAGCAAAACTGAAATCTGATTAGAGAATCTTGCAAAGTCACATCCGAGAACATTTTGTTATAAAATCACAAATATTAACAGAAGCTGAGAAAGTCAACAATGATAGAAAAAAAGTTTCCAACACTGGGACTAGAAGAGCTCAGGCAATCCATTTGATTGGAATGAGTCCTCTCTTTTTGACATGTGAGCAGTGCCATCGGATTTCCCAAATCAGGGAAACAGGGAGCCCTGGAAGCAGCAGCTTCACACACAGCAGTGACACAGAACAGGACAGAGCAAGAGGCTGCCAAAATGATAACTTCTACTTGCAATGAAGAATCTTTGTTTCTAGTTCTACTCTAGCCACCATTAATATAGAGTCAAAAAAACTAAAAATACTGGTAATAATAGGAACTGTACTATTAATAGCAAAAAAAAAAAAAAGAAAAAGGAAATAATAATTAATAAAATCCCTGCCATACTTATACTAGGTTTGCATTACAAGGTTTTGGTGAGGGGTTCTAGGAGCACCTTCTGTGAGGGGCTGCTGGAAGCAGCTGCTCCTCCATGTCCTAGAGTCAAATCAGCCAGCTGCCAGCCAAGACTGTGCCAGTTAGAAATGGTGGTAACACCTTTGGAAAAAGAGATTTAAGAAAAAGAAAATGGGTGATTGTGTAGTTGTAACTGTGACCAGGGAAGAGCAGGGTATGAACATGAGAAAGGAACAACTCTGCACATCCCAGGGCAGGGCAGGGCAGAACTGCTCCAGGGGCTGAAGTTGATTGCCCTGAGATTCCTTGGGGCAGCCCCTGGTGAGGCAGCTGGGCCCCTGCCGCCCATGGAGGGCCCGGAGAGCAGAGATGCACCAGCAGCACCTGGAGGAGCCCATGCTGGAGAAGGGGGGTGCCTGAGCAGGGGCTGGGAGCCCATGAGAAACCTGTGCTGGAGCAGGGTCCTGGCAGGACTTGGGAGCCCATGGACAGTGAGGCAGCTGCAGCAGTTTGTGAGGAGCTGCAGTCCCTGAGATGAACTCACCCTGGAGAAGTTCATGGAGAAGCATCCCCAGGAGTGACCCCTGGCACAGCAGGGGAACGACTCCTCTCCTTGAGCAGCAGGAGAAACAACGGGTGATGAACTGAGCAGAGCCCCCATTGCCTGTCTGCCTGCACCACTGGGGGAGGAAGCAGAGCTGGGAAGGAGGGAAGGATGGGCAGAAGGGGGTTTTGAAGCTTTATTTTACTTCTCACTATCCGGCCCTGATCTGGATAAAAAGAAATTCAATTAATATCTATAATTTCAAAAATGTTTTGCCCATGATGGCATTTGCTGAGTGATCTGTCCCAGTCCTTTACTCAAGCCATGAAGCCTTCATTCTATTTTCTATTTTTCTGTCTCCTGCCCATCTCGAGGGGAGTGAGAGAGCAGCTATGGTGGGTGCTTGGCATCCAGCCAGGGTGAAGAGACAACACTCACTTTCTTTCTTTCTCTTTCTTTCTTTCTTTCTTTCTTTCTTTCTTTCTTTCTTTCTTTCTTTCTTTCTTTCTTTCTTTCTTTCTTTCTCTCTTTCTCTCTTTCTCTCTTTCTCTCTTTCTCTCTTTCTCTCTTTCTTTCTCTCTTTCTCTCTCTCTTTCTCTCTCTCTTTCTCTCTTTCTCTTTCTCTCTTTCTCTCTCCCTCCCTCCCCCCATCCCCCCCTCCCTTCCTTCCTTCCCTCCTTCCTTCCTTCCTTCCTTCCTTCCTTCCTTCCTTCCTTCCGTCCGTCCGTCCGTCCGTCCGTCCGTCACAGTGAAGAGGTTGAGAGGGGCTTTGATGGAGGAAGTGAAGGTGGCAGGGAGTAGCAGGGACAGCAGGCACGGGGACATGGGACAGGCACCCAAGGGGCCCGGGCAGCTGGCAAGGGGCAAGGCCTGTCCCCCTGGGCCAGCAGCAGCCCCGTGCACTGCCAGCAGGGGCTGGGCTCCAGAGGCAGGGGCAGAGCCCAGCCCCGGGGACGGTGTTTGTGCCCCAAGCCCTGTCCAGCCCAGCCTGCCCCGAGTGCTGGCACGGCTGCCCTGGACAGCATGACCTGCTGGGGACTCTGAGAGCTGCCCCGCTGTGACCCTGCCCTGGGCATTGCACAGGCACCAACCAAACCCCAGCCAGCAGCACCCCTGGTCATGTCCCAGGCACTGGAGAGCATCACAGCCAGCCCTGCTTCTGGTGATGTCCCAGGCACCAGACCCCATCCCAGCCCTGGGTAATTGGGTAATTTGCTGTTAACTTACATAATTATTATTCTGTGTTTAACAAAAGCCATCTAATAAATTAACACCCAAAACTCCAGCAGCAGAGCTGGCCCTACCAAATCTGTATGTTTATACATACAGTTAACAAAACCAAAATCCCAGTAATACCTATGAGAAGTCTATGAAAGAAACCTATTGAAATTAATCCTACCTCAAGTAAAAACCAACCCATCCAGAAAGTTAGCTTCACTCAAAAACCAATTTACACTGAGTTAATAATACCAAGAAATGAAAAAACAGACCATATACCACCAATGCATATAATAGTGAAGGGAAAAAAAACCCTACATTTTTTCTTTTTTTCTATTTAAATTAACTTCTTTTATTAGCTAGAACAAAAGATTTTGCCAGGACTGTATCAACAACTTCTTCTCCTTCTGAAATGTTCCTTCTCTAGGCTGCCGGGACACACCGTGGCTTTGATGCCGCAAAGGCTCCCGGGATACACCGGGGCGGAACTGCCGCAAAGGCTGCCGGGATTTATCGAGGCCATAACGACGCAAAGACTGCCGGGATACACTGAGGCTGCGGCGGGCGGGGTGGGGGGTCACGGGGGGGGGGGGGTTACAGCAGCGCCGAAGCGGTTTCAGGGGAAAAAAGGCAGAATTTGAGCTTGGCCTCGGAGGGCGGGAAAAGGGGAGGAGACACCCCAGAAAAGGGGAGGAAGAGGCGGGGAATGGAAGGGGGCGGAGGACACGGAATCCCTGTGAGAGGGGAGAAACACACACACACACACACACCCTGCCCCTCAAAAACCGGGACCCATCCCAGCCCCCGCTGCTGGTGATGTCCCAGGCCCTATGAGTGTCCCAGGTGTGGGACGAGCTCCTCAAATGGCTCAGCCTTGACCCAACACCAACAGAGGCACACCAAGTAAATGAGCCTTGCTTGGTCTTATCCTATGCAAGCTATTACAGCTCCAGAGCTCAGTCCCCAAGGGGACTGGGTGCTAGAAGCCAGCTCGCTCTCAGACCAAGGCCGCGGGACAGCCCTAGCAAGCAGGGAAAGTTCAGCTCTTAGTGATTAGGCAGCTCTTGTGATTTCAGCTTTGCTTGCTAGGTAGCTTTTCCCTTGGCCTAAGGCTCTAAAGCAGACGGTAGACAGAGGAGAAGCAGAAGATGCTGGCTGTTCCACGAGTATGGCTTTATTGGAGGGTCCATGAAGGGTCTCAGCACTTCTTCTTCCGAGTTAGTAGGGGTACAGTATGCTACTTTTATACCCTTGGCCCGGATCCAATCCTGACCAATGGCAAAGGTGTTAGAGTGACCATAAGTGACCAATGGTAGGGTTAACAACATATTGCCTTACATGGCTATAGGGATAAGGTACAAGGCAGATGTCCCTGGAGACAGGAAACTTCTTTGCCGCTGTGTCAGCATTCTATTCTCCAAGGGGCCCTGGCTAAACCTGAGGGGTTTACTACAACTCCACTTTCTGTTTTTACAAAAACGCATTTGCGAGAGTTCTTTTGAAACAGTGAACAAGAACATAGCTAACACCGTAAAAATTACAAGGAGAATCAACAACAATCCCTTAACTGAAGATGCAGCGCATCCTGTTAGTCCTCATTGCCCGAAAATTTCATTGACTCAATCTGGGATTCTTTCTACTTTCAAGTCCTTCACGAGATCTTTCAGTTTCTGGATGTTCGCATGGATGATTCTGAACGTGAAGAGAGGTTGAAGCAACACATTCCTTCGAAGTCCTCACATCCATGTCGGTGGGCAAGCAGCAGGAAGTCAATTGCTGCTCGGTTTTGGAGTGAAGTTTGTCTTGTGGTTTCTTCTTCCTTTAAGAGATCAGTTAAGACTGCTGATGTGGCGTTAGCTTGTTTACTGAGCCAGCACCCAAGGTGATTGATTTCACCGAGGGCTTTAGCTGCAGCTACCCAGGGTAAAAACAGAGATTGCAATCTTTTTTGGTCTGTTCCAATCATATAATCTCGGATCACAATGTTCATCAAATTCAGTGTAGGACCTTTTTTCACGTTTTGATTCTCTTTCTTTTTTCCAATTGTGTAACAGGGTGATGTTTAGAGTAAGGGTAGAAAGTTTTCCCAGAGTACAGGGACCTCCCTGGAGTCGGGAGGGGATCCCTGCCCATACTCTATCACCACAGATGAGAAACATTCCCTTGGGTAATACTTTGGGATGGAGAGAGGACACAGAAATTACACGAGCTGTGTAATTGCACCAATCATGAGGGTTATAGGCTTTGTTAACTGGTGATACATCTTTTCGATATGTGTTTTTGTGCTGGTCAATTTCTGGCCAATTGTTTTTCGGATGCCTAAAGTAAAATTTGTCACAATATGTGGCTTTGGAGGATCCCAATAGATCCAATTCTTGGGGTTCCTCTCGAGCATCTGGCAGAAGTTTTGTCCACTCGTCCCAAGTATCAGCCCCATTGGGTCTCTTACCTGTGGTGCGGAGAACCTCTAAGTTCTGGACAGGCCAATCGTCTGCTATAAAGGGAATTCCTACTAGACATGTAGAAAGTGGATTATCTATGCTTCCCACAGACAAGCACATGTTGTCTTGTTTTAATGTTTTTGCTAAGGTTACCCAAACATTATGGCTGGGCTGAGGGCTAATCCAGCCGAAGGCACGCGGTATGGTGTAGAGCATCCAGGCAGCGGTAAGGACAGCACCGACGGAGATAATTTTCATCTTTGGGCAGGATTAGGGCTTCTGATAGGGAATATAAGCACAATTTGTTATCTTTATGATGAGAGGGATTTCTGCCTTGTTCTTTTCTATGTTCCCCTCCTCCCCCCCGTTTTCTTTTAATTTCTAAGCTGCACTACGGGAGGAGGAGCGGGTAGAAGGTTATGAGGTTTTAAGGTTAGGGAAAGGGAATAATACTTTTTACAATACAACACACAGTGTAATAACACATAATTCAGAGAACACTTTTGTGTTAAGGCTATCTGTGGCCTATTACAGCAGACTGTTATTTAACTTTCTGTTTTGTCTGCTGCCTTGTAATGGAGCGGTCTGTTCTTGTGTTTGTGGGTGTTTGGCGACGCCTTCATCTCCAGGCTGAGCTGGTTTGGTTTTGAGGTGGTCTTGTGTTTGCCTCAGGAGAATTCTTGTCCTCTTCTGTAGTAGTGTTCGCTGTGCCTAAGTATGGTTTTACGTATTTTCCTGGGTACCACCTTGGACCTGGTGGTAGTAGCACGCATGCATAACCTCTTCCCCAGGTAATCAACTGATGAGGCCCTGAAATTTGGTGTGTTTCAGGGTCTTTCACGAGCACAGGTGGTTTCTCCGTGAGCTTTGCTTGTGTGGTATTCGCAAAGTGGCGAAGTATTGGTGGGTCAGGCTCTGACGCTGTGCAGTTCAGGAAGTTGATGACATAGAGAGCCTTGCAAAGTCTCTCCACTGGAGATGTGATTTTCGTGTCCCTGTTCTGTTGCTCGAGGACTCTTTTGAGGGTTTGATGTGTCCTTTCCACAATGGATTGTCCTGTGGGGTTTACAGGTATACCCGTCTTGTGTGCTATGCCCCATTCAGTGAAGAACTCCTTCAACTTGTGGGAGGTATAGGCTGGCCCGTTATCTGTTTTAATCTCCTTTGGTACACCCAGCGTGGCAAAAGCGAGGAGGAAGTGTTTTAGTGTGTGCATGGTCTTTTCTCCTGCATGTGATGATGCAAACACTGCTCCTGAGAACATGTTGACCGAAACATGCATGTACTTTGACCTTCCAAAAGGTGCGAAGTGAGTTACATCTGTCTGCCACAGCTGACAGCTATTCAGACCTCGGGGATTGACTCCCGTACCCATTGATGGTATCTGGTAGTTTTGACAGTTCGGACAGGTAGCCACGATAGCTTTTGCCTGATCCTTTGAGAGCTTAAACATTCTCATAAGGGCAGGTACATTTTGATGAAAGAACGTGTGTGACAGCTTTGCCTGAGCAAAGATGTTAGGAACATTAGCAGTTTCTGCTGCCATAGCTAATGCATCTGCTTTCCTGTTGCCTTCTGCAACAACACCTGGGAGGTCCGTGTGAGACCTCACATGCATTATGTGATAAGGTTGTTTTCTGTGGGATATCAATTGTATTAATTTAGAGAGCAATTGGTATAACTTTGGGTTAGAGACCTCTTTGAGAAGAGCATGTTCTGCTCTCATAGCTATTCCCACAACATAAGCTGAATCTGTGACCAGACTGAAAGGCTCGTTTTTAAATTTTCCAAAGGCTCTGATGACAGCTGCTAATTCTGCAATCTGTGGCGATCCTTCTACTGTTTCTACGTCAGATTGCCATTCTTGTGTTTGGGAGTCTCTCCAAGTAATCACCGACTTGTGGGATGACCCTGAGCCATCTGTAAATAGAGTTAGAGCCTTGAGAGGATTTCTACTTTGGATTCGTTTTGGAATCAAATGGAAAGTTTCATTCTGGTTGAAAAGCTTGTGTTCTGGGATGTCTGATGAAGTTTGACCCGTATAACTGTCCAAAGCAAACTGTAGACTCGCATTGGTCTTGATCAAATCCTCAAAGTCTTTAAGGGTTATTGGCAAATATATGCATTCAGAATCACACCCTGAAAGGGAGCAAAGGCGAGTCCTAGCCTTTTTTATTAAGTGTGCTATAATCTCCTGGTAGGTGGTAAGTGTCTTTGTGGGCTGGCTACTTGTAAAAACCCATTCCAGTATCAACAAAGGATCTCGCAGCTGAGGGTCCCATTGGAAGATCAGTCCATGGAATCTGGGTGCTTTTCCCAGGATGATGAACTGGAAAGGCAGACTGGGATCATAGTGATGGGCTTTGCATGAAGACAGGGCTTCCTGGACTTTGATGATGGCACCTCTGGCTTCCTCTGTGAGAGTGCAGGGAGAGTCCAGTTCCTTGGGTCCACGTAGAAGATTGAACAAGGGAGCAAGGTCCTCTGATGTAATTCCTAGCAGTGGATGTACCCAGTTGATGGATTCGCACAGGCTGTGTAAGTCCCTGAGGGTTTTTGGGTTGTCGTTGATGATGATCTGCTGAGGTAGGATAGTTCTTTCCCGGATCTGGACTCCAAGGTAAGTCTATGGCTCGGTGTACTGAATTTTGTCCTCACGAATTTCCATTCCTTCCTTTTCAATGGCTTCAATAGTCTTTTTGATTGTTTTGTCCAAGTAAGCTTTGTCTGAAGCACACACCAGAATTCATCCATATAGTGATAGATGATGGTGTCTGGAAATGATTTCCGAATGGGAGACAGGATGTGAGACATGTACCACTGGCAGATAGTTGGCGAGTTTTTTAATCCCTGAGGAAGATAACGCCAATGATATCTTTTGAGCGGAGCTTCCTTGTTAATAGAGGGAACGGAAAAAGCAAACCGTGAAGCATCCTCAGGATGCAGTGGTATGCTGAAGAAACAGTCCTTAATGTCTATGATAGCAAGTGTCCAGTCTCTAGGCAGCATCGATGGGGAGGGCAAGCCAGGCTGAAGAGGGCCCATGTCCTTGATGACTTCGTTGATTCTGCGAAGGTCGTGGAGAAGCCTCCACTTGTTTGTACCAGGCTTTGGTAGAACAAAGACTGGAGAGTTCCAAGGGCTGTCGGACTCCACTACGTGGCCTTTTTTGAGCTGTTCTTCCACGAGGGCATTTAGGGCGCGCAGCTTGGCTTTCTTTAGGGGCCACTGCTCAGTCCAGATTGGCTCGTGGCTTTTCCAGGTGAGATGGGGTATTTCTGGCAGCGCGCTCAACTCAGTGGCTCCAGTCAGAAATCCTGAATGGGAATACATAGGGAAGCACCCCACTGGGATAAAACGTCTCGTCCCCAAAGAGTGATGGGGGCCCTTACCACAAATGGACGGATGGTTGCCAGCTTGCCTTCTGGCCCTTCAACCAGGATGTTGTTCTTGCTCCTCATGGATACTGTAGATCCACCAATCCCGGAAATCATGCCTGCAACAGGTTGTAGATCCCAGTGTGCTGGCCAATCTGAACGGGCGATGATGGTCACATCTGCTCCAGTGTCCAGCATCTCTGGCAGGTGGGTCTTCTCTCCTTTGTGGGAGAGGCCGCACTCGATGGTAGGCTTGGATGGTCCCATGACTTGTGCCCACATAGCTGTAGGGTTGAGAGGAATCTGTTCCCTGTGATTCTTTGGGAGTAAAAACGCCTGTGCTATTGGAGTTCCCTTAGAAAGAAAAAAATGGTAAGTCTATGCAGTATACCTGCACGAGGATCTCTTGTCCCGGCTGCACTGTCAGCACTTCCGGAACAACGAAGATTTCCTTCGGAGTATTAACAGAATCACCTGTAATTAAAATATCTGAAGGACTCCCTTTAGGTCCATCTTTTCCTGTGGGAACATGGTGAACATTCTTATCATTAAAGTCAATGGACAAAGCAGTTACCAGTTTTCCGCGGGTACCCCTCTGGGTTTTCCCGTGGGTTGGGGCTTCTCCTTTGGGTCTGGAGCAGCCTGGGTTTCTGCGTGATTGGGTCTTGGTGGCCTTTGATTTGTATTCTGAGCCCGAAGGTCGAACGGGCGCCTCAAGGAGTTTAAAGGACGCGATTGATAGCGTTGCTGATGTTGGGGTCTTTGATTATAGTTCCGATGGTATCGGGGAGGTGTTCTTTCCGGACAAGTCCTTTATATAATGTCCTAGCTCTCCACAGTGATAGCATTTAGCTTGTTCTTTAGAGGTTATGACTGCATATGCACCAGAAACTCCTTCAGCAATACCCTTAGCAACTGCTTGGGCCACTTTATTTTCAGTGGATATGTGACGTGTACAGCATTCTAGCATTTGCTCTATAGTAGGGTCTGTATCCACGGGTAAAGACCTCAAAATGGCCTTACATTTCTCATTTGAGTTGCTGAAAGCAAGCTTACATAAGAGTTCCTTTCTTGCCTCAGTGCTCTCTATTTTTTTCTCCAAAGCATCTCTAAGTCTGTCCACAAATTTTATAAAGCTTTCTTCAATGCCTTGTTTTATAGTAGAAAAATGCATTGTTGGCATTGACTCATCCTGCATAAGAAGCAAGGAGGTTTTTGCTGCAATTGCTACATCCTGCAGCGCTTCTTTATTCAGAGTTTCCATTTGTTCTGCTGGCTTTTGAAAGTCTCCTTCACCGGCCAATTGTTCTACTGTGAAGTTGGTCTTAGTAGCATCGGCAGTATATGAATCTGATAACGTTTTTAAGTATTTCTTCCAATGCCTATCGCATAACAAATATTCTGCCGGTGACAGAAGGCATTGTGAAATATTTTTTACATCGTGAGGAAGCAAGACATGTGCAGAGAACATGGCTTCTAGGAAATTTCTAAAGATATGTGAACTGCGTCCATGTTCCTTGGCTATATTTCTCAATTGTACCAGTTCCTTATTAGAAATTGGTTTCCATGCCTTGATATTAGATTCCCCACCATTCCTTCCTTGCCTGTACTCGACCGGAAAGGCTGTGATTTTCTGTGCTAGGTCCCAGTTCCCAGACGGTTGCCTTCTGATACAAGGCAGGCGGCCTGGTTTCAAGAGACAGCACGGCGACCCACTCTCCAGGGTCGCTCGGGCCTAAGAAACACGCCAGCACCAACGTGGTGGACGATCAAAGGCGTTTATTATCTCTTCTCGTGGGGTTTTATAGTCTAAGGGGCTTCTACGTCAAAAGGGGGTCTGTCTTCACCATCTATGGTTAGTAAGGGATGGAAAGTTACTGGGCAAATGGAAAATTACTGGCATCTGGTTTAGGGGGCTGCATTCCTATGTTAATTTTCTTATCTAAGGGAACAGGGGCCCTGTCTTCCCGTAACATCGTGAGATCTTCCAAACGCCTGGCCCTATCTGCTACATCTCCCCCCCCTTTTTCACAAATGAATGAGATAGTCATATACATAGGTACTGAAATGAGGTATAAGGTTGTAGTTCGATAAGGAAAAGGGGTTCGGTAAATCTGAGTAAGTTTTCGCCAGTCAAGTTTAGGACTTGTGGCTGGCAGTGTTCCCTGGTTGGATTCGCCGGCCTATGAACAGGATGTTGGCCCGTTCCAGGCGGGTCTGAACGAATGAGACCAGCTTGTTCAGCAGGCAAGGTCTGAAGTTAACTGCTAGAAGCAGCAATGCCAATGGACCTATTAGGGTAGAAATCAGAGTGGTTAGCCATGGTGATTGATTGAACCAGGCTTTGAACCAACCCTGTTGGGCTTCCCTGTCCTTCTGCCTCTGAGCCAGTCTGTTTTGGAGTTCAGCCATGGAATCTTTTACAACTCCTGTGTGGTCTGCATAGAAGCAGCACTCCTCTCTCAAGGCGGCACACAGGCCTCCTTGCTGCATGAACAGGAGATCCAGACCTCGCCTGTTCTGCAAGACCACTTCCGAGAGAGAGGAGACTGACTTCTCCAGGAAGGAAATGGATTTCTCGATCCTTTGCAGGTCCTCATCGATGGTCATTTGCAGCTGGGACAGTCCTTGGTGCTGTGTCGCTAGGGCTGAGACACCCGTTGCCGTTCCTGCTGCTCCTAAACCGAGCAACATCGCAATAGTTACACCTGTTATTATTTCTCTTTTGTGGAGCTGGCTGGGTTCCTCAAAAAGGTGGTAAACTTCTTCGTTTGAGTGGTACAGGACCCTAGGAACAATCAGAACTTAGACACAAAAGTCGTTAGAGTCATCAAATTTGGCAAGGGACACACAGGGACTCACTCCAGATCGCTGGCAAACCCACATCCCAGGTGCTGATGGGACCACCCACTTATTGTTTTTCCTGTTAGGCTTGACAACTTTGGTGCAGATGTTGCCTTTCCGCCTAGCTAGGGTTGCATTGCCAAAGCATCTGCCCTGGCCTGTGACTTGACTCAGGGTGATTCCTTTCCGAGGGGTTTCCCATCTGCACTGGTGAGGGGCATCGGCTGTGGAGTAACTGAAGGGAGTGTTTAAAGCGATTCCTTCATAAAAGGGGGGTTTGACATCGTAGCAAAGCTAGCAGGATTCGGTTAGGTTAGGGTTGGATTCATTCAGGGATATAAAGGTAGCTTCTAACATACGAAGGATTGGGTCTGAGTCTGACCTGGCTGAGCGGTCTGTCTGAAAGGCTTCCGCATGGCTGATTGGGACTTTGCTGACTCCAGTGGGTAAGGTTTTAGGGTAGGTTGCATTTTTCCCTTTCGGCACGCTTTTAATCACTTTGTTTGGTCCGACCGCTCGGGGCGCCGACGGTTGGAGCCTGATAATTCGCACATTTACTCTTTCTTTTGACCCTTGAAGGACTCCTGTCCACGTTCGGCCTATGGCCCAACTGGGGTGATGTGGCTGCAAGACTGTCATGTTATAGCTAGTGCATTTCCGAATTTTTGGGATTTTATGGTGATTGCGATAAAAGCTTCCCTGGAGGAAGACGGGTGTTTTGCAGCCACTGGGTGCCCAGGCGAACTGTAAGAATTTGTCAGGCTCTTGTGGATCCCACCCAGGCCCCGACAGTCTGGCATCTGTAACAATGGTTTCGCAGCCCAGTGCCCACAATGTCCCCACCCTGGGTGATTGCAGTAGCTTTTTCCTGGGTTTGAAGCTGGGCACCAGTAGGATAGGTACATGTGTGTGGAGTGTGGGGAATTGGGGTCTACCTTTGGTTGTCCTGGGAACAGGTCGGTAACGCGGAGCACGAAGGATGGAGCGTTTGGTGTGGTGGTTTCCCTGAGCACCTTGTCACTACTAAGGTGACGTATGACCCACCTGAAAGGCTGATGGGGGTAGTGATCTGGGCTGGCTTGTCCTCTGGCAACAAGCCCCAACAGCAAAATCACACAGAAACACCGTTGATGCTTGGGTCTCACCCATGCGGGTCTCTCGGGCGCTGCCAGGCGGCTTGGTGGTCTGTCACTTTCCTCTGGGATGGGCATGTACGCGTCACGAGGACGTCCTATGAGCATGTCCTGTAAACAGAAACTCCCAATTCTCGTCAGTCTCATCCTGCTTGTTATGAAGGTCGGGCTTAATTGACTTAAGTGGACACCACCTGACTTTGCCGTCCTTTTTGACAGCCGCATACCCTCTCCCCGTGAGCATCAGCCTCCAGCCCCGTTCCCATTCGCCCAGCTCGTTTCTAATTACCACCTGCGGGCCCTCCTCTAGTGCTCGGGTGGCCCAGTGCTTTTGAATGGGACTGTTTGTTTCATCTCCGCTAGGGAACTGATTCAGTGCTAGCAAAGCGGTTGCCAGCATACACACTTGATCTCTCGAGGGAATGGCATTGGCAAAGCCCTCTGCCTTTGCCAATACTTCTAGCTTGGTTTTCAGGGTCTGGTTTGCTCTCTCAACTATGGCCTGCTCGGTACTGTTATATGGGATACCTTGCACTAATGTGATGCCCCATTTTGAGGCGAATTCCTGTACTGGTTTGGAGGTGAAATTGGACCCGTTGTCTGTTTTGATCTGCTTGGGGATACCAAGCCAGGCCATGGCTGTCAGCCAGTGCTGAACTGTGGCCTTGGAGTTTGTTTTGGGGTGCTGTGTGGCTATGATCGTTCCGCTATAAGTGTCCACTGTCACTGCAAGCCACGCTTGGGGCTTCAGTAGTTCACACCAGGTGAAGTCCGATTGCCAGATCTCTGAAGGCTTGAGACCTCTCGGGTTGACCCCACAGGTCCATAGGGGTGACTTCTGGCAATGAGGGCAGGTGGCTACCATGTGTTTTGCGTCTGCGGTCGGGATCCCGCATCTCTTTGCCAGTGCTTTGGCTCCGATGTGGAGCGACTCGTGCAGCTGACGAGCTTCCTGCAACGTCCATACGCCTTTTGCTGTGGTGTCTGCTTTGTCATTGCCGATCTGGAAATAACCTTTGACTGGGTCGTGGCTGTTAACGTGAATGACTGACACGGTGCCCTGTCGCGAGGAGAGTGCTTCTTCCAGCATTAGGGCTGCTGCTGATGTAGACACTCCTGGTCCTGCCATGGCTAGGCAAAGCCTTGCCACGAATATAGAGTCCGTTACTATGTTAAGGTGTTCTTCTTGAAAGAGTCCGCACGCCAAGACAACTGCTGTTGCCTCCAGCTGTTGCACTGACAGTGTGGGGTTACATGCTTTGATGCAGTGCCATTGCTCTCCTGCCTGCCACACTGCTGCTGCAGTTAAAGTCATGGAGGAAGCGTCTGTGAAGACCGTTGGTCCTGGCTGCGGTCTGTCCATGACCTTTGGCGGTATGTCCATGTCGACAATGGTCAGCAGCTTAGTCCAGGGTGGTTTGGAGGAGTAGGAGATTTCTCCTCCGAAGCCGGTGAGAGCAAGGGCTAGGTACTCCGATATTGTGGCTGACTCTGTAGTCGGTTGCTTGCGAAACGGAAGGTGGATGCTTGTCGGCTCAGTCCCTAGGTGTTTCAAAGCGAGTTTCCTGCCTTTCATGATGAGGTTAGAGATGCATTCGATTCCCAGGGAGAAAGCACGAGCAGGTCTTCCGAGAACCACCCATTGAATTGGTCAGGCCTTTTCAGAAGGTCCTTGAGCCAGTGCTCCCACTCCCCCCCTCGGTGTAAAGTGAACGTATAAGTCCAGTGGCATGGCTGGGTTCCACCTGGCGAGTGTGCCCGTGGACATCTGGCTTTCGATGAAGTCGAGGGAGCTCGTGGCTTGTGGTGTCAGCTCCTTGGGTTCCCAGGGGTGCTTTCCTTTCAGGAGGTCATATAAGATGTCCATGACCTCAGGAGGGATCAGGACGATGTTGCGAAGCCACTGCAGTGATCCCACCAGGCGTTGCACGTCGTGTAGTGTTTTGATGTCTCGACTGACTTTCACCTCGGGGGGTGTCACGTAGGAGCTTGTGATCCCCACTCCCAGGAAGGTCACGCAGGGTCCTCTCTTGATCTTTGCGCTTGCGATCTCGAAGCCATTGGCTTGAAGGGTTTCCGTGATTGTGGATACCAGGTGATCTACTTCGCTTGCCGATGGAGCTACTACCAGGATGTTGTCCATGTACTGAATTATGGTCGCGGTGGGATGGGAGTGTCGAACTGGCATCAGTGCTTTGTCCACGGTGATTTGGCATATGACAGGGCTGTTTACAAGTCCCTGTGGCAATACCCGCCATTGGAAGCGGAGGTTAGGCCGTTTGCCATTTTGGAATGCCACGGAAAAGGCAAATCGTTCTCTGTCCTCAGGGTGAAGGGGTATTGAGAAGAAACAGTCCTTGATGTCCAGCACTGCGCACGGCCGCCCTGCAGGGATGGCTGAGTTCATGGGTAGCAGTGTCTGGACTGGACCCATGGGTTGGATTGCCTTGTTTACCTCTCTCAGGTCGTAGATGAGACGATAGCCTTCTCCGGACCTTTTGGGGATCACGAATACAGGGGTGTTCCATAGGCTGATGGAGGGTTCTATGTGACCCTTTTGCAGTTCGCGGTCGACCAGTTCCAGCAAGGCTGCCGCTCGAGGCTCTGTCAGGGGCCACTGCTCGACCCATATGGGGTCTGATGATTTCCAGGTCAATTTGATCAGCAGCGGAGGGTGTACGGCAGTGACCCTTAGGGTAAATTTGTAATCCGGAATCCTAGCATGGAAAGAACATCCCTTCCTAACAGGGGTGGAGAATTTTGCAGCATGTATGGGTGGATCGCGACTGTCTGTTCTGGTCCCTTTTTCGTGTGAAGTGTTATAGCCACCAGCTGGGTGCTTTTCCATGCCTGAGACTGCCCTCCCACTCCGTTCACTGGAGGGACTTCTTTGTATTGCCAGTGTCCAGGCCAATGTGCTTGCGGAAAAATCGTGCAGTCTGAACCCGTGTCCGCCCAGAACTGTAACCCTATGACATGGGAATCCTGATTGCCATAAAGCCGGCATGTCCCCCACAACATCAAGGGTTCCCTCCCTATTTCCATGGCCAGGGCCACCCAGGGATGTCGCTTTGGGGCGTCTCCTGCTGGCCCTGTGCCACCGGCGCAGGTTGTGGCAGTGGAGGGTGCGAGGGTGCTGAGGGTGTTGCATAGCTTTGCCATTGCCCCGTAAGCAGGGATGCAAAATTGGCTACTCCCTGTGGAGGGATAGGATATGAGGTTCCCCTGCCCCACTGGGGGTTGCTGTAGCTGGGCCGCTGCATATTCCAGATGGGAGGGGGCTGGACACGGCCCAGATGCCCCCCCCCCTCCCGTTTCCCTGAAGCCTGGATCTGCATTCCTTAGCCAAATGCCCCTTCTTTCCGCATGCCCAGCATGGTCCCCTAAGTCCCCCTTGGCGTGGTGGAGCAGCTGCTGATAGGCGCCTTGGTGGGGGCAGTTTACTGCCAGGTGGCCTGCCTGGCCACACTTAAGGCACGCCATCACACTGGTTATTGCAGTGTGAACTGCTGCTTGGATGGGAGCCAGGTGTTCTTCCTTTGTAACGTGCCTGATCATGGTTGCTGTAATAGACCCAGGTGGCAGTGACCTTAAAATGTCCTTGGTGGCTGAGTTACACTGCTGGCGCAGGCAGTCTGCCAGCACGGGACCCTTAGCCTCCGACGGCAACGAGGAGTCCAATGCTGCCTGAAGCCTGTCCACAAACTGAGTGAAGCTCTCACTCTCACTCTGTTTAATAGTTGACCCTGGGGATGGACTGGCTACTACTTTAGAAGCCGCACGGATAGCTTCCCGGGCAGCACGGGTGGTTGTCATAACCTCATGGGCCCGCAAGCCCTCATCCTGTGCCTGGGGTGTTATCATGGTAGGGTCTCTCCCCATCAGTCTTTGTACACTGGAGCCGTGGAGCGGATGGTCAGGTCCCGTTACTTGGGCTAGCTCCTTTGTGCATCGATCTTCCCACTCCTGTTTAAAAACTATCATCCCCACGACATCAAAAATCATTCTGCACATCTGTTTAATATCAAAAGGCAACATATCATCCCCTCCGAAAATGCCGTCAATGAGTTTAGTAACCATGGCAGAATTAATTCCCTTGTCTGCAATCGCTTTGATTATTGCTTGGATTTCCTTTGGGTTTACAGGGGAGTAAGTCCTCTGTTGATTATCGCCTGTTCCCCTCACGCGGACTGGAAGCACTAGGTTGGCAGACAGGCTCCACTCTGTGCAAAACATTTTTATTTTCCGCCAATCCGTAAGCGGAGCCCGGTCTTTCTCTGATGACCCCTTCACCCACGCGAGAGCCCTGCGACTAGAAACCTTGTATGCCGCTGATCTCCCTCTGTTAAAGCTAGAATCCGAATCCGAACTCCCTGACTCCCTCTTGTCCCAGACCGAGTCAGAGTCAGAGGCGGAAGTAGAGTGAGTCAGCACTTCCGGGCTGCTCTGCCTTTTTCCCGGGCTCCGACCCCGCACCCTCCTGCGGGGGTCGGGACGTTCCCTCCCCCTGGGGTCCCCCCGCCTCCTGCTGGCGGAGGTTCTTGCCCTATAAGGACTTAATTTGAATAGAGCGCTCTGATTGGTCTTACGCTGTACCGCGGGGGCCGCCCCTTCTCCCCGCTCTCCCGCGCATGCGTTCTGGAGCGCGCTGACTGCATTTCCGCCCCCGTCTCCTTACTTCCGCCCTCGCCATGTGCTTCGGCGCCATTTTCAAACGCATATGGCGGTGGTGAGTCCCCGCCGCTCCCGGCGGGGTCAGCCGTGTTCCTCGCCTCCTCCGCCAACCCCCGCCAGAACGCCCGTGCGTGTCCTCCCCCCTCCGATTGCAAGTCTGCTCTCTGGGGGGTTTCCGCTGACCGCGCTTCCCCCGCGAGACCGCCTGGGTCAAGAATCTCCGCAGTCTGTGTCGCCGCACCTATCCCGGGCTGCGGGGGGGGCCAGCAAGCAGGTTTGTGCGGCTTTCCAGGTTTCCTGCTCTTGTTGAGCTTTCTGCAGAGCCTGGATAACTTTGCCCCAGGATTTTAGGGCCTTCCCTGAGCCGGACAACATAGTGTCTTCGGCTAGGACCTTTGTGCAATCGTCCCACACCCCCGGATGCAGGATATCCGCGGGGCTTTCTATAGCCCCAAGCTTAATGAGTCTTGGCAATGAGAGAGTTAAATCCTTAATTTTACATTCTATCCCAAATTGTGCATCAATATCTGTTATGACCTTCACAATGGATTCCATGTTCCGTGCTGGTCCGGGGGTGTCCCCCCCGCTGTAGTCGGGCCCGCTGCTACAGCCGCCGTCTCCCGTCCAGGTGAGTCCCCGTTCCCCGGCCGCTGATTGGCTTCCCGGGTTTTCGGCATCAGATGTTGCCTTCTGATACAAGGCAGGCAGCCTGGTTTCAAGAGACAGCACGGCGACCCACTCTCCAGGGTTGCTCGGGCCTAAGAAACACGCCAACACCAACATGGTGGACGATCAAAGGCGTTTATTATCTCTTCTCGTGGGGTTTTATAGTCTAAGGGGCTTCTACGTCAAAAGGGGGTATGTCTTTACCATCTGTGGTTAGTAAGTGATGGAAAGTTACTGGGCAAATGGAAAATTACTGGCATCTGGTTTAGGGGGCTGCATTCCTATGTTAATTTTCTTATCTAAGGGAACAGGGGCCCTGTCTTCCCGTAACATCGTGAGATGTTCCAAACGCCTGGCCCTATCTGCTACACCAGACTTTGTAGCTTCTATCTTAATAAGAGCCCATGGGTCTATATTAATCGCATCAAAATCAGATTCATCAGAAGAGCTCTCATTGTCTGAGGAACACTGTGAGGGACATGCTACCCGTGAATTCCTTTTCTTTCGTTTAGAAGCATTTTTCACCGTTTTCAATGACTGGCCCGAAGTTAGCACTATTGGGTGAGAACAGCAGGGACCGGATTGGGTTGGGGGGGAGAACACCACAGGTGGTCTCTGATCTGTTTGGGTGGCAGGAGGGTTGGGTCAGGGGTTGGAGGGACGGGTGGTGGCAGGGGGGGTATGGGGGCTGTGGATGCACGCCTGGGGGGTTTGGGGGTACGTAAGCAATGCCACTGGTTTGGGATACGACAGGTATAGGGTGAGCTGGTGTTACTGCACATGTGTGCGGCTCGGCGCAGGAGGACAGGGTATGGGCATGGCTCGGGAATGTGGCGGGAGGGGCTGGGAGGGCCGGGGCAGTCTCGGGGGAGGCGGTTGCGGGGGCGGTGACGGAGGGGAAGGCGGTCGCGGGGGTGGGGGATAGCAGCGCAGGGTTGGGGGGGGCGGCGGCGATAATGGGACCGGGGAACGCGGCGGGCACGGTGGGGGGAGTGGGGGGCAGGGCGGGGACAGCAGCGGGAGTGGGGGGTACCAGTGACGGAGCAAGCGGAGGCAGGGAACGGTGGCGCGGGGGTAGGGGGGACCGGAATCGCGGCGACGGGAGGCGGCAACGGCAGCACGGGCACGGGGGGAGGGAGGAGAGGATAGAGCGGCGCAGGGGGAGGGGTGGTCGCAGCGGAGGGTATGGCGGCAGGGACAGGGAACGGGGCCCCCGAGGCCGGACGCGGGGAGGAAGCGGGGCCGGGGAGATGGGAGGCTGCAGGAAACGGGGAGTTGGGCAGCGAGGGTCCCGCGAGGGGGGGGAATGTGGAGGGGG
Source organism: Zonotrichia albicollis (assembly GCF_047830755.1). Classification (NCBI taxonomy): domain Eukaryota; kingdom Metazoa; phylum Chordata; class Aves; order Passeriformes; family Passerellidae; genus Zonotrichia; species Zonotrichia albicollis. The sequence goes on from NC_133855.1 coordinate 3,641,252, forward strand.
GGATGCTTGGCATCTGCCTCCGAGGTGGTATGGGCAGGAAGTTCTACAGAGCCCAGCGGCTCTCTGCTCTCTGGCCTGGAAGGCACATACCTCTGTTATCTTATCAGCGCAATTAGCATATGAAGAGGAAAGATCTGTTAGTTTGGAACTTTTTTCAGAGTTTGATTTTTCAATCGTTTTTGTTATTATATGAAATAAAGGTAAGAAGTTAGTAACAGAAAAGTCCTGTTTTGTTTGAGACATATAAATAGTGTTTCCAACTGTATCCCAAAAGGAATTTTCAGTAATTGTGGTCTTATCAGTTTCAGGGAAATTCAGCACAATCCAAGATAAAAATTTTTTAAGAGTCTTTTTTGACAGACTACCGTTAGAAAAAGTGAAGTTATTAACAGATAAGGTTTCTACAATGGTTAAATATAACTCTCTCTCACGTGTTGTTAGTGTTAGAGTGCCTAAACAAGTACCTATGATTTTCAAGCCCTTTCCACAGAAAAACGAGAAAAAAAAGAAAAAAAAAACAAAAAAGGTTTTTTGAGCACCCAAAGGTATGCGCGCAATCCTAATACTTACGTCCTTCGCCAGGCCCCGTGCTCCCCCTGCCAAGGTCTCTCCGGGCCTCTCCCTGCCCTGCTCGGGCCCTGCCACATGGACACCTCGACACTGAGCGCTGTCTCAGAGGGCTTTGTCCTTTGCAGGCAACCGTGGTGATGTGGAAGATCCTCCAGGTACCCTGTGTCCCACGTGTAGTGAGGCCGTATTTCCCTCGCCTGCTTGTGCATCTGCTCTTCCAAGTGTTCTTCAGCACAGAAGAGATGGCAGAGGAGGTGGATACCTTCTGGAAGGGATGTCAGGAAGAGCACGGCCTTGCCACCAGCCCCAACAGGTGCTCCATCCCACTCCTCCTGTCCCTGCCACGTCCCTGGGCAGGAGCCAGTGCTCCCAGCATGACCTGGGCTTTGCTGTGCACACAGGTTTGCAGTGAGGACTCTGAAGTCCCTGCTCTGCTGAATGCAGCACGAGGATGTGGTGGTGGCAATGGAACGCAGGTGTGGCTGGGACACGCTGCTGTGTGCTGGCACCCACCACTATGCCGTGGGTCTGCTGGCCAGGTGAGACCCCCTTCTCCCCACTGCCTCTGACACTTGTGCTCTGTGCCCAGGGAGCTCCACACAGTCCCCGAGGTCATGGGCAGAGGGCCTTGTCACTGAGGGACGGCCAAGCAGATTGGAAAAGGCTGGGAGAGGAGGGTGCCCACCAGGAGCTGCCTCCCAAATAGCCCAGGGCCCCTTGCAGGATGCTGGGGAAAGACCAGACCTGTGTGTGTCAGTCCTGGCAGAGGTTTGGCCCCCTGGCCCACAGTCTTGGTTACTTTTCCTCCTGCCAGGAGGATGTGCTGTGTCTCCTTCCCCTTGTGTTCCCGTATCGCTCGCTACCTGCTCCGGCTGCTCAGCACACAGGAGCCACGCTGGGAGCTGCCCGCCCTGGCGTTCCTTGTGGAGGTGAGCCTGAGGGCCAGAGTTGCCTGGCTGAGCTGCCTCCCAGCTTGTGGGATCTCAGGATCTGAGTCCTGAGATGCCGGGCCTCCGAGACCACCCTTGGGGGGCCCGGGAGTCCTGGAATGTTGCCAGAAGTGTCTGGTGGCAGGACTTTGACCCTACACGGGAGACGACACCTTTATGAAGATAAGAAGACTTCACCGGGGTGAATGGCGAAAAGATTAGCTAATTAGAGGGTGAGACACAGGGTTTAGGATTTATGTACAGGGGGGTTTAGAGGAGTAAGATGGAGGAACTGGGGTGTGTCCTGCCCTCCTTCTTCTTCCTCTTCTCCTCCATCTTCTTTGGCCAAGGTGGCATTTTTGGATTGGTTATTACTGAGAGTGCACCGAGTTATAAGAATAAATGGTATTGGGGAAAAATGATAAATATTGTACACGTAACAATGGGTATAAAAATACGCGGCGGTCCGGAGGACGGCACAGTGTGCCCATGGCTGACTGCTGAGCAGATCTCTGTTCGGCTGAAAGAACATCTTTTAGATAAACAATTAATAAACATAAAAACCGAAAGAAGAACTGAAGCCTCTTCTCGTCCTTCGATACGCGGGCTGCCCCAAGGCCACCTCGGGCCTTTCCAGGCCCCTCAAACAGCCGAGATAACCGGACACTTGGCGTTCCCTGGGCGGACACGAACTACCACAACCTTTCGGGGGGGGCACCCTCAAAGCCCTGAAGACCAGAGAGAAGAAGAAAACAAAAAGCGAACAGAGTCTGCAAAAAACAGCAGTCACTGAGGAATCCATCTCTCAGTTTCTGCCGAAGAAAATTCGTAGCAGAACAGCCCGGACCGGAACCAGAAAGGCGCCCTGGGACTACCTCTCGTGATCTGCTGGACAGAGACCGAGACCTCCGGACTGCCCTGACGAAAGATTTGGTAAGAAAGCCTGGAAATAAGAACATGGGGGGCACACTTTCCCAGGAACAACGGGAAATTTTGTCCGCCCTACAGGGTGTGACACAAACGTATACAGAGGGAATTCCAAAGAAAGAATTAAAACAATTATTGCTATGGGCAAGGCTAAACTACCCACTGGCAGAAACGTGCCTGCTATTTGAAGTGGGGTTTTGGCAGGAGATAAATAGACACTTATATTTCTTAGCTACTAAAAAAGATGAGACAGCGTTGAAGCTGCTGTCTCCTGCAAGAATAATGCTGGAAGGGATTTCTATGCAAACGAAATTCCAGGAAGACCCCCAGATGCAGCAGACATCTGGAGGGGGGGACCCTCTGAAAGAGGGGGGGAGCAAGGCTCCAGAAAAAAAAAAATTAGCTCTGGCCTTAAAAGGCCGAGAGGAAAATGCTCTCGGAGAAAAAGAGCAAGGAATATTATTAAAATACCTGGTCCCAAAACCCAGAAACCCCGGGAAACCCCCAAAATGTCCAAAAACCCCAGAGAGCATGGAGGACTCAGGAACAGAAGGGGGGGAGCAGGGGGAGGAGAGGGGACCGGGGGGCGCGCTTTCTCGCGATGCCGCGGCAACGGAGCAGGGAAGCCAGGCTGCAGCAGGGCAGGCGGGGAGCGCAGGTGAAGAAAAAACAAGGGATACGTGTTTTCGCGCGGCTTTGCTTGACTCAGGGCCGGGGGCAGCGGCGGCCCCGACCGGCAGGGATGCGGAAGCGTGTGCGGCGGGCGGAATTCGCGAAGGCTCGGGGAAGCCACAAACCAAAGCCGGGGCGTCTGACCCAAGCAGCGAAAAAGGGGGATTTGCGCAGTCCCAGAAAGCTGCCATGCAGAGACGTAGGAGGCGCGCGGTTGTGACGTTAGAGCCCATGCGCAGATCCGCCAGGATCGCGGAACGCACGCGGCTGCCGGCGGGGGGGAGGCTGCTTGTACCGGCAAAAGGGGAAATAGACACGGGGACAGAGGAGGAGGAGACAGAGTCAGGGGCAGACCAAACGGGAGACATCTCAGGGGTGGAACAAGATGGAGACAGTGAAAGTAGTTCGGGAGACACAGGGAGCGGCTCGGAGAGCACGCAGGCGCAGAGAGCACAGCACGGGCGGGAGCGGAACACACCCCCTGTAACATCCCGGGCGAGGAGGGGCCGCGCCAGGGAGTTCATATCCCGGGGCCCCCCGCCTTCTCCAGACTTGGTGCCCTTGATCAAAACCCTTGGAGTCCAAGACTCACCCCCTCAAGAGAGACGTTCTGGTGTTCAAACCCCAATTTCAGCTGAATTAAAAGCCGAAAACACACGGTCCGGAACAGGGCGACCAACATGGCCGCCGGCAGGAAGTGAAGCAATAGAGTACGCTACGTCACCAGAGACGGGGAGGCCGGTGACAGCGCCATCTGGTGGCTGGAAGACAGAAGTGCACGCCATGCCGGATTGGATCGGCGGAGCCACAGCGCCATCTCGTGGCGAGACTGCAACAATGCAACAATTTTTCCCAACATTGTATAAAAAGAATAGCATTTTAAAGAAAACAATGCCAACACCACAAAGGGATTATCCATCGACTTCAAGGTTTCATGAAGATGATGAAAACTCAGATGAAGAACAGCTACAAGAAGGGAATGTTATAAGGATCACAGCATCAGAAGGGGTTCCTACATGGATGCTGTCAGCAGCAGAAGCAACAAAGAGCTTCTTGCATTCAGTGGACACCACAAAAAAGAAACATCAACAGGATCCTCGAGCTTCCTGTTCGGATTTGGGAGCGAGGCCAAAAACCTCAAGGCGAAGAATGAGACGTGATGAACCAACGACATCCACAGTACCATTATTTATGCAAATTCCAACGGAACCTGAAGAAGAAGAAGAATTTCAGGAGCCGGTGAAGACGATGGATTGGAAGTGAATCAGAAAAGCGCCGGCAAAAGAAAAGCATTTATTCCCGGGATCAGGAGATCTGACAATGCCAGTGACATATGATGCCCAGGGACAGAACCCGAGGTGGGAAAGGATGGGTCATGAAATACTCAAGGATTTAGGGAAGGCGGCTCAAACTTTTGGGCTGAATTCACAATACTTCAAACAGCTACTAAGAGGGACATTCGCTACATATGATCTCACACCATATGACATTCGAAGTATTGTGGCAATGATTCTCACTGACATTTAAAGCCTTGTCTGGGAAAAAAGATGGAGAAAATATCTCGCTGAATTACGGAACAGATACCAAGGTGGACCAAATGCAAACCTCACAGAGGGGCAGTTAGCAGGAGATCCTCCAGATGACAACCCAGGGGAACAAGCAGCTAGGCTGCCACGAAGAGTATTAAGTGACATCAAGGAGGCGGCGAGGATGGCAATTATGCAAATCGCACCAGCAGGAGCTCCAGAAGTCCCGTTCTCTTGCATCAAGCAAGGTCCCACAGAGCCATTCATGTCGTTCATCTATCGACTCACGCAAGCCGTGGATCGACAGGTGACGATAGAAGAAGCAAAGAGGCCTCTCTTGGAAAGCTTAGCTTTCGGCAATGCCAACCCGGATTGTCAACGGGTGATTAGCGCCATGCCAGGACGGCCATCCTTGGCAGAGATGGTGGAGGCATGCAGCAAGGTGGGAACACCCCAGCATGTCGCAGCGATTGTGAAGAACGAATTGAGAGAGGAATGGGAGAATCAATTAAAGGGACATTCAGAAAAGCAAGCAGAGGACAAGACACTGGAAAAGATGCTGGAAAAAATACTGCATCAACCGAATGAGAACATCAACAAAGTTCTTGCGACGATGCAGAAAAAGAACAATCCCCCAAGAGGACAGTGCTATAGATGTGGAGAGCTTGGGCACATGAAAAGGAACTGTCCACAAACACAAACACACCGGCCAGCGCCGGTACAGAAGGCGGAAAGGCCAGTTTGCGCACGGTGCGGGAGAGGAAGACACCCTGCGAAAGAATGTTATTCCCGAACAGACATGGATGGAAATCCGTTACCGTATCCGGGAAACGCAAGGCACAGCGTGGACCAGGGCGCTCAGACACAAGTACTGGCGGTGTCGCAAGAGCAGACGGGGCAATCATCAGTGAGCAACAAGCAGACGCCCTCAGCAAAACCCTCAGCCGATTCCACAGTGACCCAGACCTCCTCCCACCAGGGGCACAGTGCACATTGGCAGCTTCAAAATTAATATGCTTTCTAGACGAAAGTCATGCAGAAATACCAACAGGTGTCCGCGGGGACTCATATAAGAAGCAAGATTTCTTGATAATTGGACAAGATAAGTGCAGTATTCTTGGACTCATTGTCTATCCAACAGTTATCTCAGCGGACAAAAATACAGAATTGACAGTGTTGGCAAGAGCACTTCGTCCACCATTGACTGTACCAGAAAACACTGTGGTTGCGAGAGCCTTTGCACTGCCGCCACACGCAGTTGGAGAGGTCATGTCAATCTTTGACGAAGAAGGTTTCCCTATGAAGGAACATGTTGAAGTACATACAACATGGGTGAAGCACATAGGTTGAGACCGACCCACGCTCACATGCCAATTGACATGCGGGAACGGAACAATAGCGATCACAGGCATGCTCGATACAGGGGCGGATGTAACAGTGATATCATACATCTTTTGGCCACGCAGTTGGAGCTTGGTCGCGCCACTGGGTTCTCTCTCAGGCATAGGGGGAGCATCTCTGTGTCTGCAAAGCGAGAATTCTGTCGTTGTCATGGGACCAGGAGACAAGACGGCGGTCATTCGTCCTTTTATTGTCCAAAAGCCGATCACAGTCTGGGGTCGAGACCTTTTGGCACAATGGGGTGCGAAGATCGAAGTGGATTTTTAGTAGGGGAGTGCAGCACTCCCCACACTGAAACTGACATGGAAAACCGATGATCCAGTTTGGGTGGATCAGTGGCCCCTTGAGCGGAAAAAGTTGAGTGCTTTGAGAAACCTGGTCCGAGAACAATTGCAGGCGGGACACATCAAGCCAACAGACAGCCCTTGGAATTCTCCAGTGTTTGTCATCAAGAAAAAACTATCGGGCAAATGGAGATTGTTACACGATCTCAGGAAGATCAACGAAGTCATAGAAGACACGGGACCGCTTCAATTGGGACTTCCATCTGTCTCAATGATTCCCAGAGATTGGCAGCTTGTGGTCATTGACCTCAAGGATTGTTTTTTCAGTATCCCACTCCATCCAGATGACGCTCCGAGATTCGCCTTTTCAGTTCCGAGTATCAACAAGGAAACGACTCTGCAGCGGTACCATTGGGTCGTTCTTCCACAGGGTCTAAAAAACTCTCCGACGATCTGTCAATGGTACGTGGCACGAGCTTTGGCACCAGCACGGAAGAAATTTCCAAAGATAAAGATCATTCATTACATGGATGATTTGCTCATTGCAGCATCAACACAACAGGAGCTGCAAGAAGCTCGTGACTGTGTGATCGCAGAGGTGCAAAAGGCAGGTCTAGAAATCAGCATTTCGAAGATTCAAGAGGTTGCACCTTGGAAATATCTAGGGTGGAAAATTTCAGAAAGAACAATAAAGCCTCAAAAAGTGGAGATCAGCACCAAGATCACCAATCTGCACGATTTGCAACAGCTTCTGGGAGAAATCAACTGGATGAGGCCGGTTTTGGGAATCACAAACAGCGACATCCCAGCGTTGCTCGATCTTTTGAGAGGAGACACAGACATTCGGTCTCCCAGGACACTCACGCAAGAAGCAAAGAAGGAATTGGAGAAAGTTGCAGACGCGATACAGAAAAGGCAGGCACATCGATTTGTTCCAACGTTGTCTTTTCAACTGGCAGTGCTGGGGAAGAAAACACAGTTCCATGGTTTGATCTTCCAATGGGACGAGTCGCAAAAGGACTCTTTGATAATCATAGAGTGGATTTTCCTACCACACAGGCCCGCAAAAACAATTCTTACAGATTTGGAGATGGCAGCACAGATCATCATAAAAGCGAGAACAAGGTTGCTGACGATGGCAGGAAGAGAATTCTCAACCATCAGGTTACCCTTGAAACAAGACTATTTCGAGTGGGCGATGCAACAATCGAAAGACCTGTTAATCGCATTGTTGGCGTTCCCAGGAACTTGCACAATCCACTTTCCGCAACACAAGATACTGCAATCGCAAATATGTTATAAAACAAAACCAAGGATAAGTGAAGAACCTTTGGACGGGATCACAGTGTTCACGGATGGCTCAGGGAAGACACACAAGTCAGTGATCACGTGGAGAGACTCAATGACAGGGGATTGGGAATCTGATGTGAGGAAGGTTCAGGGCTCTCCACAAATTGTGGAGTTGGCAGCTGTTGTCCGAGCATTTCAGTTGTTCAAACAACCTCTCAATCTGGTGACAGACTCCGCATATGTTGCGGGTGTGGTCAAGAGATTGGAAGGTTCGCTCTTGAAAGAAGTCAGTAATGGGGTTTTATACTCCTATCTGACGAGCTTGAAGGCATTGCTAGAGGGCAGGGAAAGAGAGTATTTTATCACACACATTAGAGCGCACACGACACTTCCGGGATTTTTAGCGGAGGGAAATGCTCGAGCGGACAGGTTGACAATGCCCATTTCGCAAACACTGCCAGACATTTTGAGCAAGGAAGGTTAAGTCATGCGTTCTTTCATCAGAATGCGCAAGCGCTGATGGAGTCCTTTCGTCTCACAAAGAGTCAGGCGAGGGAGATCATTAGTGCTTGCCCAGACTGCCAGTTTGTGCAGCCACCTTCTTCCATCGGTGCTATCAATCCGCGGGGGCTGCAAAGTCTTCAGTTGTGGCAAGCTGATGTCATGAAATATCCATCTTTTGGGAGGCTCAAAAATGTTCATGTTTCTGTAGATACATTCTCAGGTGCAGTCTTTGCTTCAGCACATGCAGGGGAAACAGCAGACCATGCTTGCCGACATTTTCTGCAAGCATTTGCAGCATTAGGTGTGCCTCAGGAGATAAAAACAGATAATGGTCCAACGTATACAGGCAGGGTGCTTGACAAATTCCTGAAAAAATGGGGTGTCAGACACACGTTCGGTATTCCACATTCACCCACAGGTCAAGCAATCATTGAAAGAACACATCACACCCTGAAATCCCTTCTGGACAGACAGAGAAGGGGTGAACCAGAGGCAATACCTCACATGAAATTAAATAAGGCACTGTATGTGTTGAATTTCTTAAATAGCTCATCCTCGGAACCTAATCCACCAATCGTGAGACACTTTCTAAATAGCACACAGGCAAAGCTAACGGAAAACCCTTTGGTTTTGATCAGGAACCCAGAGACAGGACAAATAGAGGGTCCTTTCAGACTAATCACTTGGGGCAAGGGTTTCGCTTGTATCTCCACAGATCGAGGTCTAAAGTGGGTGTCGGTGCGGCACGTGAAGCCATTCCGGACGCGAGAACCCGAGAACGCTGATCCGAGAAACAAAGAGACAAGTACTCAGACAGAAGTCGAGACTCAGGCCGGAAAGAGCGATCCCGAAGAAAAATAAAAAGAAACTAAGGACTTTGGGGATTTCTGTATAAAAGCGTAATAATGAGTATCATGATGCTTATGTGCATCATTCTTTCATTCATTGCAGCAAGTAAGGGAGAAGATTTACCTGTAAATCAGCCAAGGCAAAATCTATGGGAGACTTTGGCTCAAGCAGCAAATCTAGATAGTATTTGCCTGACACATTCGAGGCCAGGAAAACCATTTTCTGCATGCATGGTTGGATTGCCAGTGAACGAATGGCCAGTTCCAGGGCATTCCGCAGTTAACATTTCACAGGTCATTGAAAATCCTGTGAAAGAGTGGTGTGCTTGGACACATCTACTTCCTGTGGCTTCTACAGAACCTCAGGAATTGGAGATTTTTGGGTCCATGACAATGGGATTCTGCATGCAGTTTGAAGTTCCGGAGGCCACAAAGGCAAAAACTATCGACTTAACTCCCAATCATGAGTTTTATAAGAATGCATCAGCTTGGTGCAAATATACAAAGAGAACTGCCAAAGGATCAATCCAAGTCCCAGTGCAATTGCCACGGGGTTTGTTTTTAATTTGCGGGGACAGAATTTGGCACGGCATTCCTGCTAATGCCACGGGAGGTCCATGCAGCATTGGGGAAATTTCAATGCTGTCGCCTGATTTGAACATGTTAAGAGAGAAAAGGCGCAGAGGAAAAAGATCAATCCAAAATTATGCGACAGATTGCAATGACGAAGTATTTTCTTGGGATAAGAAAACAAGCATTGCTACGGCAATTTTCTCACCTCAAACAGCATCAGGGGTGGCTTTGACTCAGATCGACCACATGGGTTGCTGGTTGAGCAAACATGCACGATCTGTGTCTGTCGCATTGGATGACATGTTAAAAGACGTTAGTGGTATAAGACAGGCGACTCTTCAAAACAGAGCTGCAATCGATTATCTATTGCTCGCCCATGGACATGGGTGTGAAGAGTTTGAAGGGATGTGCTGCATGAATCTCTCAGATCACTCAAAATCAATTCATGAAAGTATTAGAAACATAAAAGACAGCGTAAATAAGCTTGGCGAGATCACGGGATCATGGATTGATCAGCTGGCAGATTTCTTTGACATTTCTCCTATTTGGAGAAGAATTTTAAGGGTAGGGTTTTACGTTTTAATAGTCCTACTAGTCCTCATGATTGTCGTCCCGTGCATTTTTGTATGTCTGAAGCGCGCCATGAATCGGGTGATAAAAGAGGTTTTCTTGGTGCAAACAGAAGGGGGAGATGTGGGATCTCAGGATCTGAGTCCTGAGATGCCGGGCCTCCGAGACCACCCTTGGGGGGCCCGGGAGTCCTGGAATGTTGCCAGAAGTGTCTGGTGGCAGGACTTTGACCCTACACGGGAGACGACACCTTTATGAAGATAAGAGGACTTCACCGGGGTGAATGGCGAAAAGATTAGCTAATTAGAGGGTGAGACACAGGGTTTAGGATTTATGTACAGGGGGGTTTAGAGGAGTAAGATGGAGGAATTGGGGTGTGTCCTGCCCTCCTTCTTCTTCCTCTTCTCCTCCATCTTCTTTGGCCACGGTGGCATTTTTGGATTGGTTATTACTGAGAGTGCACCGAGTTATAAGAATAAATGGTATTGGGGAAAAATGATAAATATTGTACACGTAACAATGGGTATAAAAATACGTGGCGGTCCGGAGGACGGCACAGTGTGCCCATGGCTGACTGCTGAGCAGATCTCTGTTCAGCTGAAAAGAACATCTTTTAGATAAACAATTAATAAACATAAAAACCGAAAGAAGAACTGAAGCCTCTTCTCGTCCTTCGATACGCGGGCTGCCCCAAGGCCACCTCGGGCCTTTCCAGGCCCCTCAAACAGCCGAGATAACCGGACACCAGCTCTCTGCCTTCTTGGAGCTACAGCTGCCTGGGACCGCGCCTGCGCCCTGTGCTGCTGCCTGGGCCCGGCCCTGTGCGGCCCTGGGCTCCTGCCAGCCGAGTCCCCTGTCACTGACCTGTGCCTTTCAGGCCCTCAAGTGGCTGGACTTGAGTGAATGCGGCGTTAACAGAGTCCTGCAAATCTTGTCAAGGCAGCTGCAGAGTGAATGCAGGGAGAGGTGTCGACTGGCGCTCAGGGCCCTTCTCAAGCTTACTGATGATCCCTCCATGGTGAGAAGGCGGCAGCAGCTGAGGCTGAGCTGGGGAATGCAGTCACTTGGGCTTGGCAGGGCTTTGGGTGCTGGAGCAGCTGCTCCCAGCTCTCCTGCCTCCCGGTTCAGCTGCCCAAGTTCTTTAGGACAGGCCTTTGGCCTCTGGGCCCTGCGGCAGCAGGATGGCATTTCATAAACTCGTGTTCTGCACAGACCAAAAACATGCAGACTGAAAGTCTTGTGGAGCTCCTGTGGGATGCAGAGATAGTTATGATGACAGTCATGCTACTCAACTCTATCATCTTGGACAGTGACAGCCCCATCACAATGCAGCTGGTTGAGGCGCTGCTGCCACTCTTTGACCACTTAAGGCTCACTGCTCCCAGCCACAGCCACTGGGTGCTGTCCAGACACTTTATGCCCTGTGGATTTACAGGCTTGCGCCAAGCTGAGCTCGGTGCAGCCAACGCTGAGGTCTTTTTTTCTTCCTTTCATACAGGACAATAGCCAGGTGCAGCTGATCTCCATAATGCTCTTCCAAACATTGGTGACTCATCCAGAGGAAAAGACAAAAAAGGACCTGAAGACACCCCTGCACAAGAGCCTGCTGCCACTCTTCTTCCACTGCCATGATGAGAATGAGCGTGTGGCACAGGTGAGGACTCGTGGGCTGCTGCTGTCCCTCTGGCAGGAGGCTCGGCTGCCTCTTGCCCTGGCGCGTGCCGGGCTGCAGCCTCCTCAAGGCCTTGGCACAGGGACGTGGGTCCTGCGCCCTGGGCTGTGGGGCCATCTCCGCATCTCGGCTGCTCTCCAGGCTTCTCAGGAAACACTGCTTTGTGTGGCTGAGTTCCTGAAGAGGAGGGATCTTGAAAGACTGCTGAAGAACAAGAAGCTGTGGAAGTCCGCTGAGTTCCTGGTAAGGAGGGCCTGCAAGCCTCAGCCTGGAGAAGGCCCCTGAGGGCGGTGCTCAGGGTGCGGGGCTGGCAGCTGTGCCCTGCCTGCTGCTGCAGCCAGAGGCCCCGCGGGCTCTTCTCCAGGCTCCCGTGGGTCCGAGCCGGGCGCCCATGGAGCCCCGGCCCGGCGGGGCTGCGGGGTGGCACCGCGGCTCCCCGGGCAGCAGCCGGCCCTCGGCCTCACCCCTCGGGAGCCCTTGGCCAGTGGCTGCTGGCCGCGCCTCAGGGCTGTGCGGGCAGGGGAGGCCGGGGCTGGGCGCAGGCAGTGCCCGGCCCAGGGGCTGAGCTCGCACCAACCATTCCCTCCTGCCGCTCTCTCCAGCTGGCAGAGGACAGGAGCCGAGTGGCCGAGCACCTGCGCCAGGCCCTGAGCTACCTGGAGAGCCCACAGGAGTCCCTGCGAGAGGCGGCCATGAAGTTCATGGGTGAGCCACGCGCCCGAGGTGCCCTTCCCCTCCCCGGCCCGCCGCAGCTCGGCCCCAGCCCCGCTTGCTGCCCCGGCAGCGCCAGCCGGGCCCGGCGCCGTGGAGCCTCGCCTGGCCTGGTCATTGCTGCTGCCGCCCTCTGGCGGCCGTGCCCTGGGGCGGCAGCGTGCGGCAAGGGCCGGGCTGAGCCCTGCCGGGCCAGCAGCCCGTGTGGCCACAGCGCCGGCAGCGCCGCTGGCAGGGAGCTGTGCCGCTGAGGCCATGACAGGCTCTGTGTTCACAGGCATGGCCGGGCGACGCCTGAGGGGGCAGCAGCAAGAGCTGCAGCTGATCTGCACTGGTGAGTGAGGGCAGCGGGCTGGTAGCTGGGGCTACCGGGGGAAGCTGCAAGCCCTGCCCCGGCTGCGGAGGGCTCTGCTCCCGTGGGCAGAGCACACGGAACTTTCAGGGCCACGTGGGCCATTGGTGGCCAGCAGCTTCGGGCTCATCCCCTTGCTCCCTGCTCCCTCCTGGCCATGGCAAGAGCCAGCTGGGATGGTCCTTGCAGGGGGCTCTCCTGGTGTCCCCGCAGATCTGGCTCTGACCGTGTTCCTCTCTCTTGCAGCCCTGGAACGCCTGACGGAGGACAGGAGCAGTGCCGTGTCACAGATGGCACTTGAAACACTGCATGTCCTCCGGGCATTACAGCGTGGGCGATATTCCACCATCCAGAGGCTGCAAGATCAGCTGCACAGGGCATGGAGGACTCGGCCTCGCCTGTTGGGGCTCGGCTGCTGCACTGCCAGATGACTGAGGAGGAGAGCTGATCTGGGAGGCTGTCTTTGCTGGGGCAATCTGAGCCAGGGGTAATTTTCCTTTTCTTTAAGATTTTTCTTTTCTTCTTTTCCATTTCTTATCTATATTGTAAATAAATTCTAGAATATATTATAATTATATATATTATTATATATTACTATAAATAATTCTAGAATGTATGATGATACACAGACTGCCAGGAGCTTTTCTTTGCTGTTCAGGGTCTGCAGGGCAAGAGGCAGGAAAGGGCAAAAAGAAAGCTTGTGCTCAGCAGCACAGCAGGCTGAGTGGTGGTGAGGCCCTGAAGGGGGAGAAGGATGCTTGTGCTCAGCCAGCTGCCCAGGCGTGCAGCGGGCAAGGGGAAATGGCCAGAAGCCCCTTGGCTTTTGGTGGTTCTGCTGAAGCCTTTGTGCTGCCCACAGAGCGGCTGGGCAGGGGCTGGGGCTGCGGGGATCCCTGCCAGAGCAGAGCCTGGAGATGGCCACAAGCCCTGTGCCAGGCAGGAAGCGCCAGCCGTGTCCTCCTGCCTGTGTGCTGCTGGCTGCCTTGCTGAGGGCTCCCAGGTGCCTCTGGATGGGGCTGCTCTGGAGCTGCTCTGGGGCTGCGGCGCTGCTGCCGGGCAGCTTGGCCAGGCTGGGGGAGACCCTGAGGGGCTGAGGCACTGCTAAGCCCTGAGCAATTGGCTGGCAGAGGCCACAAGCAGCCCCCCGGCAGCCGCCTTGTTTCTGCCAGAGTTGACTTGCAAGAGGGATCCTGGGCACTCTGGAACTAACACCATTGGTGTTGTTGGAAACCGAAATGCAGGGAAATCTCAGACCTTTGGTCTTGTCAGCAAAGCTTAGAATTAAACCCAGGATTTGATCGGAAACCTTGGAAAGGGCTTCCAAACTTAGGTGCTTGAAACGAGAATGAGGATTTCTAGTTTCTAGCAGAGACACGGGGAGGAATGTTGAAGTGGAGGATAGTTTAGAGTTTTAGAGTTCAAGATCTAGAAAAAATAAAAGTAGTTGCAATGGAAAACAAGAAGCTTAGGATGCAGTGCTGTAGGTTTGTGTGTCATAACATGATTGGCTAAGGAGGCTTACACTGTAGCATGAGTCCATAAGATGAAATATTGAAGGGTTGGCTCTAAAACACAAATATCTTTGTTGGCCGTGTCCTCTTGGCCAATAAATCCTGCAAAGCTCTTGTAACTACAAGTCTTGTGGCCTTCTGAGCCATGCAGTGGAGATGTGAGCCAAACTCACCCTTCCGGTCTTTGTAGAAGAGAAGAAAAAGCAATGGCATAATCTAAAAAACCCAGAGGTCTGCTTTCTAGCTCATTCCAAAGTCCTTCAACTCCCCCAAAGTTGAATTTAGCTACAAAGAGATGACAAAGACTCTTAGTGGTGCCTCTTTGACTCCACAGCAGCTGCTTTAGAATCTTTCACATAAGCCTGTGTAGTCATGTGCCAGAAATGTATCATTTGAAGAAACTTTCCCAACTGACTTGCATGGAGGTTTGTTTGAAGGGTATTTGAGGAGAAAGCCTCCCAGCAGAGGTCTGGGCTTTGGCCTGGCTGTGTCCCCTGCTGATTGTGAAGTGTGCCATCAGCTGCAGGGCTTTCTGGGCTAAAAATGTCACCAAGTCACATGGACTTGCTCTTTATGGCCTCTAAAAGCTGGACACAATTTTGGGGCAAATTTGGAGACCTCTTCTATGGGTGGATGGAGCACCTAGGATTTTCCCAATTGCTGGGAATGGTTCTCCAGGTCCCTGGAGTATCCAGGGCCCTGGTAAGTTCCAGCTGCACACATGCCATGGCAATGAGAAGCAAAGGAACCCAGCCCTTTTTGTGCTGCCTGCGTCACTGCACCAGGGTCATGGGATGGGAACACGCAGGCCTTGTGCTGGAGCTGAGCTGCTCTGCCCAGCACTGGTGGCCGCCCTCCCAGCTGGTTTTGCTTGTCCTGGTTCCCTGACAGCTGGGGCCCTGGGCAGAGCCCTGAGAGCCTGGTCTGCCCGCAGGTAAGGAGAAGGAGCCCCTGGAGAACCTGTACCGGGTGGGGATGCTGCTGCTGCTGCTGCTGCTGGAGACAGCGAGGGTGACATCAAGGATGACAAGCTCTTCCTCAGCCTGGCCACGGGAGGCTGAAGGTGATGGACTTTGATTCTGGCACCTTCTTCAAAGCCAGACTCTACAGGGAATTTGCAGATGAGTCCCCACCCGGGGAAATTCGGCCAGATTTGGGCATGGCTCAGCCTGGCTGGGATCCAAAGGCTCCCCCCTTGCTGGGGCAGATGCAACTCATTCTTCAGTCGCTGCCCAGCTGCTTTTGGCAGGCCTGGGAGGATGGGCTGGGGTGGGTACGAAATGGGAGTGGGCTCCTGGCCCTGCCAACAGCCCCCAGCACCCACCGTGCCCCGGGCTGGGGCAGCCAGCCCGACACAAACAAACCCCATGGTGGGAGCAGAGGTGGGGTTCCAGAACCTGTGCTGGGGCTGCTTTGCTGTGCAGGCAAGGAAGAGCTTGGGCTGCTCCACAGCCCTTGTTTGCTTTGGGGTCACTGTGATTTTGGGGGGCAGTGCAGGGGGGAAGAGAGAAAATGTGGGCTTCCCTCACCCATGGCTGGGTTTTTCCCTGGCATGTAGGGGTTGGGCCTTCCTCAAGACCTTGAAAGAGATGGGAGTTTTTACCTTTTTTCTTGTTTTCCCTTTTTGCATCTGACCTCTTTTCATTAATGTGTTGTTTGTTTTTCCAGAGGAAGCGTTCGAGGTGGCCCAGTGTGGATGGGGAAGTGCTTGGGAGCAGCTGTGGTGTGGATGGGCCGTGCCCTTGGAGAAGGCTGAGGACATGGTTTGGGAGCAGCTTTTCTTCCAGCCATGGGTGGCATGAAGTGAGTCCCTGTGTGCTTGCCAGGGTGGGATCAGAGTTTTAGGGAGCTGGCAGCGAGCACAGGAGCATCCTGCTCTGGGCAGCTGCTGAGGGCTGGATGTGCCGTGGCTGGCTGCAGGCTGGGCACATGTCCTGCCCTCCTGCTCTGTGCCAAAGGCAGCAGGGATGGGCAGCTCTGGGCACAGCTCAGGGCACAGCCAGCATGGCCTGGGCACCGCAGGCCTTGGCACAAGGGCACAGGAGCCCTCAGCTGACGGGCGGTTTCTGCTTTCTCTCCTTGCAGCCCGGCTCTGTGGGTGCTGAAGCTGCTCTGGGCTCTGCCAGGGCTCTGCTGGGCTCAGCCCTGGGCCCAGCTGGGCTGGCTCTGCCCTCACATTGCTCTGACAGCTCTGCATCAGATGAGCCCATTGTGAGCACAGTGCCTGAGCTTTCTGCTTTGGCAGGTGAGTGAGACTCTGCTGCAAGCCCAGAGATTGCAGCTGGGGACACACATCCAACTGGCAAGGACCCAAACTCTCCACAGTCCTGGCTGAAGGTCGGCATCTGTACAGGGTGTTTTGTCTGTCCTGTTCTTCCTTCTTGATTGGCTGGAATTGTGCAATTGCACTTTCTTCCTCCTCTAGAAGTGCCACGAGTGGGCCAAAGCTGCCGAGTGGGCCGTGCTCATAAGGCAGTGCAGTCTGGAGCTGGTGGATGGAGAATTGCCCTTCTGCGCTGCCAAACCAGAGCAAAAAGCTGTAAGTGGGACTTTGTGTCTCTAAGAAATCCCTGACAGTTTGAAAGGGAATGTGCAGCTCATTCCCAGGCTGTGAAGAAAGGTCATCTTGTAAAGGATTTGGGCTTTGACAGAGTTTCCATTCCCAGTCCTGCTTGGAGCTGGAAGGGCACTAAGCAATTTCCTCTTGCTTTGACCACAATTTCAAATATCAATGTTGGAAACAAAGCCCAAAATCTTTTAAGAGGCTTTTGAGGTCACAAAGATGGATCCATGCCATCAGCACATTATACAATGTAAATAACTGAGTTCTCTTTTTAAAAAGATCATTTACCTCTTAATTCAAAGAATGTAAATTTGCCTTTATGTTTTGTTTTTTTCATTAACTGTATGTTATGTTTTTGCACGAACACTTGGATTTTATTCTTATCTTTTACAATTTACCTATTTTTTAGCTTTTTCCTTTTTTTTCCTTTCAATAGAAAACATGTCCTATCAAAGGAATGTCCTTTCCTCCTGGTTTCATGTGGAGCAGCTCCCTTCCTGCTGGCTGAGCTGCTCAGGCAGAGCCCAGCAGCTCCTGGCCCTGCAGGGCTGAGGCTTTTCCCCATTGCTGGGCACAGACTGATGGAGCAGCACTGCTGAACTCGGGCACACAGAGGGACCAGCAGCAGCTGCCTTTGGGCACCTGAGGCTCCAAGGCCCAAACTCTGAGCAGCCAGGGCTGGAAGAGACTGGCAGGATCTGATCCCTGACTCTGGGCCAGGGCTGCACAAATGACCCCCCAGCAGCAGCAGCAGCAGCACATGGAGCTGACTTTGAGCACAGCCCCTGCCCCTCTTCCCTCCCATGTGCAGCGGTGTCACAGCAGCCTGAGGCACCTGGGAGCCCCCAGTGCCAGCAGGGACTGGAGATGGCAGCCCTGGGCTCCTGGAGGTTGTGCAAGGAACGGAGCTGGGCACTCCCTGTCCATGGGGAGCTTCCAGATGGAAAAGGCTGCTGTGCCCAGGCAGCTCCAAGGGCACAGAAAGGAGGCTCTGGAGCACTGGATCTGTGCCAGTGCCACAGTTCTGGGCAGCAGCCAGCAAGACCTGGGGGAACAGAGGGCACAGCACGAGGGACAGAACCAGGCAAGGGCAGAGACTGGAGAGAGCCAGGCCTGGGAGCAGGAACAGCTGCTCCATTGCACTCTTGGAGAAAGCTCTTGGCTGGTTCAAAGCAGTGAAAGGCGTGAAGGGCAGAGAGGAGGCCACAGCAAACAATGCTGCTGTTGCACAGCCTCCCCTCTCCGTGTCCCAGAAGGAATTGCATGGACTGTGTTCTTCTCTCCGAGCCGTCTCGTTCAGCATGAGCAGCTCAGCACCAGGAGTCTGAAGGAGCTGAAGCCTCAGGCCACAGGAGCTGGGCAAGAGGGAACTTTTGGAGCAAAGTAATGCTGCTAAAATAGCCCCAGCTGAATGCAGTGGATAGAATCATGGAATCACAGAATCCTTTCTGTTGGAAAAGCCCTCTGAGCTCACCCAGTGCAGCCGGGCACCCAGCAGTGCCAAGCCCAGCATTAAACCACGTTCCTGAAGTGTCAAGGCCTGGACACCAGCCTTGAGTGAGGCCTGGACAGCAGGCCCTGAGCCAAAGGTGGCCTCTGGATGAACCTTCCAAGCAAAGGTTATCTTTGTATCTGCTCCCTAATGAAATATGCATGGTCATCAGCCCTGTGATAGATGTAGCCACTCATTAGTGAAACATGTATTGACCTTTGTGTATTTAGAAGCCAGACAAGGCCATGAAATCTGACATCTGGCCTTGTTTGGGGCTGTGTGGTCAAAGTCACTTCCCTTGGTTCCTCCTTGAGCCCTGGCCAGGCTTTGGGAGGGACCTAAGAGGAGGATGAAACCAGATGTTGCCACACTAGTAGTGCTGTCAGTTTGTTCATTCAGCACTGTCAGAGCTGGGCCCTCTCCCAGCGGGGCTGGAGCCTCACCTGGGGCTGGAGGCACCTGCAGGAATTCCCAGTGCCAAGGAGTGGCTCTGCAGCCTTGGCTGTGACAGCTACCCCAGCTGCTGTGTGGGTCTGGGGGATGGTAAAGGCTGAGGGTAAATGCTGCTGGATCTTTCTTAATCACTGCTGCAATCTTTGGTGGGGATGGTTGGGTGCATTGCTGAGCTGCTCCTTTTGTGATTCTTTGCTGCTCTGAACTGCAGGAAATGACACTGATTCCTTCAGTTGGACTCTGTGTCTTTGGTGCTGACTTTGCCTACTGGTAAAACAAAACTGGCACAGTCTGGCCAGATCGCAACAAAATGCCACTTTTTCAATGTCAATGCAAGGAATCAGTCCCATTAGAAATTCCCAGCTGGGAAGCCCTTCCCTGGAGTTCCCTGGCTCTGGAGTGGGCTGAGGTCGGAGCCCCGTGGGAGCAGTGGGGCAGTCAGGTAAAAGAAGCTGCACCCCTGGATGTCTTCAAATGCATCCAAAAACTGCATGTGGAAAAGGAAAAGACCTTGTGGGTTTGGGCAGACAAAGATGAATTTGTTGAGAGTACATAGGAAACAGCACCTTCAGAAGGAACAATTATTGTTGGAATGCTCCCACGTGGAGCAAGAGAAGAAGGTTTTAATCTTGAGCTCAGATGCACTTGTGCAAGTGAAATATCAATATAATAAACAACTATATACATATTTATAGGATATAAGATCTTCATAGTTATATTTATAGATTTATGTAGATATGTTTATATCTATATTTTCATATCAATATGTACATATAAAATTATAATAATGTGAAATAGTGCTGACAATACTAATTTGGTATCTTTGGCTGCTCAGGGATGTAACACTAAATACCCTACAGAACAGGACTGGCCAGGACCCTCATGTCAGTTTTCAACTTTGTGAGATTGTATGCAATGAAAAAAGGAGGAAGGGAGGAAATTGGCTATTTTTACAGGGTTTGCTGATACTGTGATGCAAAAAAACCAGAGTGCTTTGTCTGTTCCTGTGAAAAATACAGTGGTTTTGCCTGCAGGGTTTTTCATGTACCAGACTATGCACAAGCTGCAGGATTGGTTGAAAGGGTGAAGGGGTTGTTAAAAGAGCAGTTGGAAAAATGAAGAGATGGGAACCTTTGCCCATGGAGAACCCATCTCCCAGATGTGATCCAAGCCCTTAGCAATGGCACACTGGAAAAATGAAACCCCCTGGCTGTGCACAGCTGCCCCCAGTTTGCAAATCCAGCCATGGGCAGTGAGACTTGGGCTGCCTGAGAAATTCTTGTGGCTGTGATGGCCCCTGGCAGGGCCAGCCCAGAGGCTGCAGGGCTGGGCCTTCATGCGTTGGAATTAATGTGGAGAAATTCAAAGCAAATGAGAACTATCAATTCTGAAACAGGAATTCAGATTCCTCCAGGACACTTTGCTTTGGTAACTGCTCCCGTGGAGCTTGGCCTTGCAAAGTGTTCCTGTCATGGCAGGAGGAATTGAGGCAGAATATCAAGGAGATATTACAGTAATTCTGTTAAACAATAGTGACCAGGATTGGATTATTCAACCCCGTGACAGGGTAGCACAATTATTGATCTTGCAATTTTAAGAACAATTGTGAAAAAAGGAGATCCAGCTCCAGTCACCACTGTTTGTGGAGATAAAGGGTTTGGATGCAGCAGCCCTAATAATGGAGCCAGAGTGTGGGTCCGGAGGCCAAAAGGCCCTCCCGAGGCAGCTGAAGGAGCAGCTCCTAGGAAAGACAACTCCGAGTCCTGAAACCTGGGCAGGAACAATGGGAATATGTCCCTGCAGCGAAGGATTCTGTGTGAGAACAAGTAGATCTGACAGGATATTGTTTTACACATCCTGCCAGACCAGATCTCCCTGTTTGCCCCAAAGGCCCCTTTGGAACATGCTCTGATCCACGGGGCTCCATGTGAAGGCTGCTGTGACACTGAGGGACTTGCACAGGAATTTCATCCAGGAGACTGGGTGCCCCTCAGGGACTGGGACCCAGCCCCTTCCAGCCAGAGGGGAAAGGGCCCCCCAAGCCTTGTTTGCCACAGACAGCATGGTAAAGCTGAACAGCAAAGGGTCTCGGGGCATTATTCTGGAATTAAAAAGGTGCCAGCTCCATGCACAACAGAATTTTTGTTCCTAACTCGAATGAGATTGAGAAAAAAGAATGAAGAATGGTGTCACTAAAATACTACTGATGTCTGTCAGGTGTACCTCGAGTCAGCCAGAATCTTTGTCAGCCACAAACACCTCCAGTGTTTCACCAAGGAATTGGTCATCAAAATGTAATGATGGGTTATGATGGATTGCTGAGCTTGTTTTGTAATTCTTTGCTAATGATTATGTGCTTTGCTGAGCTTATCCTTTTGTAAATCTTTGCAGCTGCGCATGATATAAATGACACAATTCCATAAGTTGGTGTCTGTGTCTTTGGTAGTGACCCTGCTCACTGGTGAAACAGGGCCCCCTCTTGCCTAAGTGTTCCCTGGGAAGGCAAAAGCCTTCACTCCAAGATTTCCCCCTTCCTCCCTGTTCCCCCCTTCACACCCTGAGCATGATGTGCTGTGGTCTGGGCTATGCCCGAGGTCAGTTGGGTTCCCCTGTCCTGGCTGTGTCCCCTGCCCAGCTCCCCCACAGCCCCAGCCCCTCCCCAGCGTGGCTGACGAGGGGCAGGACAGGCCTTGGCTGTGCTGCAGCTCAGCAAGAACAAAACCATCTCTGCGTGCTCAGCCCTGTGCTCAGCACCCGGCTCAGCAGTGTCTCAGTGCCAGGGGCTGTGCCCTCAGTCCCTGCCAGGGGTTTCCATGGCAACTGCCAGGCCAGGTGACCCAGGTGACTCCCCCAGTGCCAGCTGCCATGGAAACAGTGCCCAGCTCTGCCCCTTTCTGTCTGGCTGACCTGGCTTTTGGCCCTGGCAGTGCCGTTGGCTGCTGGTTCCTGGTGCCTGAGCGGCCAGCGCGGCACAGGGCAGGTGGCCATGGCACAGCCCCCAGCAAGGGATCCCCTCTGGCTCTGGGCACTGACACCAGCCCTGAGCAAGGGGCCAGTGCAGCTTTCCATGGCCACCAACCATCAAAACAGCTCCAGGCATTCGTTGCCATGGCACCAAACCAAGGAACGCGTCCCTGTGGCCATTGCCATGGCACCTGATGTCACCAACGAGTGTCACTGCAATTGTACCTGGAACAGCCCTGGCACCGCTTTGTCCCAGGGTCACCATGCCAGCTGAGGACAGAAAAAGCTGGTGCTCTGCAAGGGCCCTGGGGCAGACGGGAAGGAGCAGCAGAGCAGGGGCTGATCCAACCCCAGTGCACTGGACAGCCCAGGGCAGCGTCCCAGAGCGTCCTCATGGAGCTGCCAACAACATCCCCCCTTTGCAGCATCCCCCCTGGCCTCTCCCCCAGCTCACACAGGTGCCCCATCCTTGCAGGCATGGACACGGCAGCACTGGCTCAGCAGCCCCTGTTTGCATTGCACAGAGCAGGGGGAGCACCCCCATGCTGTTGGTGTGGGGACATGAACCTGAGGGAGCACAAATGCCATCAGCCCCTGGGGCCAGCAAGGGCTGGGGGACACTAGGGAAACCACTCAGCTTTGTCCTGGCCTCTGCAGTCAGTCGGAAAGTTTGTTCCCATCAGCTGGGAGTTTCCTGTGCCACTGCAGACGCTGTTGCTCAGAGCCAGGGCTGCCTGGCAGCCAGCCCCAAACTGCCCTCACCATTTCCTTGGCTTCACCTTTGCTTTCTTTCCTCTTCCTGTTACAAATTTCTTCCTGCTGCTCACCCCTGTTCCCTCCCCTGCAAAAAGCCCATCCCTGTTTGCCCTTTCCTCTCTGGCCCCACTCCCCATTGCAGTTCCTGACTTGGCCCCATGGGAGCGTCCCTTGGGCAGCAGGATCATCCTGCAAGTGCTGCAGGAATTGTCTACAGGCTCCTGCAGTGCCTCCTGCTGCTCCCTTGCAATAGGCACCCCAGGCCAGGGGGCACATCTGGGCTGCTGTGTCTGGCTCTGGGGCTCCCTGTTCTGGGCAGTGAGGAGGAGTTGCAGAGGCTCAGCAGGACTGACAGGATGGGCTTTGGGGCTGGCAGGAGAAGCTGAGGGACCTGGGCTGCTGGAGCTTCTGAAGAGGAGGCCCAGGGCTCATCCTGCATCTGCTCCAAGGGTGGCTCCAGAGAATCCCAGAATCAGCAAGGGTGGAACAGGCCACGGAGATCATCAAGTCCAACCTGTGCCCTGACATCGCCTTGTCTCCCTGAGCTCCTCTTCTCCAGCTGAGCTGTCCACAACCCCCGCTCACTCTCAGCCACTCCTCACAGGACTTGTGTTCCCAACCCCTCCCCAGCCTTGATGCCCTTCTCTGAACACACTCCAGCCCATCCGTGTCTTTCCTAAACTGAGGGGCCCAGAACTGGACACAGCACTCGAGGTGTTGCCCAAGCAGTGCTGAGCACCGGGGAATAATCACTGCCCTGGTCCTGCTGGCCACACCATTCCTGATCCAGGCCAGAAGCCACTGGTCTTCTTGGCCACCTGGGCACACTGCTGGCTCATGTCCAGCCTGCTGTCCACCAGTCCCTGCAGGTCCCTTTCTGCCTGGCTGCTGTCCAGCCACTCTGTGCCCAGCCTGTAGAGCTGCAGGGGTTGTTGTGACCAAAGTGCAAGACCTGGCACTTGGACTTGTTAAAACTCACCTTGTTGGATTTGGGCCCTTGATCCAGCCTGTCCAGGGCCCTGTGCAGAGCTCTCCTACCCTCCTGCAGATCCACACTCACAGCCAGCTTGGTGTCATCTGCAAATTTCGTGATTTTCTATTCTTTTTCACACATGTGGTATACATTTCCCCAAAACCATTAACATATTTCCCCTCCCCTTTACCGATGCATTCTTCTGTCCTGGGGTCTCTCTGCTGGTCCCTGGTGCTCGTGGACCCCAGTGTTCCAGTGGGCCTGGCTGAGCCGGCAGGACACTGAGGCTGCTGAACTTCCAGTTCCCCTTCTCACACAATGGGCACTGTGTGGTTTCCACAGGCCTGGGGTTGTGGACAACAAGCTCCAGGCGTGAGTTCACCTGGTGGAGACAATTTATCATCTGGTAACATGATGCCACAGAGTGGGCTGTGATATCACTGAGTAGGTTATGTGAGGTCATTGAGTAGCTATGACATCATAGGTCATCTCTGTGACTTCAGAGATCCAGCTGTGACATCACAGTGCAGACTATGTCATCACAGACTCTGATGTGACATCAGAGAGCAGCTCTGTGACATCACAGAGAAGGCTGTGACATCACAGAGCAGGCTGTAACGTCTCAGAGGGGCTGTGTGACATCCCAGCAGGGCTGTCTCAGGTCACTGGGTTGGTCACTCTGCCCCAGCTCCCCCTCACAGTTTCTCCCAACAAGTCCAATGCTGTTCATGCCCAGCAGGGTCCCTGTCCCCCGGGATCCCCCCGGCCCACCTGGAGCCAAAGCCTCCACCAAAGGATGTTCCACAGGATCCACCCCAGAGCCTGACAGGGGACAAGGGGCCAGGGCTGTGTGACCAGGACATCAAGGACGGGGATTATCCAGGTCACTGTGCCCTGGTTTGGATTGCCCAGGGCAGGAAAGATGTCTGGCAGCTGGAGCAGGGTCTGGGAAGGGCCTCCAAGGTGGTGCTGAAGCCCTTGGGCTGTGAGCAGAGGCTGAGGGAGCTGGGCTGGTCCTGTGGGGAGCAGGGAAGGCTGAGGGGCTCCTCATGCCAGCCTGGCAGTGCCAGCCAGGAGGGGATGGAGAAGACAGAGCCAGGCTCTTCACAGGGGGCTGGGAGGAGACAAAAGCTAATGGGTGGAAAGGGAAAGAGGGGAGATCAGTCAGGAAAGGAGATGAAATTAATCAGGCTTGTTTCAGCATTTCCTCAGCACCAAACGTAGCCTGACCTCCCTTCTCCATCCACCACTGACAGCTGTGCAAATGAGGAACTGTTGAGCTGTTTTGCCCCCACTCCAGGACGAGAATCCTGATACAAGAACTTGTGTTTATATCTATCATAGAACCACGTTGTGAGCCCTGGGCAAGACCTGGCCCTTGGTGTTGGTTATCCTCATCCAATTGTCCTGGGCCCATGGATGGCTCCAGCCTGGCCAGATCCCTCTGCAGAGCTTCCTTCCCTCCAGCACAGTCACACTGCCACCCAGCTTGGTGTCACCTGGGAACTGACTGAGGCTGCCCTCTATCCCTCTATCCCTCTATCCCATTGTCCAGACCAGCAATAAAGAGATTTAACTGACCTAGCCCCAGTCTTGCCCTGGGGACATCCCTGGATGTGACTCCATTCCTCAGCTGCTCTGAGTCCCAGGGCTTGGATGGGAGAAATATTGGGGCGGGGGTAGGGACAACATCTGAGTGATTTTTAGCCATGAAGGGTCTTGATTTTCATATCTGTTCAAACTGCATTAGGAGGTGCTGGGGGTCAATATCAATTGGACATCGCTGATCTCAATCTATGAACAGGAAAACAAAACTGAACAGGACAAAACAATTCTCTCTTAATTGTTTTCAATACAGTAGATTCACATTGAATAGAGTTGTGAAAGCTGTGTAATTAACCACAGAAGTATTGAAGACTTGAATTATTCCCAAGGGCTTGTCTTGTTTGGGTGTTTAGAACAAACGTTTATGAGCTTTTCTCACCGAATTCCTGAACTGAAGAGCCCAAGAAAGAAGTGGCTGTGGAGTAATAAAACTGATCAGCAAACTCCAAGTGACTGAGGATCCATCCCCATCAGAGCAGCAATGAACAGAAATGGGCACAGCTTTGTGGCTCTGGCATGGGCCCTGAGCCTGGAGCAGGAGCAGCTCTTGAGGGCCCAAGGCCACGGCTCTTGTGCTGCCCTGGGCAGATGGGGTGGCAGCAGGGGCTGCAGAGCTCTCAGCACCTCAGCCCGAGGGGAGCAGGGCAGCCAGGGAGCCTCCTTTGGCCTTGGCCAAGCACCTTCCCCCATGGCTGGGGCTGAGTCCTGTGGCAGCTGCAGCTGCTGCTGTGCCCTTGCCAGGGGCTGAGGCCATGGGGCCAGTGCCCAGAGCAGCCTGGCCTGAGCAGAGCTGTGGGGCCAGAGCCGGCTGGGCTGAGCTGGGGAGAGGCCCTTGGTGCTGCCCAGAGCTCAGGGCAGCTGGCAAAGCTTGCAGGGAGCTGGGCTGGGCTCAGAGAGTCTGGCCCAGAAACCATCAGTGTCCAACTCAGCCTGGCTGAGTGTGCAGGGGCAGGACTCAGGCCAGGCCTTGTGGGGCAGGGCCAAGCCTGTGCAAGGCATTGAAAACAGGCAAGTGGCCCAGAGAGGAGGCTGCTCTGTGCCCTTGGTGGCATGGACAGAGCAGGGAGGGGGCCCAGGATATTTGTCAGTGCCAGCCTGTTTTCAGTTCTTGGCAGCCCTGTCTGCTGAACCCAGCTTTGGCCTGGGCTGAGTTTGGCTGTGGCCCAGCTCCAACCTCCTGCAGGGCTCAGGGCCTGTTCCTGGCCATGGCCAGCCCTGGCTGGCGTCTCTGCTGGCCCAGAGGCTGGCAGAGTCCGGGGCAGGGCTGTCTGTGCAGCTCAACAGGTGCCACGGGCTCTGCAGGAGCTGGCAGAGGCTGCCCAGCAGGGAGGCCATGGGGCACAGAGCCCCAAGGCTGCTGTGGGCACCACGGCACAGGGGTCGTTCCCAGCCACAATGCTCCTGGCCTGGGCTGGGCCTGCACAGGGGCTGGGCTACGGCGAGGGTGTATCTGGCCTGGGTGGTCAGGGTCCAGCTAGCAGAAGGCAGGCCGGCACCCTGCTGCAATCCAAAGCAAGCACCCCTTGGCGTCTGAGGGCCTTGGGCTGTGCTCACCTACGGACCGATCTCAACGCCAATGTGACTGTGAATAAGGAGCTGGACTGTCGTTGGGGTTAAGTCCGGTTTAAAGAACAACCCAAGACAGGATCCAGGAAAAAACCCCAGGGAGAGACCCAGAAATGGGGGTGAAACAAGGTTATGAAGGGGGTGGGTGCACAAAGGAGGGGTTTACACAGAACCAATCAGGAAGGGTGGAGGGATGAACTTAACATAACTGACATAAAGGGAAATCCAATGAATACAAAGTAAAGGAGGGGCCCTGGGACCACAGCCAACCACAACCCCCAGCGAGAAGAAGATACTGGAAAGTTGGGAGGAGTGGGGGGTGATTGACTGGGCCCAGGGAGGAGAGAAAGTTTACTTATAAGGGGGTAAGGGGGAGGAGAAATTATATAACTTGGGTAACAGACACAACTAAGGAAAGGGGTAACCATAGTAACATAACTGACGTAGGAGCTAATGGCAGGAAAACTGGGGAGGGCAGAACCATTACATTGGACCGGGGGAGGGGACAATATATAGAATGGGGAAATAATACAAGAAACTTAACAAACACACTACAACACTGGGCCACCATGGCTGGGCCAGCACAGGGCCCAAAGGGGCCATGGAGCCGCTGCTGGAGCTGACAGCAAGGCCAGGCACACACAAGCAATTGCTGAGCATGGCCTGCGTTGGCCAGGCCTGACTGTGCCAAAGGCAGAGCTCAGCTGCCCTTGGGGGCTGCAGGAACACTCCAGAGCCCAAAGAGCCTCCATGGCTGTGCTGGAGACCAAGGCTGCAGGAGGGAAATGCAGGGATGCTGAGGGATGGGACGGGATGGAATTCCAGCTGAATCATCAGCTTGCAAGGGGCCCATCTTAGCTTGGCACCTCAGGTTACTGCCCTACAAGTAGAACTGCCTGGATGAAGAGAACATCAGAACAACTGATGTCTGCCTGGAAATGAGCACAGGTTTTGTTACCTGTTGTGTCCTCTGAGTTGGATGTACTGCAGAAATACCAACAAGACATATTCAGGAGCTCAAAACAACCAAACAGCCTTTACTGGGAACTTTAGAAAATCTGAGAATGTTTGGCAAATGGTTTAAAAGGACAGTCAATCAACAAAACACACTTCTCAAAGCATTAACTTGGACCATTCAACTTCAGAAAGTCTAAGCCCATTCAATTTTATGTTAATAAAAATTTGCAAGGGGAAAGAAATAGAAGTAGACACAGAAAGAGAGAAAGAAAAATAAGATATAGAGAAACACCCACGCCCAGATTCCAGTGTTGTTCAGATGGAAATTCCATGAGGAGGTAGGGTCAAAATGTGTGCTTGCCTTGTGGTCAGCCATAAATACTCCTTGGTCTTCCTGGGCCCTTCCCCCAGGTGGGCCTTGGGCTCATTTGGTCCCTCAGGAGCTGGGCTGGGGCTGCAGAGGTGGCTGTGGTGCATTGCCTGTGCTGTGCCAGGGACTGGCAGCTGCTGCTGGGCTGGGATAGAGGCTCTGGAGAGATTGGTGTTCCAGGGCAGGGCAAGGCTGGGGTTCCAGGGCAGGGCAAGGCTGGACCTGCCCCTTCTCTCCCCACACATGAAATTATTCAAGCCAACAATTTCCTCCAGTTTGTCACAATAGGCAGTGTTGGAGATGGAACCCAAATTTGACCATGGGCTCCTGGAGGAGAAGGACAGTTCTTTTCCATAGGAAGGAAAGAACGGAGCCTTCCCCAGGGTTTTGGGGCCAGATGAAAGGTGACCCTTGTGAAACCACTGCCAGACAGATTTGTCCAGGCAATATTGTTTGGGAACAATGCCTGGATATAAGGAAATTTGGAGGTGAAATCCCAGTTCTGGCCATGGGCGTCTGGAGCAGAAGGAGAGTTCTTTCCCATAGGAAGGAAAGTACAGAGCCCCAGTGTTTCAGCAGCAGATGAGAAGAGACCCTCAACATGCCTAGGTCAGCTGGATCAGTCAGTTGGCCCACGGAAGGCCAAACCAGCCCGACCTATTCTGTGTTCCCTTGGTTTTGTGGTGCCCTGATGTGTCACAAGGGTGTCTTGGTTCCATGGGGTCCCACAGTGTCACAATGGCCCCCAGGTTCCTGAAGGTCCCACAGTGTCACAATGGTCCCAACGATTCCATGAGGCCTTGCAGTGTCACAATGGTCTCTGTGGTTCCACAGGCCCCACAATGTCACGTCACTCCTCTGTTCCATGAGCCCTGCACTGTCACAGTGGACCTTTGGACCATGGCGGTTTGTGGTGTCACAATGGTCTCCTTTGGCGCCACAGTGTCACAATGGACCATTGATGACAGGAGATGACTCTGTGTCACCCTGGAGCTTTGGTTCCATGCAGCCCTGCAGTGTCACAGTAGTCCTGCTTTGTTTCTTAGTGTCACAATGGACCACTGAGGACAGAAGGCCTCGCAATGTCACAAAGGCCCCTTGGTTCCATGAGGTCCCACAGTGTCACAATGGTCTCCTTGGTTCCATGGTGCCCCACAGTGTCACAATGGTCCCCATGATTCCATGAGTCCCCTCAGTGTCACAATGGCTCCCTGGTTCCTTGAGTGTCTGAAGTGAATTAATGGTCTTTCCATGGTTCCATGAGGCCTTGCAATGGCACACTGGACCTTTGGTTCCATGGAATCTCACAGTGTCACAATGGCCCCTTGGTTCCATGACACTCCAAAGTGCCATAATGGTCTCCAGGACTCCATGAGGCCCGGCAATGTCACAAGGGCCCCTTGGTATGATGAGGCCTTTCAGTGTCACAATGACCCCTACATTCCATGGAGTCACACAGCATCAGTACAGTCCCCTTGGTTCCATGAGGCCCAGCAATGTCACAGCGCTCTCCATGATTCCATGAGTCACATTGGTCCCTTGGTCTCACAGGGCCCCACAGTGTCACAATGGTCCCTTGGTTCCATGGGCCCTGTGCTGCTGCATTCTCCCCTGCCCTTCTCAGGCCGCCCTGCCAGCTGAGAAATGCTCCTTGGGCCTCAGCCTTGGCCAACAGCCCCTGGGCTCAGCTTCTCTGCAGCTCATCACAAACACTGTCTGCTCCAGGCCCTGCTGCTGCCCAACCAGCTCCTGCTTTCTGTAGGAGCAGCCCTGGGAACTGTTTTTGTTCCCTCAGTGGCACAACATCCCTTTTCTCACACTGCCAAAGAAAGCTGTTGATGCCAAGTGTGGCCAGGATGAGCCATTGCTGGGACTGAAGCCCCTCTCTTGGGGCCCTGCAAACAGCACTCCAAAAGGAGCCCTTGGAGCTCTCCTGGGCCAGCGACTCCCTCTGAGTGGGGCCTCTCTCAGCCGGGAACTCTCCTGCTTGCTGCACTCGGGGATCCTGAACAACGATGGAGCCTGGGCCGATCCCCCCACTCCTCCAGGCTCGGCCCTTTGCCCTTTGCTGGGGAGATACCAAATGTAGGAGTGACGGGGGTCACGCACGGTAGGGACGGATGGAGATGAGATCTCTTTGAAGCCAAGTCATATGACTTGTAGTTTATTACAAAGGGCGTGGGTGCAGGACCCGTTGCGAGCTGCCAGCCGCAGCTCGGAGCAGGGCCAAGAGAAGAGAGGCCTAAAGTGTAAGAGAGTCAACGGCAAAGGTTTAAGAGTGGAGAGCATGTAGAAAGGAGGAGGTGAAGAAGTGCAGAGGGAAGACAAAGAGACAAAGAAAGAAAAGGGAGCCAAGAGGAGCGCAAGAGTGAGCAAAGAGATAAGGGAGAAGAGAGATAAGAAAGCGCCAAAAGAGAGCGAAAAGAGAGCGAAGTTTCCGTTACAATACAATAAATCATCCTCAGTGTTGAATATGCAGATTCTCATTAACCAATCTACTACAGCATGCATATCTTACAATGTTTCCACACAACCTATAAGAATCACTACATTACCATACTATGTTTACGTGTTAAACCCTAAATCTTATTCTTTGGGTCCCATCTGCCAAGCTGCAAGGCCTGCTCTGACTCTTAGGCCTGCCTGCTTGCAGAGGGAATTGTTTCCTCCAGGGGGGATTACATTCAACTGGTCACAAAACTAAGGTATCTCAAAGGTTGCTTTCATTTCAATCTCACTTCTAGTTTCTATATTCTCAAAATCTTTTGCCAGGCAGTCATATTTAAAAGGCTTTCTTGTTTCATCCTCCCCAACAGCCAAAGGAACCATAGGGAGCATTTCCTGCCCTCAGAGAAATTTCTCACAGGTGCCTTGCACTGACTCTTGGTGTCTGTGTGCACACAGGAGTGCCTGTGCTGGGGAAATGTGGCAGAAATGCTGCTC
Source organism: Zonotrichia albicollis (assembly GCF_047830755.1). Lineage (NCBI taxonomy): Eukaryota > Metazoa > Chordata > Aves > Passeriformes > Passerellidae > Zonotrichia > Zonotrichia albicollis. Next base: position 3,672,234 of record NC_133855.1, read on the forward strand.
TCTGAGGGGTTGGAGTGCCTTGGATAGCTGAGTTAGTCGGGCCTGTAAGTGAGGTTCAATCATGAAGTCTAAGTGAAGTGAAATTCTGCTAAGAGTTTTTCTTTGGCTAAATTGTTATGTTTAATAGAAGTTATAAGCTAATTTAAAATTTTGAAGGGTTATTTTTCTATTAAATTGCAAAGTCATAGGTTATAAGTTCTGTTAAATTCGGCTACACTCTGTTCTTTTGCTAAATTGTGAAGTTAAATTATCAGTTAAGGTTCAGTCCTGTCAAGTTTGAGCTCTGTTAAGCTTTTAGGCTATATTCCTTTTATCCTTGCCCTCTCTGTCCTTGTGTCACACACACACAGAGGAACAGTTCTCAGTTCATTTCTGATTTGATTGTCTGGATTTTGTTTGGTGTTGTTGTTGCTTTGTTTCCTTGGTTTGCCTGAACTGTCCAGTCAGGAGCAGAGTGACTCTTGCCAAGGAACTTTGTGCTGCTGTCCCTTAATATTAAATCTAGTTTTTGCTGATCCCTTGCTGGGGATTCTTTCAGCACTCTCAAACCCTCGTTCATAACAGGGTGAAGGAGCCGTGGCTCAGGCTCTGACCCTGGGGGACACAGGGACGCGGCCAAGGAGTCCCTGTCCCCCTGTGCCACCCCCAGGGCCCCTGGCCCCGTCCCCATGTCAAGCTCTGGGGTCGATCTCGTGGAACATCCTCTGGGGGAGGCTGCGGGGCCAGGGGCGGGGGGACCCGAGGGGACAGGGGACCCCACTGTGCACGAGCAGGGTTGGACTGCTCTGGGGGGAGCTGTGAGGGGGGCCGAGGCAGAGTGACCTCTCCAGTGACCTCACACAGCCCCTGTGATGTCACACAGCTCCTGAGATGTCACACAACCACCTCTGATGTCACACAGCCCCTGTGATGCCACACAGCCCCTGTGATGTCACAGAGTATATGTGATGTCACAGGCTATCTGTGATGTCACAATGCCTCCTATGATGTCACACAACCACTCTGTTATGTCACACAGCCTCCATATTATGTCATTCAGCTGCTGTGTGATGTCACAGAGCAGCTTTGTGATGTCAGTCACCTTGTAATGCCACAGCCATGTCTGTGATGCAACAGCCTTCTCTGTGACATCACACAGCTGTTCTGTGATATCATACTCTATGTCACAGTCCACATTGTGATGTCACAGAGCCGCCTTCTATGATGTCACAGCTAGTTCTGTGATGTCACACAGTCCCCTCTATGATGCTCTATCTGCTCAGTGATCTCACACAAAAAAACTCTGTGATGTCATAGCCCAATCTGTGACCTCACACAGCACACTCTGTGCTGTCACACAGCCCCTTGCTGACATCCCAGCTGCTCTGTGCCTCTATGACACAGCCACAGAGGTGCTGCTGTGACACAGCCCCCTCGGGGACATCCCACAGCCCCTGCCAGTGCTGAGCCCCTGTGAGCTCTGTCTGTGCCCTGCTGGTGTCCCTGAGGGGCCCTGGCAGTGCCCCAGCCCTGCTGGGCTGTGCACAGGAGCTGCTCCTGGCCAGAGCTGTCTCTCTGCAGCGCTGCCCTTGCCAGGAGCTGCCTGTGGGCCAGGAGCCCGGCCCAGCTCAGCAGCACAGACACAGCACAGGGACTTTAATGAGCCTCTGGGGCTTTGGTGCTCTTTGCATCAGACCCAGTCCCTCACAGTGTGCTCAAAAAACTTCTCAAGAGCTCAAAGTGAGATTGAAATACTGAAATTTCTTGTACTTTAAAGAGATCCCTGTGAGGGACAGGACTGAGAAAGTGTCCCCAGGTTCCAGGGAGAGCAGAACACTGGAGGCAGTGATGACAGGCAGGGACAAACAAGGCAAAGGTGTCTCTGGTGCTGAGCACACCTGGATGTGTTTCAGGAATGCAAAGGACCAAGGCCTGAGCCCCAGCCCCTGGCCAGGCAGATGCTGTCCCTCCCTCCTTGCTCAGGGCTCTTGCCGGGATGGGCACTGGCATGTGGGGATTGGCAATGCCAAGGGCAGGAGCATGGGGCGGCCCCTGCCAGGCTGCTGAGCAGGGACAAGGAAGCAATGAGGCCCCAGGCTTGCAAGGGTCACTTGTCTCCTGCTCCTGCCTCAGGCCCAGGCCCAGCAGCCATGGCCAAAGTGCTGCCCAAGGTGGCTCTGGCAGGGCTGTCTTGCAGCTGCTGCCCATCCCTGTGCCCTGTGCAGCCGCGGCTGTCCCACGGTGTCCCTGCCCTGCGCCTCTGTCCCTGCAGGCTGTCGACATCCCCCGGCTGCCCCGCTTGGCTGGCCCCTTCCTTGCTGACAGCTCTGCCTCCTGCCTGCCTTTGCTTGCCCACATAGAGCCTGGGGCTGCTCCAGGCTCCTGCTGGGGACGTGCTGCACCACAGCCCTGCCCTAGCAAAGGAATTCCTTTCTCTTTGGGTCCTGTCTGGAGCTCCCTATCTGCCCTTTGCATTAATTCTTTCTTTCTCTGGCTGTTCTCTATTATGCCAAAAAGATCCACCATCTCTGAAACCACCCTTCAATCCTTCCCAGGTCTCCTCTGCTGTCCTCAATCTCCACTCCACTCAGCACACTGCTCTTGTGTTCCTGTATTGTGCTCATGTGCTTGAGACCTCCATATCCTATCTTGGGAGATCTCTGGGCCCTCTCCAATATGTTGGCAAATGAAAACATTCTGCTCATAGTGTAAGAAAAGCACCTCAGGATAAGACCAATCAGACCTGTGTGTCCTGGCTGCTTTTGCTGTGGAGCAATCCTTGGATAGATAGAATTTTCTAGACTGAATTCCAATTTTGCCCATGGGCACTTTGATGTGAACAACGATTCTCTTCCATTGGAAAGAAAGAAAAGGCCCAATGTTTCAGATGAGCAGCAGCCGCCAAGTGCCAAGGCAAGCCAGACCTTTCTGGAATTGCAGCTTGTGCCTGACAGAAAGCCTTGGATACACAGAATTTGGGAGGTAGAATACCAATTTTGGCCTCTAGTCCATGGATCAAAACGGCCATTTCTTTTTGTCCAGGTTTAGAGCAAGTTTGGGGAAGAATCCCCCCAAAGGAGCTCCGGTGGGAAAAGCAGATCCAATCGGCCCCTCCCCCCCTCAACTGGTCCGGGAGGAAAGAAAAATACCTCCTTGGAGAAAGGTGGAAAAAAAACCCTGTTTATTAAACAATACGACCAAAACAGTATCAAAACAATGAGACCCCTTGCCACTCTAAAAGAGATGACAAACTGAGAAAACCCCGGGTTCAAGCAGCAGCTCACTCAGTCTCTGGTCAGTCTCTCAGTGCTGGAATTGTCGCAGGCCAGGGCCGGCCCGGTGGGCCACAGCTGCAGCTGCCGGTGCTCTCCTGGGTGTTCAGTCCAGAGCAGTTCCAAGAGGTCCAAAGAAAAGGGGAAAAAAAACAGTCCAGGGAACTTCTTTGCCTCAGCTAGCTAACACTAACTAAAAAGCAAAAGAAGAGCTCTCTGTCCTGCTGTCTGTCCGAAGACAACACAGTCAGGAGCAGGAATGTGGAGGAGTGAGTGCAGTGTCTGAAAACAAACTGCGCGCTTCTTCTCTCTCCCCCTTCACTCTCTGTAACACTCTTAAAGGTACAAAACTTATTATTATTCAACATAAACAGAGTGAGACGATTGGGGATAAAAGCATCATATAGTCAACCCAGGACACTTTTCCATCTGAAGGAAAGCAGAGAGCTCCAGGTTTTGATCATAGATGAGAAGCAGCCCCTGGGAGGCCAAGCCAGCCAGACTCGTCTCTCCTTGCAGCTTTTGGCTGGGAGTTATCCTTGGATATAAGAAATTTAGAGGCCAAATCTCAAATTTGGCCAAGGCCCCTGTACGAGAAGACTGTTCTATTTCCATCACAAGGAAGGCAGAGAGCCCCAGTGTTTCAGGGGTAGATGACAGGTGGCCATCAGAGTCCACAACACCAGCCAGAGTTGGCAGCTTTTGTCTGGGAGAAACCCTTCAAATAGTGAACATTTTAGGAGGAGTAGCTGCTGTGGTGTGTTCTTAAGTTTGTCAGTTTGCTCCCCCATTTTCTGTATTAAATGGTTTCTTTCTTCCCTGTTAGTTCCCGCCGCTGCTACCCTGTCAGTTAGGTTGCTATGGTAACCTCGCTGTTCTTAGTTGCCGATATGAAACTGCTCCTCCCATATTTTCCCTTATAAGTGAAAGTTGTCTCCTCCCTGGGCCCAGTCAATCACCCCCTTCTCCTCCCAGGTTTCAAGAATTTTCTTTTCTCTGGGAGTTATGGTTGGCTGTAGCCCCGGAGCCCCTCCTATGCTTCATAACAGTTGGTTACTTTGGTATATCAATTATGTTTCGCACCTCCAAATATGTATTACTATTGGTTAGCCGGGTTTCCCTGCCTTTTCCCCCCTTTTCCCTTAAAAACCCTCTCCCGCCCCCTGTTCGGGGCCATTTGCTGGGTGGTTCCCCTCCTCGTTGGTGCTTCTGTAATAAACCGACAGTTTACCTCCGGCAAGTGGTTGCCTCCTAATTCGTCTCACACCACGCCACTCTGAGCTATCACCCAGCTCAGCCCGAGACCAAGATGCCGAGGGGGGCTGGCTTCAGATGCGCAGGGGCACTGGCCTTCGCCCCTCACCAGCTAGCCGGATCCAGGGCCGTGTACGCCCACACGCAGTGTTGGCGCCCAATGCGGGGCTGGAATAGTGGATAGCTGACCACGAAACAGACCCCTCGGAGTGGACTTTTTAGTTCCAGTGGACGCCGCACTACCCCAGGTGGGAGCAGGCTCTGTTTTAGGAGCGGCGCTACCTGGGGATCGGGATCGGGAATCCTCGCATCCAGAGAGGACGATTCCGGAGACGATTCCTCCGCCTGGTTCATCGTTTGCTGCTTCCACCGGATTGGTAAGGTCGGGCCCTGCTTTGGGGACCTTTCCGACTTTCCCCCTTGCCTTTTTAAAATTTCCCTGGGAGTTCATGCCCTGCCTTGAGGACCCACCCTCCCACCCTCTTTCCTTGATTTTTTTTTTTCCTTTTACTGAAGCCCCAGACTTGGGGACAGTAGGGGGAGCAGGGGCTGGTGGAAAGTGGCTTGTTGTTTCAGTTTCTGTTGTTTTCAGGCGGGGGGTTGTACCATCAGAGGAATTTCCCCCCTTTCTAGTATCAGCAGTTCCTGTGCTAGAAAGGTACTATGGGTGCTAGTTTGGGAAAATCCCAGAAGGAGGTTAATTATATTGTTAAGGGTTTACTGCTTGGAGGTGGCCAGAAGGCCCCCAAGCAAGAATTAAAATTTTTAACTAAGTGGGTCTTTTCTAAGTTCCCTGAAATTTCCCCAGAACTTGCAAAACAGCCACGACTTTGGGCAGCCGTTTTGGCAAAATTAGAAGAAGCAGTAAATTCCAGGGAGACAAAATTAGCGACCGTGGCATTTTGGGTGAACAGAGTACTCACAACACTCTCCTCGTCCGGGGAACTGAAGAAAAGCCCTGCTCGTCCCCGTTCCCCGCGTTCGGCTCCCGTTACCCCACAACCCTCTCCCTCTTCCCATAGGCAGGAGCCCTCGAGAGGGATTTTGAAGGCCGGCAAAAAGCAGGGCTTCCATCCTGCCCCTGCTCCCTCTCGACCGGCTCAGCCTCCCCGTTTGAGGAGCCCTGGCCAAGCTCCTCCTCCATCCTCACCCTCTACCCCAGTTCCCAAGTCCCCGGTTGTAACCCCCAAGTCTGTTCGGTTTAGTACCGTTTAGTACCAGATGGCGAGGACCACGCGGTCGCTGCCGCCAGAGCTCCTTCTTCTTCCACTACCCCTTTTCTCTCAAGCGGCAACTGTCGACGGAAGGAGACCAGGACATCCAGTTGATCATCACAGGTCCAATTTTATTGATCAGCACAGCGGGTTAAATACAGTTCGTAATTAACTTCATGCATATTGCAAAAGTTGAGCTCAGGATTGGTTAGTTACATATCAGCAGTTACACCTACTTTTACATCCCTATGGTCCTACTTTTGATACTTTCTACATATTCTTAGGAGATATTCAGGACTAATCTCTACTCCCTTTCTCCATGTTGCAGCAAGGCCACTGATTGCAAGCTGCTGACATCTCCTTTCAGCTTGCTGACTGCTGATTTCTCAGCTTGACCAGTGGCAATATGTCAGCATGGCCTTTCTCAGCTAACCAACTATTAATAAAGCTCTCCACATTAAAGCTCTCCACAGGCAACCCCTTCCTTTACCCTGAACACACCCCTTGCCCAATCCCCCCTCCCTCATATCCTCCCCCCGTCCCGCTCGCTCCTCCGTACTCAGACACACCTTCAGCTCCCCCTCAAACTCCTCCCCCGGTTCAGCCTCCCGTTCCCTCCTCCCCGGCTCCACTTTCGTTTTCCCTTCCGCCTCCGAACACCACCCGGGGGGAGAGAGTGGTGGGTGGCCTTGCACACTCCCTCGCCTTGCGTCATCGCCAAACCCCGCCTCAACCTCCTCCAGTTTCAGTTCCAACACCCTTCCCCCCGGATCCCACGGTTTGTGTTCGGAGGGGGGAGGGGTGCCTAGCCACAAGCCTCAGCAAATGCCTTTGCTAGAAGCGGCCCCGTTTACCTACCACCTAGGCGGGGAGATGACCCCTCAGGCTCGGTTGGTGCCCTTAGCAGAGGCACGGATTAAAGAACTGTGCAAGGCACAGAAAGACTACTCCCGAAGGTCAGAATACTTCCAGGGTTTGCTACATAATACCCTTTCTCAGGGAGATTTAGTGCCGGCAGATCTGAGGGCACTCTTCTCCAGCCTTATAAGGCCTATGGAATTCAGAGTCTGGGTGAGGGAATGGGGGAGGGAAATATCGGAGGTTCTCCCAAGTTTTTGGGGGAATCCAGCACTGTCTCATGATGCAGATGGTATGATAATTACCCCAGAACATCTTTTGGGTGAAGGACAGTGGGCAGAAGGGGCAAATCAAGCTAAAGCCTTATTCCCCTCCCAGCTGGTGGAGACGGCCCGAGCAGCTGAACGGGCTTTCTTCAAGCTGGAAGTAGTTACTTCCCAATGGGAGGATGATGAGGTTTTGCAAGGAGAGCATGAACCATACATGTAATTTATGGAGGGCCTCTAAAGATATGTGGAAGCACAGGCACTCGGGGATGACGATAGGGAAATGATGCTCCAGAGAATGGCATATAGCAATGCAAACGCTGATTGCCACAAAGTTAAAAGACTCTCCCTCGTAGTCCTCGGCCCACAGTAGAGGCCATGATAGATGTTGTGGTGCGTCAGGTCTCCCTGTCATCATGGCATAAGAGGGTTTCCGTGGTTTTTGCTGAATGCCCCGTGCAGGACTGCATAGAGGCAGAAGCTGCCCCCGTTGCCGGCCCTCCAACACCTGGGGCGGGCAAGAGAACATTGGCAACCCACCCCTGTCATCTCTGTGGTAAAGTGGGACATTGGATGCCCCAGTGCCCTATGCACCAAGACTACATGGAATGGAGGTGGAAGCGGGAAAAGGAGGAGAATCAAAAGAAAAAAACTAGGATTGGAGCGCAGTCCCTCCCTGCGCACGGATAGAAATGTGGCGGGCTGTTTATCATCATCCGGGGAGAGAAGAAACGAGGGAGAACCGCCGCACACCTTGCCGGATTTAACGTACCTATCGAATTCGAAACACTTTACCTGTGATATTCTGCCCAAACCTGTACTTAACACCATGTCCTCTGTTTCCCCTTACAGGCTGCAGCTAACTAGGAGCATTTACCTCCCTAGCAGTAATTTGCAGCTGGTGTCTGTCGACTTGCAACACCCGGGTCGCTGGAGGAAACTGGGACGATGCGGGTGGACCGTCGTCGGTAGACACAAAGCACACACCGCGAGACATCCACATAGTCCCTGGTCTGGTAACTACCGACCGGGACCGCTTCACGGTAGGGCTGTATTGTGTCAGACCCCCGCTTTTCCTCCCTAAGGGACAGGTCATTGCTCAGGCCATTCCTGTGCCAGATAAAGACCATTGGTCGAGCCCGACAGAGAAGGACTCGCCTCCGACCGTGGCCTGGACACAGTTGGTAGGGAAGGAGAAGCCCCGCCTTACATGTCAACTTTCATTGGGCGGGGACAAGAAATTAGTGAGGGGTCTTTTGGACACGGGTGCAGATGTGACGATCATTCCCTACCGGGAATGGCCGTCGCATTGGGGCCTGCAAAGCGCAGCGGGCACAATTTCTGGTGTTGGGGGCCTCCAATTGGCAAACCAATCAAAGAGCATTGTGCAAATTAAGGGGCCCGACGGGCAATTGGCTTCTATACGCCCGTTCGTTCTAGATTATACAGAGCCTCTCTGGGGAAGGGAGCTTTTAGCCCAGTGGGGAGCCAAAACCGATCTCCCGACGGCTCCCCAGGTTTTTCGGGCAGTGGCCACTGAGGAGTGCTGGACCTGGAAACTGAATTGGCTTTCAGATAAACCAGTACAGGTCAAGCAGTGGCCACTTAACAAGCAAAAACTAAAGGCACTCAACGAGCTCGTTCAGGAGCAGTTATTGAAAGGCCACCTGGAAGAGACCATGTCACCTTGGAACTCCCCAGTGTTTGTCATCAAAAAACCTAATAAGGATAAGTGGCAGCTCCTGACCGACCTTCGCTGAATTAATAAATTAATAATTGACATGGGTTCCCTTCAGCCAGGGATGCCCTCCCCAGAAATGCTCCCCCAAGATTGGGAATTAGCTGTGATTGATATAAAAGATTGCTTTTTCCAAATTCCCCTTCACCCAGATGATGCCCCGCGATTCGCATTCACAGTTCCGTCCATCAACTGTGAGTCCCCAGCCAAGCGCTATCTTGGCGTGTGCTGCCGCAAGGCCTGAAGGTCAGCCCTGTGATCTGCCAGTGGGTCTTTCTGAGCCACCATAGGTCCAAAAGAATGACACGGCCACAGGAGTTGATAGCAGAACAGATTCTCAAAGCAAGATAGAGGATCAGAGAGCTTGCAGGCTGTGATTTCTCATGCATACAGATCCCAATTAAATTGGAATCGGGCCAATTTAAACTAAAGACCTTTGAAGAACTGCTGCAAACTAATGAATACCTTCAGTTTGCACTCAACAGCTACACTGGGCGCATCGCGGTAAACCAGCCGGCCCACAAATTATTCAATTCGGAGTTTAAATTCTCGTTGAAAAAGGTTCAGAGCAAGAAGCCACTGGATGCTGTGACGGATTTTACTGACGCATCTGGAGCATCCCACAGGTCAGTGATGACTTGGAAGGATCCTCAGAACTCAGCAGTGGGAGACCGATGTTGCTGTTGTAGAGGGCTCTCCACAAGTTGCTGAGTTGGACGCAGTCGTCAGGGCATTTCAGAAATTCCCTGGACCTTTCAATTTGGTCACAGATTCTGCGTATGTCGCAGGTGTAGTGTCTCGAGCTGAGTCAGCTGTTCTTCAAGAGATCACTAATAAGAGATTACTTGAATTGCTGAATAGGCTCATCGAGTTAGTCTCCAACCGCGAGCATCCATTCTATGTCATGCATGTGAGATCACACACAGATCTACCTGGGTTCATTGCGGAGGGAAACCGTCGCGCCGATTTTTAGCGGCGGCTGCTGTTTCGCAGGCCCCCCTCCCAGATGTGTTCAGTCAGGCTAAAATCAGCCACCAACTGCTCCATCAAAATGCCCCTGGTCTGTTTCGTCAGTTCAATCTGACGCAGGAGCAGGCCAAGGCGATAGTGGCCACATGTCCCCAATGCCAGCAAGATCAAATGCCTACCGTAGCCTCGGGGGCTAATCCCCGAGGTTTGGCAAGCTGCGAGCTGTGGCAGATGGATGTAACGCACATTCCATCTTTTGGTCGATTGTGTTATGTCCACGTCTCAGTGGACACCTTCTCCGGGGCGATCTATGCTTCTGCCCACACAGGTGAAAGGGCAGCGGATGTTCAGAGGCATCTGCTCCAGGCATTCGCTGTCTTGGGCATCCCTAGGACCTTAAAAACAGAAAACAGCCCTGCGTATGCTTCCAAGGAGCTGCGAAGCTTTCTGCAGCAATGGGGAATAGTGCATAAAACCGGCATCCCCTATTCCCCGACAGGCCAAGCCATGGTGAAAAGAGCTCACCAGAGCCTTAAGAAAATCCTATCCTGGCAACAACCGGCGATGAAGGCAGAAACCCCCCAAGTCCAGCTATCAAGGGCATTGTATACACTCAACTTCCTGAATTGCTCTTTTGACAGCCAAAACCCTCCAATAGTCCGACATTTCGGCAGTCACCAGCAGCTGCAGCCTAAAACCAAGCCACCGGTTCTTGTAAAAGATCCGGAGACCTGGCGGACGGAGGGCCCCTTTGACCTGGTAACTTGGGGAAGGGGATATGCCTGCGTGTCCACTCCCTCGGGTCCCAAGTGGGTACCATCTAAGTGGGTCAGACCCTTCGTCCCGAAGCAGGGGATCAAGAAGGAGGCAGTACCACAGGTCCGGCAAGCATGTTGGCGTCGGCAGAAGAAACTATCCCATCAATCCTCCTCATTCTCTCCAGATCTCACTCCAGTTACTGAAGAACCCTCTCCCCCAGCTTCTCCTCCACCCCTTGACCTTTTATACCACCTTTCCTCCTTTTCCCCCCCAGCTCCAACCATCACCCCTCGTGAGTTTTACTTAAATTGGTTGTTTGGGGAGGAACCATATCTGTGAATCCTGCATACTTTTACGGCTCTCCTTTCATTTCAGTTTCATCTCCCCGAATGGCCTCCGAATTGACAACGCTGGCTCTCAACCCTTGTTTGTTGTTGACCGTGCTGATGACCTGCGGAGTCCTTCTGCCACCTGCGGAGCCGTGGGTCATCCCCCAGCCAAAAATCAACGTCTGGCGTGCCTTGGCCCAATCATTAGGACAGGACAGTATATGCCTCGACACCGGCGCAGCAGAGGACCCGATGTCGTCTTGCCTTGTGGGGATCCCTTTCTCCCCAGGCGAGTTCCCCTCTGCCTTCCAGTCTGCCCTTTCCCCCGTTTTGGCCCAGAGCCTAACTTTCCTCCCCGGTTTTGAACCCAGAAACGCCTGGAGAAACGGAGTAGCTAGGCTGAGTCCTGCGCCCTCCGAGCCCACAGAGCTGCACCTACTCGGTTCCGCTAACTCTTCAATTTGCTTTCAGTTCGAATATACTTATGCCCCCATAGATAAGGGCAGTGAGGTGGTCTGGCAGACAAAGAAAAAATATCAAGCGAGCCAGTGGTGCCGCGCTGTTCTAAAAATCATCGGCCCCACCAACTACCAAGCGGACCCCTTACGCCCTTCCCAGGGGGGTGTTCTTGATTTGTGGCGATCGAGCGTGGGCAGGCATCCCCTCTGGCCTGATCGGAGGCCGTGCACATTTGGCCGGCTGACGCTGTTTACCCCCAACATCACCCAAATTATCAGTTGGAAAAGGAATAACATCACATCCGAATTGGCCAGATCCAAAAGAGATCTTAAAAATCTCACTGAAGATTGTGATGATAAAGTTACCCATTGGTCTCATTCTAAATCCGTCGCCTTTACCATTTTATTGCCATGGTTATCGGTGGCGAAATCTCTGGGTGAATTGGGCCGCCTGAAGTGTTGGGTGGTTAAACAAGCCAATTATACTTCAGCCGCGTTATACGACCTCCTTAAAGACGAGGAAATTACAAGGAAGGCAACGCTCCAAAACAGAGCAGCAATAGATTTTCTACTTCTGCTCCATCACCATCACTGTGAGGAGTTTGAGGGCCTCTGCTGTCTGAACCTGTCCTCTTGGGCCGAGGACGCCAGACACTCCATAAAAAATCTCCAAGACCTCGTCCATCAGGTCAGGCAAGAGACATCAGACTGGCTGGGGGACATATTCAAGGGTTGGGGCCTTAGCGGGTGGGCCAGTTTGGTGTTAGAATCAGTTTGTAAAGTGGTTTTGAGTTTGATTGTATTTTGCGTTTTGATCGTACTGATCCGTAGTTTGATCAAAGGACTAATAGCTAAAGCCACCTCAACGACTGTCAATCATGCCGCACTCCCTCTGGAGGAACATTTCGAGCTGGAGGACCTCTCCTCAGAAGCCGGAGGAGATTCAGATGAAGAGAGATCCACTGAGCTGCCTCAAGAACATAAGTGGGCTAGCGAACTCCAGCTCGAAGAAAGCGAAGATTGGCAGGACAAGCCGCAGGCACCTTCCTTTTGAGTTGAATAGACAGTCTAAAATTTTTATTTTATTTGATAAGAAATGGGGAGATGCTGTGGTGTGTTCTTAAGTTTGTCAGTTTGCTCCCTCATTTTCTGTATTAAATGGTTTCTTCCTTCCCTGTTAGTTCCCGCCGCTGCTACCCTGTCAGTTAGGTTGCTATGGTAACCTCGCTGTTCTTAGTTGCCGATATGAAACTGCTCCTCCCATATTTTCCCTTATAAGTGAAAGTTGTCTCCTCCCTGGGCCCAGTCAATCACCCCCTTCTCCTCCCAGGTTTCAAGAATTTTCTTTTCTCTGGGAGTTATGGTTGGCTGTAGCCCCGGAGCCCCTCCTATGCTTCATAACAGTTGGTTACTTTGGTCTATCAATTATGTTTCGCACCTCCAAATATGTATTACTATTGGTTAGCCGGGTTTCCCTGCCTTTTCCCCCCTTTTCCCTTAAAAACCCTCTCCCGCCCCCTGTTCGGGGCCATTTGCTGGGTGGTTCCCCTCCTCGTTGGTGCTTCTGTAATAAACCGACAGTTTACCTCCGGCAAGTGGTCGCCTCCTAATTCGTCTCACACCGCACCGCTCCGAGCTATCACCCAGCTCAGCCTGAGGCCAAGATGCCGAGGGGGGCTGGCTTCAGATGCGCAGGGGCACCGGCCTTCGCCCCTCACCAGCTAGCCCACGTGTGTACGCCCATGCGCAAGTAGCAATTTTGGCTGTGGAGGAATAAGAAAATTATTTTCCTCTTTTCCATAGGAAGGAAAGCACAGAGCCCCAATGTTTCAGGGGCTGATGAACTACAGTCACTAGAGACCAGGGCCATCCAGACCTGTCTGTAATGGCAGCTTTTGTGTAGGAGCAATCTTTGGATATATGGCTTTGGCGGTGGAATCCCATTTTCAACCATGAGCACCTGGAGAAGAAGGATGGTTCTTTTTCCTTAGGTAGGAAAGCACCGATCCCCAATGTATTTCAGGGCAGAATAGAGGCAACCACCAGAGGTCAAGGCCAGCCAGAGCTGTCTGTCCTGGGAGCTCTTGTCTGGGAGAAAAAAACCTTTGCATGTAGGAATTTTGGAGGAAAAGTACCAGTTTTGGCCATGGGTGCCTGTGCAGGAGGGATAGTTCTTTTCTGTATGAAGGAAAGCACAGAGCCCCAGTGTTTGAAGGCAAGTGAGACCCAGCTTCCAGGAAGACAAGACCATCCAGACTCGTTGGCAATGGCAGCTTTTGTCTGGGAGCAATCTCTGGGTATTGGGAATTTTGGAGGGGGAATCCCATTTTGGCTATGGATGCTTGAATGAGACGGGCAGTTCTTATCCATTTGAAGGAAAGCCCAGAGCCCCAGTGTTTCAGGGGTATAGGAGAAGAGACCCTCAACAAGCCAAGAGCAGTAGGACCAGTCAGGCCAGGCCAACCAGAGCTATTACCTGTTCCCTTGGATCCATGGGGCCCCACAGTTTCACATTGGCTTCTTGTTTCCATGGGGCCCTGCAGGGTCACAATGCTGGTATCATATTGGTTCCATGAAGCCCAGATATGTCACACTGGCCTCTTGTTTCCAAGGGGCCCACAGTGTCACAATGGTCCCTTGCTTCCATGAGGCCTGGCAGTGTCACAGGGGTCTCCTTGGTACCACAGTGTCACAATAGACCCTTGATTCCATGGGGTCACAGTGTCACAACAGACCCTTGATTCACAATGTCAGAAGGGTCTCCTTGGTTCCATGAGGCTCTGCCGAGCCCCTTGATTCAACAAGGCCTCAAAGTGTCATAATATCCTCCAGGATTCCATGAGGCTCTGCAATGTCACCATGAACCTTTGGTTCCATGGGGTCCCACCCCATGAATCTTTAGTTCCATGGGCCCTGAAGTGTCACAATGGATTCCTTGGTTCCATGGTGCCACACAGAGTAACAACTGCCCCTTGGCCTGCCAAGGCTCCAGAGTGTCCCAACGGTTCCTTGTTTCCATGAGGCCTTCTAGTGTCACAGTGGCCCCTTGGTTCAGTGAGGCCTTTGGAGTCACTATTGTCTCCATGATTCCATAACGCCTTGCAGTGTCACAACAGGTTATTGATTTCACTGAGCCCCATAGTGTCACTATGATCCCCTTGGCTCCACAAGGCTCTCAAGTGCCACAATGGGCCTTTGTTTCCACAAGGCCTCAAAGTGTAAAAATGGCCTCCATGGTTCCATGAGACCCTGCTGTGTCACAATGGACCTTTGGTTCCATGAGGCCCCAGAGTGTCACAATGGTACCCTTGGTTCCACTGGACCCTCCATCCCATGGAGACCCACAGTGTCCCCTGTAGGCCCCTTGCTTCCATGAGGCCCTGCCATGCTGTAATGGCCCCTTGGTTCCAGTGGGTCCCAAAGTGTCAGAATAGTCTCCATTGTTCCATGAGGTCCCACAAAGTCACTGTGCTCCCCTTGGTTTCACAGGACCCCAGAGTGTGACAATGGATTCGTGGTTCCATGAGATTCCTCAGTCCCAATGGTCTCCTTGGATCCGCAGTCACAGTGCCCCCTTAGCTTCATGTGGCCTTGCTGTGTACCAATGGCTCATGGTTCCATGAGGCCACACAGTTTAACAGTGGACCCTTGGTTCCATGAGGCCTTGCTGTGTCACAATGGACTCCTGGATCCATGAATGTTCATACTGCCAACAGTCTCCTTGGTTCTGCAGTGTCACAATGGACCCACGGTTCCACAAGGCCTTGCTGTGTCACAATGGCCCTTTGGTTCCAAGAGGTTTCTTAGGGTCACAATGATCTCCTTGGATCCGCAGTATCACAATGGGCCATTGGTTCAATGTAGCCCCAATGTGCCAAAATGGATTTTGGTTCCAGGGGGTTCCACTCTGTCAGAATGGACCCTTTGTTCCATGAGTTTGCACAGTGTCACAGCTGGCTGCTTGGTTCTGTGAGGCCCCACCATCACCAAATCTCCAAAATATCAGAATCATTCTCCTTAACACTAATTTGCTATTTAAGAGGGTATCATTTATTCAGGCCTGAGGTCTAGTGAGGGATAACTCCTAACCTTATGTAGACGTGTAATTCTACCAGTGTCACTAAATGTGTGTTACAATTCACTGATTACCCTGAAACCCACTCCAAGTTTCCAGTTTCAGACCTTCTGTTTTCTATGACTGCATTCTTGAGCCAGATGTCTTCTTCTCCTCCAACCATCCTTGCTGAGAAAGGAAACCCTGCATGCCTTGTTCCTGGGCTGAAAGTTCACAGGCACGGTAAAAATTGGATTAACCCTTTTGAAATAAGCTTTTGGTATTGAATTGAATTAATCCTTTTGGTATCAAGGCCAAGGCTTTGTGTGGGCAGGCAGAGTCAGGCAGGAGGCAGAGCTGTCAGCAAAGGAAGTGGCCCAGCCAGGTGGGGCAGCCGGGGGACGCTGACAGCCTGCAGGGACAGAGGCACAGGGCAGGGACACCGTGGGACAGCCTGGGTTGCACAGGGCACAGGGATGGGCAGCAGCTGCAACACAGCCCTGCCAGAGCCACCTTGGGCAGCACTTTGGCCATGGCTGCTGGGCCTGGGCCTGAGGCAGGAGCAGGAGACAAGTGACCCTTGCAGGCCTGGGGCCTCATTGCTTCCTTGTCCCTGCTCAGCAGCCTGGCAGGGGCCGCCCCATGCTCCTGTCCTTGGCATTGCCAATCCCCACATGCCAGTGCCCATCCCGGGAAGAGCCCTGAGCAAGGAGGGAGGGACAGCATCTGCCTGGCCAGGGGCTGGGGCTCAGGCCTTGGTCCTTTGCATTCCTGAAACACATCCAGGTGTGCTCAGCACCAGAGACACCTTTGCCTTGTTTGTCCCTGCCTGTCATCACTGCCTCCAGTGTTCTGCTCTCCCTGGAACCTGGGGACACTTTCTGAGTTGTGTTCCTCAGTGGGACCCATTAAAACTTCAAGAAACTTCAGAGTTTCAATTTAAGTTTGAGTTCTTGTGTAGTTTTTTGAACAGCCTCTTAGGGACTGAGTCTGAGGTAAACAGTACCAAAGTCCCAAGAGGCTCATTAAAGTCCTTGTGCTGTGTCTGTGCTGCTGAGCTTTAAAGGAACAGCTCTTCCCAGGACCAGCTCTTCTCCCAGCCCAGCAGGGCTGAGGGCTCTGCCTGCAGGCGCTGAGGGGACAGGAGCCAGGCAGAGGCAGGCTGAAGGCAATCAGGATTGGGAAGACATTGAGCTGAGCCTTCACTTGGGAAAACATCTTCACAGCCTTGTGCATGGTGAGTGTCTGGGTGCAGCGCAATGTCCCCTGTGCTCCTGGAGGGATTTCCTGAAGCCAGCACACCCCACAGCCTGGGGGATGTGTCAGGAGGACTCTCCCAGTTTCTCTGTGGCACAGGAGCAGGAGGAGGAGGGGGAGGAGGATGTGCTGCAGAGCAGGGCTGCCCTGGGCACCGTCAGAGGGACAGGGCAGGACGGCTCCTGCTGCCAGGGACAGCTGCAGGGGGTGAAGCTGGGGCTGCAGCCAGGGCTGCCCAGGGCTGTCCTGCAGAGCAGCTCCTGCAGCCCTCAGGGCTCTTGGCCAGCCCAGGCCGTGTGCCACCTGCCAGGGGCTGCTCTCAGCCTGCTTGGCAGTTCCCCATGGATGCTGCAGGGGACAAGTTGGAGGTGGAAGGAGCCACCCCCATCAAGGCAGATTCCTCCTGCTGTGGAGATGGTGCTGCATGGCCAGGGCTGCTCTCAGCTTTCTCCTAAAGGGAAGGGAAAGGGGCTGTCAGCTTTGGCTGTGTCACAGACTCCTGCACTGTCAGCCTGGGCATCAGCAGATGGGCCTCAGATCTCCCTCACAAAGTGCCTCCTCAGCCTACTCTCCCTACAGACAGCAGCAGCAGTACCTTGGCTTGCAGCATCTCTGTTTGTCTGCCCTGCCCTTAAGGTCCTGCTACCAGGGAGATGCCCCTGGGCAGTGCCCTGTGCTGGGAGGGGTCTGCAGGGCAGAGCTGAGCCCCCAGGGCTGGGCTGGGCTCTGGCAGCACTGGCAGGGACAAGGCTTGGATACAGAGAACCAGCTCCCAGTAGGCACAACTGCAGGCAGCAGAGAGCCAGACCAACCCTTAGTATCCCATCCTGTTAAGCTGCATAGGGAAAGAGAGAAGGGTTTGGATAAAATTATTTTTAAACTGGAGAATTCCAAAAGTCCACTGTATTTTTCAAGAAGGATTTAAGTGTGATCATGCTGAAATAGAGAGAGATTAAATGAACAAAGGGCACCTGTGTGGGACCAGCAGGCCTGACTGCGCTGGGGCACAGGGAGCCTGTTTTCCCTCTGGGCTCCCCAGTGTTCAGCCTGAGAGCAATGCTGAAGATAAAGCAGTAACTCAGAAGGAGCAGAAATCCAAAATAAAAAAAAAGAAATTAAAAAATTTCCTTCAAAACAAGATAAATATTTTGAGGGGATTCCTAATAAAAGAGCATAGGATGGACTCAAGGAAATCTGTCCAAGCTTGTCAATGTCTTCTTTCAACAGTTCACTATGCCCAGAGTGAAGGAATGTCCAACAGCAGCTCCATCGGCCACTTCCTCCTGCTGGCATTGGCAGACACGCGGCAGCTGCAGCTCCTGCACTTCTGCCTCTTGCTGGGCATCTCCCTGGCTGCTCTCCTGGGCAACAGCCTCATCATCAGCGCCATAGCCTGCGGCCACCACCTGCACACACCCATGTTCTTCTTCCTGCTCAACCTGGCCCTCAGCGACCCGGGCTCCATCTGCACCACTGTCCCCAAAGCCATGCAAAATTCCCTCTGGGACACCACGACCATCTCCTACACTGGATGTGCTGCTCAGCTCTTTTTCTTTCTCTTCTTTACTGGAGCAGAGTTTTTCCTCCTGACCATCATGTGCTACGACCGCTATGTGTCCATCTGCAAACCCCTGCACTACGGGACCCTCCTGGGCAGCAGAGCTTGTGCCCACATGGCAGCAGCTGCCTGGGCCAGTGGCTTTGTCTATTCTCTGCTGCACACAGCCAATACATTTTCCCTGCCCCTGTGTCATGGCAATGCCCTGGGCCAGTTCTTCTGTGAAATCCCACAGATCCTCAAGCTCTCCTGCTCCAAATCCTACCTCAGGGAACTTGGACTTCTTGCTGTTAGTGTTTGTTTGGCATTTGGTTGCTTTGTATTCATTGTTTTCTCCTATGTGCAGATCTTCAGGGTTGTGCTGTGGATCCCCTCTGAGCAGGGACGGCACAAAGCCTTTTCCACCTGCCTCCCTCACCTGGCTGTGGTCTCACTGTTCCTCAGCACTGGATCATTTGCTAACCTGAAACCTCCCTCTATGTCCTCCCCATCCCTGGATCTGACCCTGTCAGTTCTGTACTCGGTGGTGCCTCCAGCCCTGAATCCCCTCATCTACAGCCTGAGGAACCAGGAGCTCAAGGCTGCAGTGTGGACACTGATGACTGGATGCTTTCAGGAACATTAAACTGCTGATTAATTTCTGCAAATAACTTTTATTAAAAGTCATCTTTAAAAGTTCTTCTGGGTTTGTTTTCGTTTGTTTTTTTTTTTTACTTTTTTTATAATGACCACAGAAAAATTTCATTTCTTCTGACATTTCTCATTTTTTTTCTCTCCACCTTCCCTGTGCCCACACACTCTGTCCATGAGGGGCTGTGCTCTCAGTGGCTTTAAATGAACTAAAGGATGTCCCAGCAGAGTTTTCTGCAGAGATGCCCTTTTGTGTCCTTCTCTGAAGCTGCAGCAGCAATGTCTGTGTGCAGAGCTGAGGCAGATCAGTGCTGGCACAGCAGCTATGCCCAGCAGCAGTAGCAGCACTTGGTGTTGCCAGTGCTGCTGCCGTGGCCCTGCCCCGCTGCCGTGGTGGCCATGGTGTTACTGTAGGGCCTGAGTGCTCTCGGGGCCGGGCACAGCCCTGGGGGTGGCAGTGCTGGGGCTGCAGCAGGGACAGGCCATGGGCACTGCTGGAGCAGCGCTGACGCCTCAGGCCAGGGCCGGGGGGCTCCAGGCTCCTTGCCCAGGCTCTCTCAAGAGCACACCCAGGCCAATGCCCAGCACAGAAAAGCCCCGTGAGTAGGCCCAGGCTGGCCGTGGGCAGGCTGGGGGCAAACAGCATGGTTGGGGCTCTGCAAGGGCCCTGGGGCAGACGGGAAGGAGCAGCAGAGCAGGGGCTGATCCATCCCCAATGCGCTGGACAGCCCAGGGCAGCATCCCAGAGCGTCCTCATGGAGCTGCCAGCAACATCCCCCCTTTGCAGCATCCCCCCCGGCCTCTCCCCCAGCTCACACAGGTGCCCCATCCTTGCAGGCATGGACACGGCAGCACTGGCTCAGCAGCCCCTGTTTGCATTGCACAGAGCAGGGGGAGCACCCCCATGCTGTTGGTGTGGGGACATGAACCTGAGGGAGCACAAATGCCATCAGCCCCTGGGGCCAGCAAGGGCTGGGGGACACTAGGGAAACCACTCAGCTGTGTCCTGGCCTCTGCAGTCAGTCGGAAAGTTTGTTCCCATCAGCTGGGAGTTTCCTGTGCCACTGCAGATGCTGTTGCTCAGAGCCAGGGCTGCCGGGCAGCCAGCCCCAAACTGCCCTCACCATTTCCTTGGCTTCACCTTTGCTTTCTTTCCTCTTCCTGTTACAAATTTCTTCCCATTGCCCATCCCTGTTCCCTCCCCTGCAAATAGCCCATCCCTGTTTGCCCTTTCCTCTCTGGCCCCACTCCCCATTGCAGTTCCTGACTTGGCCCCATGGGAGCGTCCCTTGGGCAGCAGGATCATCCTGCAAGTGCTGCAGGAATTGTCTGCAGGCTCCTGCAGTGCCTCCTGCTGCTCCCTTGCCAGAGGCACCCCAGGCCAGGGGGGCACATCTGGGCTGCTGTGTCTGCCTCTGGGGCTCCCTGTTCTGGGCTGTGAGGAGGAGCTGCAGACGCTCAGCAGGACTGACAGGATGGGCTTTGGGGCTGGCAGGAGAAGCTGAGGGACCTGGGTTGCTGAAGCTCCTGAAGAGGAGGCCCAGTGCTCATCCTGTGACTGCTTCAAGTGTTCTTTCCGAGAATCCCAGAATTCAGCAAGGTTGGAACAGGCCACGGAGATCATCAAGTCCAACCTGTGCCATGACACTGCCCTGTCTCCCCTGGGCCTCCTCTAGGATAAACAACCTCAGGTCCCTCAGCTGCTCCTCCAAGCTCTTGTGCTCCCTCCCCAGCCTTGTTGCCCTTTTCTGGACACACTCCAGCCCCTCCATGTCCTTCCTAAATTGGCGGCCCCACAACTGCAAACAGCACTCAAGGTGCTGCCCAAGCAGTGCTGAGCACAGGGGAACAATCCCTGTCCTGCTCCTGCTGGCCACACCATTCCTGATCCAGGCCAGGAGCCCTTGGCCTCCTTGGCCACCTGGGCACACTGCTGGCTCATGTCCAGCGTCTGTCCATCAGTCCCTGCAGGTCCCTTTCTGCCTGGCTGCTGTCCAGCCCCTCTGTCCCCATCCTGTAGCACTGCAAGAGTTGTTGTGGCCAAAGTGCAGGACCCGGCACTTGGACATGTTAAACCTCACCTTGTTGGATTTGGGCCCTGGATCCAGCCTGTCCAGGTCCCTGTGCAGAGCCCTCCTACCCTCCAGCAGATCAACATTCCCAGACAACTTGTTGTCTTCTGCAAATTTGATGATGGTGGACTAAATCTACTTATCCAAATCATCAATGCAGACATTGAAATCCACGCTGGCTGGCTCTGATCCCTCGGCCATCCTGTGGGTGCCCTGTGATGACACTCAAGGTGATCTGTTCCATAACCTTGCCAAGCACCCAGGTCAGGCTGA
This sequence comes from Zonotrichia albicollis, assembly GCF_047830755.1. NCBI lineage: Eukaryota > Metazoa > Chordata > Aves > Passeriformes > Passerellidae > Zonotrichia > Zonotrichia albicollis. Next base: position 3,693,174 of record NC_133855.1, read on the forward strand.
CAGCCCTGGAGTTCCCCAGCTCCTCCTTTCAGCCCTTCTTGGGGATGGGCTCACAGTGGCACAACCAGTCCTCTGGGACCTCCCTGCTGAGCCAGCACTGATGGTAAATGATGGAGAGCAGCTTGGGGAGCTTATACCCCAGCTCCCTCATCCCCCTAGGATGGATCCCATCCAATCCCATACACTTGTGATCATCTGAGTAGCTCAGCAGGTCACCAACTGCTTCCTCCTGGATTACAGGGGCTGTTCTACTCCCTGTGCCCATCTACCAGCTCAGGACAACAGTTGTCCTGAGGACAAGCTGTCTTCTTGTTGAAAACTGAGACAAACAAGGTGTAAAGTAGCTTAGCCTTTTCCTTATCTTTAGTTACTTTAGTTCTCTGTGTAGGAGCTGAGCTTGTGACTCCTTTATCTTTAGTTATATTCTCCACTGCATCCAATAAAGAATAGAGATTTGCCTTTCCTTTGCTTTTGCTATATTTTTTTTATAAAAAACATTTTCTTTTTTCTTTTACAAAAGCAGACAGGCTAAGCTCTAATTGAGCTTTCACCTCTCTCATTTTCTTTCTGCATAGCCTAACAATATCCTTAAACACTTCCTTAGCTGCTGGTCCTTTTTCCGTCTGAGTTCCCACAAAAGCTCCATGGGCAGCCAGGACAGTTATTTTCCTCACCTGCTCATCTTTTGCCACACTGGGGCAAGCACCTCCTTCCGCCTTAAATTACTTTCTTGAAATGTGTCCATCCTTCCTAGACCCCTTTGTTTTTAAGAGCTGTTTCCCTTAAAAAGTCAGTACCTGATTCAGTACTCCCCAGATCTGCATCCTAAATATGCCAGTCTGCCCTTCCTAATTCCAGTGCAGATGTTTTGTTGCTGCCCCTCCTTCTTTCACAGAACATTGAAAACTTGATTATCTCATGGTCACTGTGCCCCAGGCAGCCTCCAAGCCCCACATATGCCACCAGCCCTTCTTTGTGAACAGCAGCAGACAGAGCTTTCCTTGGCAGTGGAAGTGTCACTAAAAATTCGGTAAAACAGAAACCTCCTTAACACCAATGTAGCATCAAGAAGCAGCATTCATTATTCAGCTGCATGCACAGGGGGAATATAGCTCCTCCCAAAACTGTGCATGCTGAGTACAGGAAAGTTTCTGTTTATTTTCTGTATTTTCCACACATATTCATTGATTGTCCTGGACTAAACACACATATAATAATCATTTCCCCAAAATCATTAACATATTTCCCTTCCCCTTTACCGATGCATTCTTCTGTCCTGGGGTCTCTCTGCTGGTCCCTGGTGCTCATGGACCCCAATGTTCCAGTGGGCCTCGCTGAGCCAGCAGGACACTGAGGCTGCTGAACTTCGAGTTCCCCTTCTCACACAATGGGCATTGTGTGGTTTCCACAGGCCTGGGGTTTTGGAGAACAAGCTCCAGGTGTCACCTCACCTGGTGGAGACAATTTATCATCTGGTAACATGAGGTCACAGAGTGAGCTATGACATCACAGAGTGGGTTATGTGAGGTCATTGAGAAGCTATTACATCACAGACTGCCTCTGTGATGTCACAGAGCCAGCTGTGACATCACAGAGCAGACTATGATGTCTCAGACTAGGCTGTGACATCAGAGACCACCTGTGTGACATTACAGAATGGGCTGTACCATTACAGAGCAGACTGTGACATCACAGAGTGTGTTCTGGGACATCAGAGACCAGCTGTGTGACATTAGACAATGGGCTGTGACCTTACAGAGCAGGCTGTGACATCTCAGAGGGGCTGTGTGACATCCCAGCAGGGCTGTCTCAGGTCACTGGGTTGGTCACTCCGCCCCAGCTCCCCCTCACAGTTTCTCCCAACAAGTCCAATGCTGTTCATGCCCAGCAGAGTCCCTGTCCCCCGGGATCCCCCCGGCCCACCTGGAGCCACAGCCTCCACCAAAGGATGTTCCACAGGATCCAGAGCCTGACAGGGGACAAGGGGCCAGGGCTGTGTGACCAGGACATCAAGGACGGGGATTATCCAGGTCACTGTGCCCTGGTTTGGGTTGCCCAGGGCAGGAAAGATGTCTGGCAGCTGGAGCAGGGTCTGGGAAGGGCCTCCAAGGTGGTGCTGAAGCCCTTGGGCTGTGAGCAGAGGCTGAGGGAGCTGGGCTGGTCCTGTGGGGAGCAGGGAAGGCTGAGGTGCTCCTTATGCCAGCCTGGCAGTGCCAGCCAGGAGGGGATGGAGAAGACAGAGCCAGGCTCTTCACAGGGGGCTTGGAGGAGACAAAAGCTAATGGGTGGAAAGGGAAAGAGGGGAGATCAGTCAGGAAAGGAGATGAAATTAATCAGGCTTGTTTCAGCATTTCCTCAGCACCAAACGCAGCCTGACCTCCCTTCTCCATCCACCACTGACAGCTGTGCAAATGAGGAACTGTTGGAGCTGTTTTGCCCCCACTCCAGGACAAGAATCCTGATACAAGAACTTAATTGTGTTTGTATCTATCATAGAACTACATTTGTGTGAAATTAATTTTAGTATGGAAATCACTTGTGAATGGTGGTCTCATCAGGTGCTGCTGGGACATTGCACATAGCTCAGGGAAGAGTGTGATTGTTATTAAATTGTGTCGTGTTCAACTACGGTCTGTTGGCCATGAACACAAACTTTCTGGGCCTCTGAATCTCACCTCTGAATCTCTGACCTTCAAAGGACATAAACCTGATGAGTTGTGGTTCCCACTCCAGTGGTGGCACCTGCACCTCCCTCCATCCCTAGAGCAGAGCTCCCTTGTCCCAAAAAGTCCCTGGCAATGCAGGGATGAAGGAAACATGACAGGCTGTGGGGATCAGGGGCAGGGCAGAGCCAGGGAAGAGAATAACTTTTGTATTTGATGGAGTTGTGTCTTCCCTTGGCTTTGCTGGCTGACAAGAAATGAACATCCCTCTGTGTCTCAGGCAGCTCCTTCTCCAAGGAAAGCAGGTGGGAGTTGGAGCCAAGGAGCTGAAAGCTGCAGGTGCAGCCTGGGCTGGAGGGAGCTCAGATTTGCACAAGGCTGCTCTGAGTGCCAGGGCTTGGATGGGGAAAATGGTGGGGTGGGGATAGGGACAGAGTCTGTATAATTGTCAGCCATGAAGGGTCTTGATTTTCATATCTATTCAAATTGCATGAGGAGGTTCTTGGATTCAGTGTCAATTGGAGACTGCACATATCAATAAATTAACAGGAAACTAAACTAAACTAAACTTGACCTAAAAACGTTTTTTTCTGGCTTTCTTTTTAAATATCATGTATTCACTTTGAATACACTACTGAGAGCTACTTAACTACAAAATTTTTTGTAACTTAATTCAAATTATTCCCAGAGCTTGGCTTGTTAAGGTGTTCTGGATGTTAATGAGCCCTGGGACACTGAATTCCTACACTGAAGAGCTGAAGGCTGAACAAGCCTCTGGAGCAGGAAAATTCAGCAGCAGCCTCCAAGTTGCTGAGGATGTCAGCAGCCCCCACTGAGGCCATCCCTGCCCAGAGACCATGGGGGAATGGGCAGACAAGGAGAGTGTCCCTGGGGCTGGGGCAGCACAACTCAGAGGCACCAGCGGCTCCAGCTGGGAAATGGAGTGTGGAATGTGGCTGGGAAAGCCCTGCCTGGGCTGTGCCAAGCAGGACAAACAAGCCTGACTCCCATACCCCAAACAACTCTCCCAGTGAGACATTTCAATGGAATTACAATTGTTTGTGTCTTCTGAGTTGGACTCCCCGGAGAAATACTAACAAGAGATTCTCAGGAGCTCAAAAGAACCAAACAGCATTTACCGGCAATTTTAGAAAATTAGAGAAGCTTGGCAAAAGGTTTAATGCCATGTTCAATCAGCAGAAAACACTTCCCAAAGCATTACCTTGGCTCATTCATCTTCACAAACTCTTTGCTCATTCATTTTTAAGTTAATGAAGGGGAATGATTTAAGTTAATCAAAATTTGCAAGAGGAGAGTATTAGAAGAAGACACAGAGAGAGAGAAAGACAAAAAATATACAGAGAAGCACACACAGAGCTACAAACTCCTGGATTCCAGCAGTGTTCAGATGGAAATTCCAACAGGAGGTAGGGTCAGGACGTGTGCTTGCCTTGTGGTCAGCCATAAATACTCCTTGGTCTTCCTGGGCCCTTCCCCCAGGTGGGCCTTGGGCTCATTTGGTCCCTCAGTAGCTGGGCTGGGGCTGCAGAGGTGGCTGTGGAGCATTGCCTGTGCTGTGCCAGGGACTGGCAGCCACTGCTGGGCTGAGATAGAGGCTCTGGGGGGATTGGGGTTCCAGGGCTGGGGTTCTAGGGCAGGACAGGGCTGGACCTTCCCTTTCATCTCCCACACGTGAAATGTTTCAACAATCTCCTCCAGTCTGTCACAATAGGCAATGTTGGAGGTGAAATCCCAATTCAGGCCATGGGCTCCTGGAGGAGGACAGTTCTTTTCCATAGTAATGACAGCATGGAGCCCCAGTGTTTCAGTAGCAGATGAGAAGAGACCTTCAACATGCCAAGGTCAGCTGGACCAGTAAGGAGGCCCAGGAGGCCAAAGCAGCCAGATCTGTTCTATGTTCCCTTAGTTTTATGCTGCCCTAAAATGTCACAATGACACCTTGGTTCCATCAGGCCTTGCAGTGTCACAGTGGTCTCCGTGGTTCCCCAGGCCCCACAAGGACATGTGATGCCTCTGTTCCATGAGCCCTGCAATGTCACAATGGACCTTTGGACCCTGGGTGTTTCCAGTGTCACAATGGTCTCCTTTGGCTCCACAGTGTCACAATGGACCATGGATGACATCAGGCCCTGCAATGTCACAATGGAGCCTTAATTCCATGCAGCCCTGCAGTGTCACAAAGGTCTTTTGATTTCAGAAGCCCCCACAGTGTCACAATGCCCCTCTTGGATCTGTGGGGACCCCCAGAGTCACAAGGGTCTCACTGGTTCCATGAGGCCACACAGTGTCACAATGCTTTGCTTATTCTATGGGGCCTCATAGTGTCACAATGATCTCCATGATTCCATGAGTCCCCTCAGTGTTACAATGGCTTCCTTGGTGCCAGGGTGCCCCAAGGCATTACAACGGTGCCTTGGTATCATGAGGCTGTGAAATCTCCTAATGATCTCTCCATGGTTCCATGAGGCCTTGCAATGTCACAATGGACCTCTGGCTACATGGGGTCTTGCAGTGCGACAATGGTCCCTTGGTCCCATAAAACCTAAAGGTGTCACAATTGTCTCCATGGTTCCATGAGGCCCCGTGTTGCCACAATGGACCCTTGGTTTGATGGGGCCTCTCAGTGTCACAATGATCTCTACGCTCCATGGAGCCACACAGCATCAGTATGGTCCCCTTGGTTCCATGAGGCCCAGCAATGTCACAGCGCTCTCCATGATTCCATGAGTCACATTGGTCCCTTGGTCTCACAGGGCCCCACAGTGTCACAATGGTCCCTTGGTTCCATGGGCCCTGTGCTGCTGCATTCTCCCCTGCCCTTCTCAGGCCGCCCTGCCAGCTGAGAAATGCTCCTTGGGCCTCAGCCTTGGCCAACAGCCCCTGGGCTCAGCTCCTCTGCAGCTCATCACAAACACTGTCTGCTCCAACCACTGCTGCTGCCCAACCAGCTCCTGGTTTCTCTAGGAGCAGCCCTGGGAACTGTTTTTGTTCCCTCAGTGGCACAACATCCCTGTTCTCACACTGCCAAAGAAAGCTGTTGGTGCCAAGTGTGGCCAGGATGAGCCATTGCTGGGATTGAAGCCCCTCTCTTGGGGCCCTGCAAACAGCACTCCAAAAGGAGCCCTTGGAGCTCTCCTGGGCCAGCGACTCCGAGTGGGGCCTCTCCCACCAGGAACTCTCCCGTTTGCTGCACTCGGGGATCCTGAACAACGATGGAGCCTGGGCCGATCCCCCCACTCCTCCAGGCTCAACCCTTCACTGGCTGGGGAGATGCCAAAGGATCCACAGTGAGCATTCCCTGTCCTCAGGGGAATTGCTCACAGGTGCCTTGCACTGACTCTTTGTGTCATTGTGCACACAGGAGTGCGTGTGCTGGGGAAATGTGGCAGAAATGCTGCTCTCTGAGGGGCTTGACTGCCTTGGATAGCTGAGTCAGTCAGGCCTGTAAGTGAGGTTAAATCATAAAGTGAAGTTAATTGCTGTGAAGAGTTGTTCTTTTGCAAAGTTGTTTAATATAAGTTATAAGCATGGTTAAATATTGTTAAGTATTATTCCTCTGTTAAATTGCAATGTCATGGGTTATAAGTTAGGATAAGTACTCTTAAGTGCTTTTCTTTTGATTAATTGTCAAGTTGAAGCTATCAGTCAAGGTTAAGTCCTACTAAGTTTGAGCTTTGTTAAGCTTTTAGGCTATATTCCTTTTATCGTTACCCTCACTGTCCTTGTGTCACACACACACACACAGGGACAGTTCTCTGTCCATTTCTGGTTTGATTGGCTGGATTTGGTTTGGTTTTGTTGTTGCTTTGCTTCCTTGGTTTGCCTGAAGTGTCCAGTCAGGAGCAGAGTGACTCTTGCCAATGAACTTTGTGGTGCTATCCCTTAATATTAAATCTGGTTTTTGCTTATCCCTTGCTGGGGATTTTTTCAGCACTCTCAAGGCCTCATTCATAACAGGATGAAGGAGCCCTGGCTCAGGCTCTGACCCTGGGGGACACAGGGACACTGCCGGGGGGTCCCTGTCCCCCTGTGCCACCCCCAGGGCCCCGGCTCCCCGTCCCCGTGTCAGGCTCTGGGGTCGATCTCGTGGAACATCCTCTGGGGGAGGCTGCGGGGCCAGGGGCAGGGGGACCCGAGGGGACAGGGGACCCCACTGTGCACGAGCAGGGTTGGACTGCTCTGGGGGGAGCTGTGAGGGGGGCCGAGGCAGAGTGACCTCTCCAGTGACCTCACACAGCCCCTGTGATGTCACACAGCCCCCTGTGATGTCACACAGCCCCTGAGATGTCACACAGCCATCTCTGTGAGGCGACACAGTCCCCTGTGATGTCACAGTGTCCCTGTTGTGCCACACAGCCCCCTATGATGTCACACCGCCACCTGTGATATCACAACCCACTCTGGGATGTCACATAGCACTTTTGTGATGCCACAGAACCAAATCTGGGATGTCACCATGGAATGTCATGCAGCTGCACTGTGATGTCACAGAAGATGCTGTGATGTCACAAAGTCACCATGTGATGTCACAGTCTTTTCTGTGATGTCAAAGCCTGCTCTGTGTTTTTACACAGCCACCCAGTGATGTCAAAACCCACTCTCTGTTGTCACACAGCCACCCTCTGTGATGGCAGTCAACTTTATGATGTCACAACCCCCTCAGTGATGTCACAAACCCCTCTCTGTGATGTCATACTGCCGCTCTGTAATGTCACAGCACACACTTTCACCTCACAGGCTGGTCTATGTTGTAATACAGCAATTCCATGATGTCACAGACTGCCCTGTGATGTCACAGAATCCTCTCTATGATGCTGTAGCTGCTCAATGACCTCACACAAAAAAACTCTGTGATGTCAGAGCCCAATCTGTGACCTCACACAGCACACTCTGTGCTGTCACACAGCCCCTTGCTGACATCCCAGCTGCTCTGTGCCTCTGTGACACAGCCACAGAGGTGCTGCTGTGACACAGCCCCCTCGGGGACATCCCACAGCCCCTGCTAGTGCTGAGCCCCTGTGAGCTCTGTCTGTGCCCTGCTGGTGTCCCTGAGGGGCCCTGGCAGTGCCCCAGCCCTTCTGGGCTGTGCACAGGAGCTGCTCCTGGCCAGAGCTGTCTCTCTGCAGCGCTGCCCTTGCCAGGAGCTGCCTGTGGGCCAGGAGCCCGGCACAGCTCAGCAGCACAGACACAGCACAGGGACTTTAATGAGCCTCTGGGGCTTTGGTGCTCTTTGCATCAGACCCAGTTCCTCACAGTGTGCTCAAAAAATTCCTCAAGAACTCAATGTAAGATGGAAACACTGAAGTTTCTTGTACTTTCAGTAGATCTCTGTGAGGCACAGGGCTGACAAAGTGTCCCCAGGATCCAGGTAGAGCAGAACACTGGTGGCAGTGATGACAGGTGGGGACAAGCATAGGAAAGGTGTCTCTGGTGCTGAGCAAACCTGTGCCTCTGTCCCTGCAGGCTGTCAGCATCCCCTGGCTGCCCCACCTGGCTAGGCCCTTCCTTTGCTGACAGCTCTGCCTCCTGCCTGCCTCTGCCTGCCCACACAGAGCCTTGGGCTGCTCCAGGCTCCTGCTGGGGACATGCTGCGCCACAGCCCTGCCCTGCCAGGGAAATTCCTTTTTCCTCATGACCAGGCTGGGCCTCCCCAGATGCCCTTGCTGCCATTGTTTCCTTCTCATGCTTATATCCTCTATGAAGAAAAGCTCCAGCCTCTCTGAAACCACCCACCCATCTCTCCCAGACTATTACTGTTCTGTCCTCAGTCTCCACACCAGTGGGCCCATAGTCCACAATCTCTACCTGCTGGTTTTGGGATGACGCCTTCAAACCCCATCTTGGGAGATTTTTGGAAAAGAGATAAGGTCTGTGAAATGGAAAAACAACTCCAGCAAGGCCCTGTTCAATTCAAAATTGCTGCCCAGGGCACTTTATTCTAATAATTGTTATAGCTCCTGAACTGTGGAGTAAATAACTGTGCTGGTGATCTTTCCATCTGATCATGATCAGAATAAGCCAGAAACATACTTATATAAATTAATATGGTATTCTATCATGAATCCTGCAGGACAAATTGTGTTAGTCAAATTCCACCTGTTCAATCTTTTACACCTTTGACAAATTTTGGGGCTGGGATTGGATCTAGCCACTCCCAGTCTCCTCTCTCTGAAGGAATTTTAGGAGTCTAGGGGTCCTGCAAAAGTTTGAGGATCCATGGAGGCTGTTGGGTAACATTTCTCCACCTCATATCTCAGCAGGAGTTTCTCCAATAAAGAAATAAAGCTTTTGCCTGAAGCTCCCACTGTGACCATGACAGGAACCCCTGTGAGTGTCTGGGACATCCCAGCTCTTTGGCAGCCTGGGAACTCCTGGGATGTCACCATTGAGCCCCTGTGAGTGTCTGTGACAGATTGGTGCCTTTGCAGCCCAAGGTCCCCTGGGATGTCACCATGGAATGTCTGAGACTGCCTCTGACTCCATGGCTCTTTACCATCCCAGAAACACCTAGAAGGTCTCCATGGGGCCCCTGTCTCTGCCTGTGACATTCCAGCTCTGGAACAGCCTGGAGACTCTTGGAAAGTCCCCATGGAACCCCTCTGAGGGCCTGTGACAAATCTGATCCTTAGCAGGCATCCATCACCATTGCCCTGTTACTATGGTCAGTTTCCATGGCAACCATCACCAGCCCCCTGTTGCTATGCTCAGTCCATTGGCAGCTCCATGGAGACCCCATGCCAGGGGTGGTTGCCATGGACACCAGCTCAGGCCTGCAGCCACAGCCCATTGCCATGGCAACCATTGGCAGCCCCCATCCCCAGGCTCATGGGATCCCAGAACCACAGAATTGGCTGAGCTGGGAGGGACCCATCAGGATCCTCCAGTCCAACTGCTGGCCCTGCACAGGACATGCCAACAATGCCAGCCTGGGCCTGGCAGCACTGTCCAAACGCTGCTGCAGCTCAGAGAGCCCTGGAGCTGGGACCCTTCCCTGGGGAGCCTGGGCAGGGCCCCAGCAGCCTCTGGGCAAAAACCTTCTCCTGACATCCAACCTGAGCCTGCCCCGACTCAGCTGCAGCTGTTCCCTCCACTCCTGTCCCTGGGCACCAGAGGGAAGAGGTTCCCACAGCCCCAGCCAGGGACCCGCTCCCAAGGCTCTTGCCATGGCCACCAGGGCTGGGACCAGCTGGAATGCTTGGTTTCCATGGGCCGGTGTGCAGGGATGGAATTCCCCAATTTCCTGCTCCTGCTAAAACTGCGCTGCCCTCACTGCCCTCCCACCTCCCCTGGAAAGCACAAAAGGCAAAGATTCCGGACTGAGATAAGAACAATTTACTGAGAACACCAACAAGATAAGGAACAAACCAAAACAGAAGTAATATTGATAACAGAAGGGACTGTTTGCAGGAAAAACTACAACACATCTCACTGGGTATGCCTGGCCACAATTTCTCCTTCCTGGAAATTTCACCCTTCTACTCAGGGAGAGAGAGAGTCCATTTCCTGCCCCTGGCAATGACCTGATGTGGGAGTGAATGTAATGACACGGCCATGGCCAGACCTTCATGTTTTTCCATCCCACATCATGTCATTGGCAGGGACAGGAAAAGGTACAGGTGTCTTCCCAGCATGGATCATGGGGAACATGGATCATCAGGACTCTTCCCAACATGGATACTCCAATGATTGGAGTTGGGGCAGTGCACAAAATCCCCCTCACTTGGGGCATTTGAGGCCTTCCCTTACCAGTTTCTCCGTTGGTGACTGGTCAACTGAGAGCTCTGGGTGAAGCTCTTCCCACACTGGGGACACTCGTAGGGCCTCTCCCCAGTGTGGATGCACTGGTGCCTGATGAGGTTGGAGTTGCGCTTGAATCCCTTCCCACACTCAGGGCAGCGGAAGGGCCTCTCCTCTGTGTGAATCCGCTCATGCAGGAGGAGATTGGAGCTGGTGTGAAACCTCTTCCCACAGGTTGGGCACTCGTAGGGCCTCTCCCCAGTGTGGATGCGCCAGAGCCTGATGAGGATGGAATTGTGCTTGAAGCCCTTCCCACACTCAGGGCAGCGGAAGGGCCTCTCCTCTGTGTGAATCTGCTGGTGCTGGAGGAGATTGGAGCTGGTCCAAAACCACTTCTGACACTGGGGACACTCGTAGGGCCTCTCCCCAGTGTGGATACGTTGGTGCCTGATGAGTTCTGACGTGTAGCTGAAGCCCTTCCCACACTCCCCACACTCGTAGGCCCATTCCCCGGTGTGGATGCGTTGGTGGCTGATCAGGGTGCTCCTCTGCCTGAAGCTCTTCCCACACTGCAAGCACTTGTAGCACTTCTCTCCATCATGAAGCTGCTCATGGACTGCCAGCTCTGAGCTCTGGCTGAAGCTCTGTCCATCTTCTCGTCTAAGGGAGGGTCTTTCCTCCTCAGAGCACCCCCGACTGGGTTTGGAGCCCCTCTTCCTATGGAATCTGTGGGGATTTTCCTCCTCGTTGGATTCCTGTGCCCTGGAGTCACTCATCACGGCCTCTTCCTCCAGGTTCTGCTGTGGGGATTTGTCCTCCCTGGTCTCCATCCTCAGCTTCTTGTCTGGGGGAGGAAAGACAAGGAGAGGATGGGATTTGCCTCTGTGCCAGAGGGAAGGGGAAGGAGATCCCCCCCAGTGCATCCCCTATAGGATGGTGTTGGCAGCAGATTTGTCCTGCAGCCAGGGGCCATGCTGGGCTGGGAGATGGAGCAGGAGAGAGGGGGAAAGGGGCACTGACTTCCTCCTCACCTGCCTGGGTGTCCTGGGGATCCTTCTTGTTCCTCACAGCCTCCTTTTCCATCTGGCAAAGGTTTGAGGATGGGAAATTCTGTTTTGGGAGAATACCAAGGGATGAGCATGTTGAGTTTTGAACTGGTTTGAAGGCAAATCTGGGGAATGTCTAAACCAGAATTGCAATTAAATAACAAAATGAAGATCAAGGCAATGATACAGAAACACTCCTTTAAACTGACAGAGTCAGGATATACCCTGACACCCTGTTGGTCAGGGTGGTGGCAGGAGTGCCATTAAATGGTGGCTGCAGTCCTGTTACAGTGATGAAGGGGATTCTGTTGAGGCAGTGATCCTGTAGAAGGGTCTGGTCTTCCTCTGAAGGTCCAGTGGTGGTTATGGAGCTCTTGTCCTCTGGGAATCCAGCAGGCAAGCTGCTCCTGATGTTGAAAGACTCAGCTTATATCCAGGTAGGAATGCATGGATCCTCCCCCTGGGTGGAGCATCCCACAATGGCATGATGGAATTTTATCAGTCCTGCAGTGACACTCAATGGTCCACTAGCAGAAGATATCTCCCCTGGAGGGCGTTATCAGGGGTGAGTCATGGAAGAGATAAAGAACACTGCCCCACCTGTTTACAGCAGTTGATGAAGATGGGGATTGAAAACATGCATTTGGTTACATCTTGCATTGCAACCTGAAACAGTGGGGTAATCCCTGCTCTGGGGGGTGAACACCACCCCCCTTACCCAGACTGGCTCAGGTGAAAAACCCCCACCCTGGGAAGGGAACACGCAGGGGACAACATCACACTTGGCCCCCTTCAGGGGAGGTCTCTGTCCCTGTCACTCATCTTTTCTCTTTCTTTCCATCTCTCTCTCTCTACCTCACATTTACTGTTCAATAAAATCCATTTTGGATTTGGTCACGTTAGCACCTTAATTGGGGCAGAGGCATCTCTCTAACAATTTTATATACCATATTCCCATATTATTTTGGTGCAGTGAGTTCAGGGCACTGTTCTCTGACCCTAAGTGCCTTTGACAACAGCATGGTTCCCTCCTCTGAGGAGGTTGTGGTTCTCTCTGGAGGAACTCTTGGAAACTTGGACAAAGTCGCTCCTTCCTCCTGGGGAACTTAAGGGAGAAATAATGAGGAAAATGGCTTTTATGGGTAGCCAGTGTAAAGAAAATAATTTGTTGTGTTTCCTTATAAAATTGTTAAAATCACTGGAGGAGAGGGAGCAAATGTTACCAGCCAGACTGACAAGGTTCATTCACCCCACGGTGAGGAAGACAAGACGGCTAAAAGTCCCAGAAGAAGCCCAGCTCAAGTAGATAAATTTCCGAATAAGTCCTGAATTCCCAGGCTTGGGGGCTTTACCAAATGTGACAATCATTCTTCGCTTTATCCCTGTCACCTTTGTGACTGCTACACAGAGCTTTCCTTTCCTTTTAATAATCTGTATTGGGCCAAATTTCCACTTTCCTTTTATCGGAACTGGCCAGCAGCTGAGCTGGAGCTGTGCAGGAAGCAATGAATATTGGAATTGCCACATCACTGCTTGGATTGTCAGTTTATTCATGTTTGGGATTTGTTTGCGCTTTCATCTCAAGTTACTTGAAGACCATATATTCTTCAAAGTGATTTTGCAGAGTCAAGTTTGATTTCTACCAAGTTTATTTTGTCCAGTGCCCAGAGGATGCTCAAGGGGTCTCTGTGCCTCTCGCCCTCGGGGATGCTTGCGAGAGGAGCTTGGGAGAGTTGTCTCTGTCCCTGTCACCCCATGCCATTCCTCAGGGGGTATCCCTGTCTTTCTCACCCCAGGCCATTCCCCAGGGAGTCTCCATCATTCTCACCCCTGTGCCAGGGGGTCATCGGGGCAGTCTCTGTCCCTCTCAGCCCAGGGTGTGCCATGAGCAGGGCAGGTCCCGCTGCAGGAAAAGCCCCAGGCCAGCCCCAGCACAGGGAAGGGCTTGGGCACAAGGGCACAGTGCTGTGCTGGGAGCTGTGCCAGGGAGAGCCTGAGGCACCAAAGGCACCTTGGCAGCAGCAGCTGCTTGCAGGCCATGGCCAGAAGCCTCCCTTGGCAGCCTGGCCTGGTGGCCACCACTGCAGAGCTGCTGCCTCAGGGCTCATTCCTGGCTGGGCTCTGAAAAGCCACTTCTGCTCCAGGAGCCTGACTGGGAGGCCATTGGCCCCAGCATCTTGGGAACAAGATATTAATGACAAAACTCTTCATGCCAGCAGAGCCAAGGCAGGGGCGGAGGAAAGGGGAGAGCCAGGTCCAGGGGACAGGGCTGCCATGGTGATGGTTGTGAGGTCACTGCCCCTGCAGCAGCCTGGCTGCCCCCAGTAGACATTCTGGCCAGAAGCGTTGTGAAGGCACCCAGCACATCAGAGAACACAGAGAACAGGAATTCTGTCCCTGGGGATGAGACGGTTTCACTGGGTCAGGCTGCACAAATTGTCCTGATCTTGGACAATTCCTGTGATGGGGAATCCACTTCTCTGGAAAAAGAGCTGCAGTTTTGTGCCACTCTCATAGCTGTAAAATATTTCCTCCTTCTAACAAATGTAAATCCACCCTTGTTTAGTTTAGAGATATTGACCCTTGTTCTGTCAAGGAAACATTTGGGAGAAAATACCTTTGACCACTATTTTTCCATTTTCACAGACCTTGGAGAAGACACAAAAGTCTCCCAAGATGGGGTTTGGAGACCTCATCGCAAAACCAGCAGGTAGAGGCTGATGGCTCTGGGGTAAGTGGTGTGGAGACTGAGGACAGAACAGGAGTAGCTGTTGGAGATTTTTTCAGAAATGGCTTAGAAGGCAGCTGTGAGGAGCAAATTCTCACAGTCTGTTTCTGTAAACAGTAGAAGTTCTCAGGTTGTTTTTAATTACAAGTAAAAGTGACAAACATGAAGGCCTTGAGGACCTTGCATACCAGAGTTCTCAGGCAGCTTTCTCATAACAAGTAGATATTCTATCTTTGTCTGTTTTGGGAAAGCAAAAGTAAGTTTTGAGAATACCAAATCTTGGTATTGGAAACAAAAGGAGGGGTTGGTGTGTTATCTCTGACCTATTGTGAGCTCGGGTTTGCAATATGCATGAACTTAATTAACACGGTTATAAAAAGTGACTGATTAAGTCAATAAACGGAGTCGATGCTGATCAAAGAAGATGGGTTATCTCCCTCCACTTCAATATATGGTGACCTCCTCAACGTGATATTGCGACATCACGAGAAGGGGAGTATGGGTCGGGTTCCACGTGCGAAGCAGCAGCCGGGACAAGTAGCAGCCGGGACAGCAGAAGCGTGAAGAAAAAAAAGTGGAAGAAAAGACGCCGAGACACGTCATGTTCCAGGTGTCCGTAACAGACTAGCCTGGCCGAAACGTGCGGCCAAGACCTTGGGGAGCTGCAAAAGCGCGCTTTCGATTTAGAGGTAATGGAAAGGCAAGCCACATATGATCTTTCTATTGCTTTTTTACAAAAGAGACAGGTGAAGGGGATAGAGTTACAGAAAGAATTACTGGGACTTTTAGCTTATGGTTATGAAAAGGGAATTTTCCTTAACCCCCACACAGTTCACGAGTTATCGGAGTGGCGTAAATTTGGTGATGTATTATGGGAGGCTACTTTGGATGGTGATAAAACTGCCAAGAAGTGGGGTAAATTATGGCGTGTAGTTAACCACGAACTGTTAGCTGCACAGAATGCTTTATTGCCCGCTTTGTCGCAGCCCTCGCCGCCCCCCTTAAAAAGCCCAGCTGTGCAGAATACTTTGTTATCCGCTCTGCCGCAGCCTATACAGAGCACTTTTAAGCCTTCCGTACCTGCTGTATCGCAGCAGCCATGGCCAGAAACGCACGATCAGCTCCTGAAAATCAACCAGCCGGTCCCTGGGCCGGAGGGCAACCTGGCGCCGGCTGTTGTGGCGGAGGCTGGCCCGAGGTGCTGCGCTTGCCAGGCTGTGAATGGTTGGGAGGGTGAGCTTATCGGCACTGCTGCCCAGCTGGCTTGTCCTGTTACATCCACGGCGCAGGGGGGAGGCAGCATGCAGGCTACAGATTTTGATTCGAAAGCTACTGTTGGTCGGTTTGAAGTGAGGGGTGAGTCAGCCGAACAAATGTTAGACTATATCTTTGAGGCCAATCTTCTCCTTCTGGAAAAGGATTGCCATGAGATAACTAGATCGATCTTGTCCCAGCCCCAGCAATTGTTATCTAATGCTCATTGGCGAAGGCTTGTACAGGAATATGTAGCGCAATTAGGATTAGCCGCTTTTGCATCCCGTCAAGTCCCAGTTGCATCGGCACCAGCAAATAGAAGAGGCCGCATGAAATGTTACCGATGCGGAGGCGTAGACCATAAGCGCCGGGAATGCCAGGCTGCAGGACTCTGGTGCCGGAAATGCCGTTCGGACACTCATAATACGAACGCTTGCAGACGGAAGTTGGTAGGCTTCCCCGGAAGTATGGACTACAGTGACCAAGCAGCAATAGAAGTCGTCACTGCAGCATCAGCACCCTCTCCTGTCTCCAACCCGACACCGCCGGAGGCTGCCGCAGGGACAGCAGAGCCGCCGCAGGAGGAGTGACCCGCACTGCCATGGCTGCAGTGCGGACAGAGCGCGCGCAGTGAGTCAGCCTAGCGTCTCGCAAAACAAAGAAGCCCAGCGTGGGGGGGGCCGCCCCGCTGCGATGCGGACGGTGGTGCGGGACTGGAGCATTTTTTCCCAGCACGAATGCTTCTTCCCTCCGCCTGCAGCCGGCAAGGCTTTAGTTTAGACCCAGCAACCTTTAATAGACTGTACCTTAACAGACTGCCGGCCGGTGCTCGGCGGCGGGGACAGCTCGGGAGTCCACGCGAGCCCAGCCTTTCCAGCACACTAAGCAATTAATAGCAAGATTTATAGCATCAGGACACTTAGTTTGAGCAAAAAGTTGATGGTACAACACTATGCTTTGACTTGAAAAATCATTTGCTTCATAATAACGTAACCAGAAGATTATGAACTGATTGCTTCAAGTTCCTTGGCTGCTGCTTTGTTGGAATTGCTTTGAAAAAAGAAATTTTAACGTGATTGGGATTGCTGGGATGTTCAGCAAAGACTAGAGCCAGCAGTATTTGGAATGAACATAAAACATAACAGAAAAATTTCAAACATGGAAAAGAATGCTGCACATATTTAAACATACAGACTATACTTATAATACAATTAACTTTCTTTTTCAGACTGCTTCAGTATAAGGAGATTGAAAATTATATATTCCACCTAGCATTTGATTTCTTTCAAGATTAAGAACTTTGAAACAGCAAAGTGTTATAGTGGTGGAAACAAAATACAGTTTATGCACATCAGAGGCCCAGATGGCTCAGTCGGTGGAGCATCAGACTCTGAAATTGCATTTTGAAAAATTTAAAAGTGTTGGAAATGTGTTGAAAAGATTGTACAAGTAAGATGTAGTGAGTGTAGTTTTTTTGTGTTTTTTGGGCTTTGTTTGGATGTGGTAAATGTGGGAGCAAGCACTGAATTTAAAATAATTCTTTCCACAGGTATATCTTGAATAAGCTCCTTAGGTTTAAGAATATTCAAAGATAAAAATGCTGCAGCAAAAATGTAAAGAAAGTTGTTTTAGTTTAGTATTTTAGAATCAGGAGTATAAGTAAGTTATAATAAATGCCATATTCTCTTTCTATAGTGAGTTTTGTTTGTTACTAAGTGACATGAATTGAATTGTCTATTAAGTATATTTAGGTTGTATTGAGTTTAGGTTATGTAGAATTAAAAATCAGCTGATTTTTTAAGTTTAAGTAATGTTAAATTCTGTTAAGTTAAAATATTCAAAGTTTAAATATTTTAAGTCTAAATGCTATTTAGTTTAAGTAATGTTAGATAGAATTATGCTTTTATGATAGGCATTTATTTTATGACCTGTGTGCAAAGTGTTGTTGTGAACATTAGAGAGACTCTAGTTAAAAGAGACAATTAGAAGCATTGGTGAGTAGAGCTGTTTTTGTTTAAAATATATCTGCTGTTAGAGAATAGAAAACAAACTTCCTTTAGCGTATTTTTATGAATTATATTAACACACCGGAGTTTTGTTTAAGCCTTATAGCACATAGAATTCTTTTTTGTATTTGTTGTATAGCATGTCTTGAAATTAGTGATAGACTTTTTGGTTTGTTTCCCTAGCTTAGATCCTTTGTAAGAGAGAAACATTGCGAGCTGAGAATATTTCTTATAATGTAATAATTGTTAGAATTGCCTATTTTGTGTTGCAAAGAGTGTGACACAGCCCATAGAACTTTTCTGATACTTGTTTAAGTTTTATGAGAGCTAATTGATTTTACATATAAGTTTTCTGGATCTTAAAATAAGTCTGTTAAGTTTAAATACTTTGGGTGTTTTTAATGCATGCAAATTTTTCACTAGTCCAAATCAACCAAGGATTGAGAATCACCCAGCTGAGACCATTTGAACCAAATGACTAAAGGATTACAGTCAGTAAAACTGATTTTGAACTCTTCTGAGAAACCTCAGAAAAGCGGGGATGTGAAAATTTCAAGAAGAGAAGGGATAATTTTCAGACTCGCCGTTCGCCTCCTCTCCAGGTGCACATGAGGGAGGACAGCTGACAGCCTGTTAACCCTTTGGTTCCCAGATGAAAGGTGGCACAACTGCAAAGTCGGGCTGGTTTGATGGTTCCAAATGACTCCTGAAATCTACCATCCAGAAGAGAGGCACGTGAATTTTGTTTGACAGAGATAAGGGCCGTAGTTTGTGTTCAGGGGCCTGTGGTTGGGAGTGGCCGGCTGGGTCCTGAAAATCCTCGACACGCAGGACACTTCCCAGATCAAATGTGGTGCCAGTGCCAAGTCGGGCTGTTTTGATAGTACCAAGTAGCTCCTGCAATATGCCATCCAGAAGCGGGGCAGGTGAGCTTTTTGCAAGGGAAAAGGGCCGTGGTTTGTGTTTGGGGGCCTGTGGCTGGGAGTGGCCGGCTGGCTCCTAAAAATCCATGATACGCAGGATGGTTCCCAGATGAAAGGTGGCAGCAGTGCCAAGTCGGGCTAGTTTCATACTACCAAGTGGCTCCTGCAATATGCCATCCAGAAGCGGTGCAGCTGAGTTTTGTTTGCCAGGGAAAAGGGCCGTGGTTTGTGTTCGGGGGACTGTGGCTGGGAGTGGCCGGCTGGCTCCTGAAAGTCCTCGAAACGCAGGATGGTTCCCAGACCCAAGGGGGCACCAGTGCCGTGTCGGGCTGTTTTGATAGAGCCAAGTGGCTCCTGCAATCTGCAAGCAAGAAGCGGAGCAGATGAGTTTTATTGCCAGGGAAAAGGGCCGTGGTTTGTGTTCGGGGGCCTGTGGCTGGGAGTGGCCGGCTGGCTCCTGAAAATCCTTGCTGCGCAGGATGGATCCCAGACCCACGGGGGCACCAGTGCCGAGTCGGGCTGTTTTGATAGTACCAAGTGGCTCCTGCAATCTGCCAGCCAGAAGTGGGGCGGGTGGGTTTTGTTTGACAGAGCAAAGGCCGTGGTATGTGTTCGGGGGCCTGTGGCTGGGAGTAGCTGCCTGGCTCCTGAAAATCCACGACGCTCAGGATGGTTCCCAGACCCAAGGTGGCACGAGTGCCGAGTTGGGCTGGTTTGATAGAGCCAAGTGGCTCCTGCAACCTGCCAGCAAGAACCGGAGCAGGTGAGATTTTTGCCAGGGAAAAGGGCCGTGGTTTGTGTTTGGGGGCCTGTGGCTGGGAGTGGCCGGCTGGCTCCTGAAAATCCATGTCGCGCAGGATGGTTCCCAGACCCAAGGAGGCACCAGTACCGAGTCGGGCTGGTTTGACAGAGCCAAGTGGCTCCTGCAATCTGCCAGTACGAAGCAGGGCGGATGAGTTTTGTTTGCCATTGAAAAGGGCCGTGGTTTGTGTTCGGGGGCCTGTGGCTGGGAGTGGCCGGCTGGCTCCTGAAAATCCACGACGCTCAGGATGGTTCCCAGACCCACGGGGGCACCTGTGGCGAGTCGGCTGGTTTGATAGAGCCTATTGTCTCCTGCAATCTGCCAGCCAGAAGTGGGGCGGGTGAGTTTTATTTGCCAGGGAAAAGGGCCGTGGTTTGTGTTCGCGCACCTGTGGCTGGGAGTGGCCGGCTGGCTCCTGAAAATCCACAGCGCGCGGGATGTTTCCCAGACCCAAGGTGGCACCAGTGCCGAGTCGGGCTGGTTTGATATAGGCAAGTGGCTCCTGCAATCTGCCAGCCAGAAGCGGGGCGGGTGAGGTTTCTTTGACAGAGCAAAGGCCGTGGTTTGTGTTCGGGGGCCTGCGGCTAGGAGTAGCCGCCTGCCTCCTGAAAATCCACGACGCTCAGGATAGTTCCCAGACCCAAGGTGGCACCAGTGCCGAGTCGGGCTGGTTTGATAGAGGCAAGTGCCTCCTGCAATCTGCCAGCCAGAAGATGGGCAGGTCAGTTTTACTTCCAGGGAAAAGGGCCGTGGTTTGTGTTTGGGGGCCTGTGGCTGGGAGTGGCCGGCTGGCTCCTGAAAATCCACGCCAGGCAGGATGGTTCCCAGACCCAAGGTGGCACCAGTGCCGAGTTGGGCTGGTTTGATAGAGCCAAGTGCCTCCTGCAATCTGCCAGCCAGAAGCGATGCGGGTGAGTTTTGTTTGACATGGAAAAGGGCCGTGGTTTTTGTTCGGGGGCCTGTGGCTGAGAGTGGCCGGCTGGCTCCTGAAAATCCACGCCGCGCAGGATGGTTCCCAGACCCAAGGTGGCACCAGTGCCGAGTCGGGATGGTTTGATTGAGCCAAGTGGCTCATGAAATTTGCCAGCCAGAAGCGGGGCGGATGAGTTTTGTTTGCCAGGGAAAAGGGCCGTGGTTTGTGTTCGGGGGCCTGTGGCTGGGAGTAGCCGCCTGGCTCCTGCAAATCCACGACGCTCAGGATGGTTCCCAGACCCAAGGTGGCACCAGTTCCGAGTCGGGCTGGTTTGATAGAGCCAAGTGGCTCCTGCAACCTGCCAGCAAGAACCGGAGCAGGTGAGATTTTTGCCAGGGAAAAGGGCCATGGTTTGTGTTCGGGGGCCTGTGGCTGGGAGTGGCCGGCTGGCTCCTGAAAATCCACGCCGCGCAGGATGTTTCCTAGACCCAAGGTGGCACCAGTGCCGAGTCGGGCTGGTTTGATTGAGCCAAGTGACTCCTGCAATCTGCCAGCCAGAAGCAGGGCAGGTGAGTTTTGTTTGACAGGGAAAAGGGCCGTGGTTTGTGTTCGGGGGCCTGTAGCTGGGAGTGGCCGGCTGGCTCCTGAAAATCCACGCAGCGCAGGATGGTTCCCAGACCCACGGGGGCACCTGTGGCGAGTCGGGCTGGTTTGATAGAGGCAAGTGGCTCCTGCAATCTGCCAGCCAGAAGCGGGGCGGGTGAGTTTTGTTTGACAGGGAAAAGGGCCGTGGTTTGTGTTTGGGGGCCTGTGGTTGGGAGTGGCCGGCTGGCTCCTGAAAGTCCTCGACAAGCAGGACACTTCCCAGATCAAAGCTGGTCCCAGTGCCGAGTCGGGCTGTTTTGATAGTACCAAGTGGCTCATGCAATCTGCCATCCAGAAGCGGGGCAGGTGGGTTTTGTTTGACAGAGCAAAGGCCGTGGTATGTGTTCGGGGGCCTGTGGCTGGGAGTAGCTGCCTGGCTCCTGAAAATCCACGACGCTCAGGATGGTTCTTAGACCCAAGGTGGCACCAGTGCCGAGTCGGGCTGGTTTGATAGACCCAAGTGCCTCCTGCAATCTGCCAGCCAGAAGATGGGCAGGTCAGTTTTACTTCCAGGGAAAAGGGCAGTGGTTTTTTGTTCGGGGGCCTGTGGCTGGGAGTGGCCGGCTGGCTCCTGAAAATCCATGCTGCGCAGGATGGTTCCCACACCTATGGTGGCACCAGTGCCGCTTCGGGGTTGTTTGATTGCGGCAAGTGGCTCCTGCAATCTACCAGCCAGAAGCGGGGCGGGTGAGTTTTGTTGCCAGGGAAAAGGGCCGTGGTATGTGTTCGGGGGCCTGTGGCTGGGAGTGGCCGGCTGGCTCCTGAAAATCCACGCCGCGCAGGATGGTTCCCAGACCCAAGGGAGCACCAGTGGCGAGTTGGCTGGTTTGATAGAGCCTATTGTCTCCTGCAATCATCCAGCCAGAGGCGGGGTGGGTGAGTTTTGTTTGCCAGGGAAAAAGGCCGTGGTTTGTGTTCAGGGGCCTTTGGCTGGGAGTGGCCGGCTGGCTCCTGAAAATCCACGCCAGGCAGGATGGTTCCCAGACCCAAGGTGGCAACAGTGCCGAGTCGGGCTGGTTTGATATAGGCAAGTGGATCCTGCAATCTGCCAGCCAGAAGCGGGGCGGGTGAATTTTGTTTGACATGGAAAAGGGCCGTGGTTTTTTTCGGGGCCCTGTGGCTGGGAGTGGCCGGCTGGCTCCTGAAAATCCATGCCGCGCAGGATGGTTCCCAGACCCATGGGAGCACCAGTGCCAAGTCGGGCTGGATTGATAGAGGCAAGTGGCTCCTGCAATCTGCCAGCCAGAAGCGGGGCGGATGAGTTTTGTTTGACAGAGCAAAGGCCGTGGTATGTGTTCGGGGGCCTGTGGCTGGGAGTGGCCGGCTGGCTCCTGAAAATCCACGCCACGCAGGATGGTTCCCAAACGGAAGGTGGCACCAGTGCCGAGTCGGGCTGATTTGATAGAGCCAAGTGGCTCCTGCAACCTGCCAGCAAGAACCGGAGCATTTGAGATTTTTGCCAGGGAAAAGGGCCGTGGTTTGTGTTCGGGGGCCTGTGGCTGGGAGTGGCCGCCTGGCTCCTGAAAATCCACAATGCTCAGCATGGTTCCCAGACCTAAGGTGGCACCAGTGCCGAGTCGGGCTGGTTTGATAGAGCCAAGTGGCTCCTGCAACCTGCCAGCAAGAACCGGAGCAGGTGAGATTTTTGCCAGGGAAAAGGGCTATGGTTTGTGTTCGGGGGCCTGTGGCTGGGAGTGGCCGGCTGGCTCCTGAAAATCCACGCCGCGCAGGATGGTTCCCAGACCCAAGGTGGCACCAGTGCCGAGTCGGGCTGGTTTGATTGAGCCAAGTGGCTCCTGCAATCTGCCAGCCAGAAGCGGGGCGGGTGAGTTTTGTTTGACAGGGAAAAGGGCCGTGGTTTTTGTTTGGGGGCCAGTGGTTGGGAGTGGCCGGCTGGGTCCTGAAAGTCCTCGACACGCAGGACACTTCCCAGATCAAATGTGGTGCAAGTGCCAAGTCGGGCTGTTTTGATAGTACCAAGTGGCTCCTGCAATATGCCATCCAGAAGCGGGGCGGGTGAGTTTTCTTTGACAGAGTAAAGGGCGTGGTATGTGTTCGGGGGCCTGTGGCTAGGAGTAGCCGCCTGGCTCCTGAAAATCCACGACGCACAGGATGGTTCCCAGACCCAAGGTGGCACTAGTGCCGAGTCGGGCTGGTTTGATAGAGCCAAGTGGCTCCTGCAACCTGCCAGCAAGAACCGGAGCAGGAGAGATTTTTGCCAGGGAAAAGGGCCATGGTTTGTGTTTGGGGGCCTGTGGCTGGGAGTGGCCGGCTGGCTCCTGAAAATCCACGACGCTCAGGATGGTTCCCAGACCCAAGGAGGCACCAGTGCCGAGTCGGGCTGGTTTGATTGCGGCAAGAGGCTCCTGCAATCTGCCAGCCAGAGGCAGGACGGGTGAGTTTTGTTTGACAGGGAAAAGGGCCATGGTATGTGTTTGGGGGCCAGTGGCTGGGAGTGGCCGGCTGGCTCCTGAAAATCCATGCCGCGCAGGATGGTTCCCAGACCCATGGGAGCACCAGTGGCGAGTTGGCTGGTTTGATTGAGCCTAGTGGCTCCTGCAATCTGCCAGCCAGAAGCGGGGTGGGTGAGTTTTGTTTGCCAGGGAAAAGGGCCGTGGTTTGTGTTCAGGGGCCTGTGGCTGGGAGTGGCCGGCTGGCTCCTGAAAATCCACACCGCGCGGGATGTTTCCCACACCCAAGTGGCTCCAGTGCCGAGTCGGGCTGGTTTGATTGCGGCAAGTGGCTCCTGCAATCTGCCAGCCAGAAGCGGGGCGGGTGAGTTTTGTTTGAGAGAGCAAAGGCCGTGGAATTTGTTTGGGGGTCTGTGGTTGGGAGTGGCCGGCTGGCTCCTGAAAGTCCTCGACACGCAGGACACTTCCCAGATGAAAGGTGGCACCAGTGCCAAGTCGGGCTGTTTTGATAGTACCAAGTGGCTCCTGCAATATGCCATCCAGAAGCGGGGCGGGTGAGTTTTGTTTGACAGACCAAAGGCCGTGGTATGTGTTCGGGGGCCTGTGGCTGGGAGTGGCCGGCTGCCTCCTGAAAATCCACACCGCGCAGGATGGTTCCCAGACCCAAGGAGGCACCAGTGCCGAGTCCGCATGGTATGATTGAGGAAAGTGGCTCCTGCATTCTACCAGCCAGAAGCGGGGCGGGTGAGTATTGTTTACCAGGGAAAAGGGCCGTGGTTTGTGTTCGGGGGCCTGTGGCTGGGAGCGGCCGGCTGGCTCCTGAAAATCCACGACGCTTAGCATGGTTCCCAGACCAAATGTGGCACCAGTGCCGAGTCGGGCTGGTTTGATAGAGCCAAGTGGCTCCTGCAACCTGCCAGCAAGAACCGGAGCAGGTGAGATTTTTGCCAGGGAAAAGGGCCATGGTTTGTGTTCGGGGGCCTGTGGCTGGGAGTGGCCGGCTGGCTCCTGAAAATCCACGCCGCGCAGGATGGTTCCCAGACCCAAGGTGGCACCAGTGCCGAGTCGGGCTGGTGTGATATAGGCAAGTGGCTCCAGCAATCTGCCAGCCAGAAGCGGGGCGGGTGATTATTGTTTGCCAGGGAAAAGGGCCGTAGTTTGTGTTTGGGGGCCTGAGGTTGGGAGTGGCCGGCTGGCTCCTGAAAATCCACGCCACGCAGGATGGTTCCCAGACCCAAGGTGGCACCAGTGCCGAGTCAGGCTGGTTTGATATAGGCAAGTGGCTTCTGCAATCTGCCAGCCAGAAGCGGGGTGGGTGAGTTTTGTTTGCCAGGGAAAAAGGCCGTGGTTTGTGTTCAGGGGCCTTTGGCTGGGAGTGGCCGGCTGGCTCCTGAAAATCCACGCCAGGCAGGATGGTTCCCAGACCCAAGGTGGCAACAGTGCCGAGTCGGGCTGGTTTGATATAGGCAAGTGGATCCTGCAATCTGCCAGCCAGAAGCGGGGCGGGTGAATTTTGTTTGACATGGAAAAGGGCCGTGGTTTTTTTCGGGGCCCTGTGGCTGGGAGTGGCCGGCTGGCTCCTGAAAATCCATGCCGCGCAGGATGGTTCCCAGACCCATGGGAGCACCAGTGCCAAGTCGGGCTGGATTGATAGAGGCAAGTGGCTCCTGCAATCTGCCAGCCAGAAGCGGGGCGGATGAGTTTTGTTTGACAGAGCAAAGGCCGTGGTATGTGTTCGGGGGCCTGTGGCTGGGAGTGGCCGGCTGGCTCCTGAAAATCCACGCCACGCAGGATGGTTCCCAAACGGAAGGTGGCACCAGTGCCGAGTCGGGCTGATTTGATAGAGCCAAGTGGCTCCTGCAACCTGCCAGCAAGAACCGGAGCATTTGAGATTTTTGCCAGGGAAAAGGGCCGTGGTTTGTGTTCGGGGGCCTGTGGCTGGGAGTGGCCGCCTGGCTCCTGAAAATCCACAATGCTCAGCATGGTTCCCAGACCTAAGGTGGCACCAGTGCCGAGTCGGGCTGGTTTGATAGAGCCAAGTGGCTCCTGCAACCTGCCAGCAAGAACCGGAGCAGGTGAGATTTTTGCCAGGGAAAAGGGCTATGGTTTGTGTTCGGGGGCCTGTGGCTGGGAGTGGCCGGCTGGCTCCTGAAAATCCACGCCGCGCAGGATGGTTCCCAGACCCAAGGTGGCACCAGTGCCGAGTCGGGCTGGTTTGATTGAGCCAAGTGGCTCCTGCAATCTGCCAGCCAGAAGCGGGGCGGGTGAGTTTTGTTTGACAGGGAAAAGGGCCGTGGTTTTTGTTTGGGGGCCAGTGGTTGGGAGTGGCCGGCTGGGTCCTGAAAGTCCTCGACACGCAGGACACTTCCCAGATCAAATGTGGTGCAAGTGCCAAGTCGGGCTGTTTTGATAGTACCAAGTGGCTCCTGCAATATGCCATCCAGAAGCGGGGCGGGTGAGTTTTCTTTGACAGAGTAAAGGGCGTGGTATGTGTTCGGGGGCCTGTGGCTAGGAGTAGCCGCCTGGCTCCTGAAAATCCACGACGCACAGGATGGTTCCCAGACCCAAGGTGGCACTAGTGCCGAGTCGGGCTGGTTTGATAGAGCCAAGTGGCTCCTGCAACCTGCCAGCAAGAACCGGAGCAGGAGAGATTTTTGCCAGGGAAAAGGGCCATGGTTTGTGTTTGGGGGCCTGTGGCTGGGAGTGGCCGGCTGGCTCCTGAAAATCCACGACGCTCAGGATGGTTCCCAGACCCAAGGAGGCACCAGTGCCGAGTCGGGCTGGTTTGATTGCGGCAAGAGGCTCCTGCAATCTGCCAGCCAGAGGCAGGACGGGTGAGTTTTGTTTGACAGGGAAAAGGGCCATGGTATGTGTTTGGGGGCCAGTGGCTGGGAGTGGCCGGCTGGCTCCTGAAAATCCATGCCGCGCAGGATGGTTCCCAGACCCATGGGAGCACCAGTGGCGAGTTGGCTGGTTTGATTGAGCCTAGTGGCTCCTGCAATCTGCCAGCCAGAAGCGGGGTGGGTGAGTTTTGTTTGCCAGGGAAAAGGGCCGTGGTTTGTGTTCAGGGGCCTGTGGCTGGGAGTGGCCGGCTGGCTCCTGAAAATCCACACCGCGCGGGATGTTTCCCACACCCAAGTGGCTCCAGTGCCGAGTCGGGCTGGTTTGATTGCGGCAAGTGGCTCCTGCAATCTGCCAGCCAGAAGCGGGGCGGGTGAGTTTTGTTTGAGAGAGCAAAGGCCGTGGAATTTGTTTGGGGGTCTGTGGTTGGGAGTGGCCGGCTGGCTCCTGAAAGTCCTCGACACGCAGGACACTTCCCAGATGAAAGGTGGCACCAGTGCCAAGTCGGGCTGTTTTGATAGTACCAAGTGGCTCCTGCAATATGCCATCCAGAAGCGGGGCGGGTGAGTTTTGTTTGACAGACCAAAGGCCGTGGTATGTGTTCGGGGGCCTGTGGCTGGGAGTGGCCGGCTGCCTCCTGAAAATCCACACCGCGCAGGATGGTTCCCAGACCCAAGGAGGCACCAGTGCCGAGTCCGCATGGTATGATTGAGGAAAGTGGCTCCTGCATTCTACCAGCCAGAAGCGGGGCGGGTGAGTATTGTTTACCAGGGAAAAGGGCCGTGGTTTGTGTTCGGGGGCCTGTGGCTGGGAGCGGCCGGCTGGCTCCTGAAAATC